>NW_020665277.1:748047-992318 GCF_002925995.2 Terrapene triunguis
GAGCCGTGCGGCAGCTCCCCACCCCAGCTCACCTCTGCTCTGCCTCCTCCCTGAGCATGCCGCCCCCACTCTAATTCTCCTCCCCTCCCAGGCTCGCGGCGCCAAACAGCTGATTGGCGCCGCAAGCCTGGGAGGCGGGAGAAGCGGAGCGGCGACCGCGCACTCTGGGAGGGGGCATAGCAGAGATGAGCTGGGGTGGGGAGCTGCCGCACGGCTCCCTGTGCTGGCGGGGGTGGGGAGCTCCCGCGGGGGGCGGGTGCCTCAGGGTGAGCTGCCGCGGGGCTCCCCACCCCAGCTCACCTCTGCTACGACCCCTCCCCGAGCACACCGCCCCCACCGGCAATGACAATAATTGCATAGAACGGCCGCCGCGCTGGGAGAGGGAGTCTGAGCCGCACGTGTCAGCGCGCCGCCAGCAGCCCAGCCCAGAAACGCTGTAAAAAAAAAATTGAGGGCACCGCTTTTTGGTGCCCCCAAATCTTAGCGCCCTAGGCAACCGCCTAGTTTGCCTTAAAGGTAGCACCGGCCCTGCACCCCCCCCCACCCGCACCCCCTGCTGCCCCAGCCCTGGGCTCTCTCCCCCACCTGCACCCTCCTGCTGCCCCAACCCTGAGTCACTGGTAACTCGCTCCCAGGGCGGGTCATCAGTATCCCGCTCATGACACTAAAAGGGGTGGAGGCTGCATCCACCTGACTCCACCCACTCCCCCCTCACCTCCAGCTGGTGTGGCGCTGGCAGGGTAGGGGTAAGCAGCGGGGCTCCCGGGCCGCGCCTCAGCCCAGGGTCCCTCCAGCCGGGACTCCTGCCTCCAGGACCGGCCGGGAATTGAGAGGGCAGAGCCGGGGGGACTGCCCCGGCAGGGGGCTGAGGAGCCGGGACAGGGCAGCCTCAGAGGGAGCGGACGGCGGGGAAGGAAGCCCCGGAGAGTGGGATGTGGGCCCCGCACAGCAGCGCCCCGGGCACCTGTCCCCTCTATGGCCCCGCTGCTGCTCCTGGCCGCCCAGCCGCAGCCCCTGGGCGGCTCGGGCCGCTTCGTCCAGCCCCGGCTGCGGCACTGGGGGGCGGCTCCGTGTGCCCCACGGGGCAGCCCCCAGCCCAAGTGTCCCATGCTCCTTGTGTCGGAGCCCGCCGGATGGTCCGCCCGGGCCCGGCGGCACGAACCACAGCAGCCCCAGGGCGCCCCCCGCGCACGACGCACTGCTGCTGCTGCTGGACCCCAGTCTCGAGGCCAGCTTTGGCCACCCGCTGCAGCTCTTCCACCTGGACTTGGGGGTCAGCTTGGGGGCCGGGACAGCGTCTACCTGGGTGAGGGCCCGCAGGGCCGCCCCCACCCCAAAAAAAAGGATGGCCCGAATGCCGCCCCTGCAAATGTGCCGCCCCAAGCACCTGCTTGCTTTGCTGGTGTATAGAGCCGGCCCTGAGCCTGGGTTACCTTGAACTGTGACTTGCTAACCATAACTTACCTTGAAACATGCTTATTATCACAACTCTACATCCTGCTCTGCTCCAATCCCTTTTCATGCATCTCAATGCACTAATTAATTAAAAGTAAGGCTCCAACTTTTTCTGGCTGCCAAGAATAGCAAAGCTAGGCTAGTTTGGGATTGCATGCAGGCACAGTTTGTGTTACAGTAGGACCCATGCTAATAGCTCTGGGGCTTTATTTGTTGGGGTCTTGACTTGAGAGT
Organism: Terrapene triunguis; assembly: GCF_002925995.2. Classification (NCBI taxonomy): domain Eukaryota; kingdom Metazoa; phylum Chordata; order Testudines; family Emydidae; genus Terrapene; species Terrapene triunguis. Next base: position 749,737 of record NW_020665277.1, read on the forward strand.
GCCCTTTCTACCCAAGGGATGGGTGATTATTGGGCAAGGCTGGAGAGTCCATGGTTAGAAAGATATTTCCTAGGTCCATTCCATACTGTAGACAGAGCAATCCCAGGCAGACAATGTGATGCCAGCCAAATTCCTGCCCCCTTGACATCCAGGGGTGAGAAATTAAGTGCCCAGTTTCTAGGCGCTTGCAGTTATGCAAATACTCCTGTCAAGCAATAAACCTCTCTATCTGCAATCTAGCGTCTCTGCTGGGACACAAACAGCTACATTCCCAATGGTGATGGATGGATCTCAAAAGGGTTGGGTCAGCAAAGCCTCCAGTATTCAGACCTGCATCCAAAATGGGGTAATTGCATTGGAAAGACTATTCTAGCAGATGATTTTCATCTGTTCAGCAAGCATCTGCAGAGTTCCTTTGGCTTCCCCACATGCGGATATGAATGACATCTAAAGTGCTACAGAGTGTGTATGTGGGCTATAATTAAGAGTAAATTAAACAGATAAGGTCATCATCTGTAGGACAGAGTCATATAAGGGTAGGGTCCAATGTACATTTCATTCTGAAAGGCCTACTTTATCCCCACTACTAGAACAAGTTAAATCAACCAAACTGAATAAAACTATCATATACCAAGGAGAAACATCATATTTAAAGTTTGCCTTTCCCCTGACTGAGTCGAATCATAGAATCGTGGGACTGGAAGGGACCTAGAGAGGTCATCTAGTCCAGTCCCCTGCGCTGTAACCTGAGTAATCTGATCAGTTATCACTATTCTTTACTAGAATGGAGTATTAGCCTGCATGGCAAATGAGTACAAGCAGTATTATGCACTGTGAATTCAGACATTCAACAGGTCAACAAAAATGCATGTGTAACCACAAAGTCTTGAGTTACATAAATACAAATATCTTATGTTTCTAGAGCATCTTTAATCCAAAATGATGCCAAAGCACTTCACAGATGAGATGCATGATGAATTGCTTCAGGCAGCACTGAAATGCAGCCACAATCACCGCAGAACACAACCAGCTGTCTAACAGCTTACAGAAACACTCCACAAGGTTAGGATAGGATGTGAAGAATACCATCATATCCAGTTGAAACTGCAAGGGTCAGAGATAGTACATTAACTTAGGTATGGTATACAAAATGTAACTGTCTGAATTGAATTCTGGCCAGGTCACCAGGACAAAATGCCCTACTATTGAGAAAAATCTCATGGGATCTATACTAACCAAGATTTCAGTTTTATATCTCTTCCAAAAATCTTTATGCACTTCGAGTAGTACAACACCCACTACCAATGTACAGTGACAAGGGTTCAGAGAGACACATGTTATCTGTTGGATCACCAATAGCATCTTTGCTTTTTCCTTGGAGATCTCCCATCCAAGTACCTGTGACCCTACTTAGCTTGTGAGACCACAGGCAGTGGTGCCATGGGCTGCAAGTCATCATGTGAGTCTCTTTTTTCTTGGGTAGGTATAAACAACATGATGGCAAAATTATATGCATACTTTTCTCTGTCTACAGTGCCTCAACATTTATTTATTCTTGATCCCAAACACGGCCCTTCACTGATGTATTACATATACTACGATACACTACCTCTTGGGATGGAATACAAGATTGATTTATACTGGCGAGCCATGCAGCTACCCTGGTCATTCCATTTATCCTGCTGTGCGCAAACTGGGGACGCAGCAAGGGGCAGAGCCCCAAAGGAGGAATGTGAAAAATGCAGGATGGGGGAAACAGATGGATGCAAGGAGAGCTGAAAGATAGATTGCGAAACCAAAAACTGCATTAGTCTTTCTCCTACCTTGAAAATTGATGCTTATTCTCTCATTCCCTTTCTTTCTCTCCCTCACATGTCTGTGCCCCAGAAAGCCAGCAGAACACTACTGTGAAGCCTATCACTGGGCCCAGTCCTATGCTCCTTACTCAGGAAACTCATTCAATTTCAGGCCCTATGTCAATATCCATATTAGAGGAGGTCCCTCTAAATATAGAAAGTATCATTTTCACATCAGTCTTACCCTCTCCTAGGCAAGCTGCATTAGCTGAGTGCTGAGGACGCCATTTTCCATCAGGAAAAAGACAACGAGCACAGCGGCACTTAGCTTGAGGCCCTATTAATAGCAATCCTAATTATATGGCTGCAAATTTAATTCATAGCAATGATTAGCGTCAAAATCAAAGGCATCACGCATCAATATTGATGGAATTGTATAAGGCCCATAAACACAGACCAAGCAAGCAGACACATTCGCCCCCTGCAGTTGCTGGCTGTTAACTGTTGCATTAATGTCTTTTCTAATTTTGCTGGATGGAAATTGCTTTATTCCAGGAATCCAGCCTTGTGAATGGTTACATCCTTAATACAAACCTCCCACCTCCAAGAAGTAGGGGGTCTTTTGAAAAAGAACCTTGGACTATCGAGTTGCTTGGAAAAGAGAGTCCCAAGGACCCATGCTTTATCCAATAGGTCTTGGCCTCATCAGCACATTTGCTTTGTATGCACTTAAAGAAAGCTCATGAGGAACAATGGTTCTCAAAAAAGAGAAGACTGCTGGAGACCATCCATGGGATAATGGGCTAGCCCTTGTGCATTGTGGGAAGCATTGTGGGGGGAAGGGAGGATTGGAGAGAAGGAATTCCAAGCTAAAAAGAGCGATGCATCAAGCATTAAATGGCATAAATTTAACTGCCAGACCCTCTCTACAGAGACTAGCCATGTAGCAATGAGTGCAGAGGTTCGAAGAAGAAGAAGAAGGCGGCTAGTTTAATTAGCCTTGTGTTAAATTCTAGAAGTTGGGCACCAACTTTAACTAACACATCTATTTTTCCTGAATCATGGAGTAGGGCTTTGTCACCTTCCCCCATCATCCCAGTATTAAGGGAGGCAGACAGTTTTATGTGCATTTTATTGCTCATGGAAGCAGCCAGACTGACAGTCATGTTCATCATACCCCTCCAGTTCCACAGCACAGGCATGAACACAGCCCATGAGAGGACAAGTTCCACCTGCACCAACTCCCCCAATGTGCTTTGTCTCAACCCTAACTTTGAGGACCCCTAAGAGTGGCCACAGGGGGAGTTCAGTTTTCAGAATCCATTCACAGTCCTTGATCGCACTGCTGGGAATGGCAACACAGAAGCCAGCTAGTGCCACTTGGGGTGGCAGTTCTGTGATGTGAACCCACTACCCTACTGAGAACGAGACTGAGCCTACCACAATTCATTTCCCCTAGGCCGCCAGCCAGAGCCATGTGTAGGAAACTTACCTGGTCTGAATTCAAGACCTCACTCTAGAGGTGAGGGGCTCTGTGTCCTCAAGCCCCTGAGCCATCTACTCCTTCCCACACACCTCCTAACTTAGAGCCACAGAAACTTTTTCCTTCACAGACCTCTTGCTAAGTTCATGAAACACCCAGGGGTGAATGTATCACAGAGCGAAAGGCCTATGAGGTCCACTCTAAAAAAGATCCCTTTATTCAAATGAAGCCTACTATATCACACAGGATAGGGCGTGGAAAGCATAGAGATATGGTAAGAAAGCACTGGGGCTGACTAGTGTAATTTGAAACTCAGATACAGCAGGATTAAATTAGTTAGGCTCGAATTGTGCCCAGTCCATTAAATATTTGTTCCCATGACTCACGCCTGCGAGGGGAGCTTTTAAAGCTGACCTCTGCTTGTGTGTTGCTTGCAAACCCAATCAGACAACTCGCTGCCACTTGGAGTGTTAGCAAAGCATTATTTCCAGACATCAAGGCCTTCCACCTATGTACAGTATGCTTGGCAAAGCCATTCCTCATGTTAAAACCTCTTGGCATCATGCCACTTAAAAATAAAGCAGCAGACTTGCTGGAATTCAAGGTTTGATTGTAAAGAGAGAGAGAGACTATACCCACCCACACAGGTTCCCCTCCCCACTCTCCCATCCTATGCAGGGAATTAACCCCGAGACAGCTACACTATCTGGGTACGTCTGCACTACCCGGATTGGCGGGTAGTAACTGATCGATCCCTGATCGACTCCAGAACTCCACCACGGCGAGAGGCGGAAGCGGAGTCGACGGGGGAGCGGCAGCCATCGATCCCGCGCCGCGAGGATGCGAAGTAAGTGATTCTAAGTCAATCTAAGATACGTCGACTTCAGCTACACTATTCTCGTAGCTGAAGTTGCGTATCTTAGATCGATTCTCTCTCCTCCCCCTCCCCCCCAGTGTAGGCCAGGCCTTAGGGCAGTGCATTACATCTACAGGAACAACTCCCATTGAAATCAGGGGGAAGCGGTGTGGTTTAGAAAAATGATTATCAACCCTACCTACACACCAGCCTATGTTACCGTAATGCAAAGATTCAGGGACTCACCCCCGCATCTCACCATAAAGAAAGGGAGAGTCGTCACGATCCCTCTGGATCGGTTTGTGCCCCCACCTCCCAAAGCAGAGAACCCCTGGTCTGAAAGTTAGAGTAGGGGACAGTCAGGAGACCGAGGTTCTACACCCAGTTCCACCACAAGGCACTTCTGTGATCTTGGGCACATCACTTATGGCCTAACTTTCTGAGATGCTGAGTGCCCACATCTCCTACTGAAGTCAATGGGAGCTGCAAGTGATCAGCACCTCCGAAATCCAGGCTATTATCCTCTCTCTGTCTTAGTTTCACCATGCGTAAAATTGAGATAATATTGACCTACTTGCCAGGGGGCCTGTGGAGCATCACTATACAATCGAAGTGCTTTGAGATCCTTAACTGGAACGTGCTGTGTCATATGAACAAATGTCAATGGCCCTGTTTTGACCAGCACAACATACCTTTCACTCGGTTACCAACAATCACGTCTCTTCCCTAACCCCCGGCTTCAGAAACAACCCCCTTCTCGCGCGGCATGGATAAAGCTGGATCAACAGGACACACTCCCCCACGTGTCCAGCATTCACTAGACTTGTCACAACCACCCCCCCTCCCGGCTGGATGTAAACTGTAAATAAACCACCCAGGCTGCCCAGTGCTGGCCTTCCCCAAGCTTCCCAAAGCCCAGCTTGCTGGACCCTGTGGGGATCATAAAGCAACAGAACAAACAGCAACTTCACTAGCAGGAGTCTGGGAAATGAGCCAATCTCATTACAGGGGACGCAGCATTAAGTTCTCCGTTTCAGAGACCAGAAAACCCAAACCCTCCTCTCTCTTTTAATAGTCAGTTATGGTGGTGGCAGCTTAACGGGAGGAATGAGAGAAGATGTTTAAAATATAACGTATGAATGACCAGGGACACAGAGAAGAGCGGGTAGAGGGGTGTGTGTGTGTGGCTTGAAAGATCAGCAGGATCCAGCAAATTGTAGCATTCATTAAATATTTATTATATATGAAGTCTGAAAGGTCCAACCCAGTACAGAGAGGAAACATTTACACTTGGGGGGAAAAGAGCTGAGCTGACCCAGCGAACTCTTCTCCTTAGTATTGGGGACGCTGAACGTGCCTGGTTGGGAAGAGTTAAATCCGCTCAGCTCGGTGATCTGATCTTACACAACACAGTAGCTGCTAGTAAGAAAGGTTTGCAGCCGTACTGGGTGATTTACAGCAGAGCAGCCATAAAGAGGAGTATAATGTGATTGCGACCGTAAGCATTTCCTGGGGTTTGGGGATCTCAGACCTTGTAATAGTCTCCTTTGGGAGAGATATGAAGAGAGATACACAGACAGACTCTCCTCAGGAATGTCACAGGAACCAGCTAGCTGATTAGCTAATGGGAAGTAGGACATCACCGAAAGAATGTGGCTTTTTTTTTTCCAGTGATGAATTCTCACAGGGGAAGCATGATAAATTTAGAAAATTTCATAGCTGGCTCTCTGACTCCTCCCCTCCAGGGAAATTCCAAAACAAAACAAAAAAACCCTCAGAAAGGACTGGATTGAGACCACTAGCTCATTTCTACTTTAAACCACCCAATAACTCTCAGAAGGCAGTGGCTTTCAGTCACCACTGGTCTCAGCGGATATGCAAAGTGATGACTTGGCAATAAAGACTATATGGCACTTTTCATCTGTAGATCTTACAGTGCTTTACAAAGGTGGGCAAAGCATTACTATCCCTGTTTTACAGATGGGTACACTGAGGCACAGAGGAGTTAATAGCCTGGTTTTCAGTGGTGCTAAGCACGCTCAGCTCCCATTGATTTCAGGCCCTTAGTGTCTCACCCACAGTCACAGAACGAGTCAGTGTGTTAACTCCCAGGCAGATCTTCAATGCCCTAAGTCCTGTGCCCTTGCTGATGGGCCACACTGCATTCTCCAGAGGAAAACTGGCAATGATCTAGACATAGCATCAAGCAACAGGTGCTGCTAGCAGAAAGGGCAACGCTAAAAAGAAACAGTTATTGGAAGGGGGACCCTAGGTGGGTCATGACCTTTGAATTCCCTCCCTAGCCTCAGTGAGCAACATTCTTTGATAATTAGAAGACTTGGTCACCTTACTATCACAGTCCACTTATTTCACAGCTCCGGCTTAGGCTACTTGGCTTCTCTCTCTGCTCCTAGTTACATTTTGCTGGCCTCTGCTCCGTAGGTGTGGCCAGAAGCTCCACCGGACATAGCTGCGTCCGAAACCTGGAAAGCCAAAGAGCCCCCTTCCTCTGCGCCTGTCAGTGTGTGTGAAAGCAGCTCCCGGCTTCTCAACCAGGGCTCTTGCCAAAGAACCGGACAGATATCTACCCCCCCCTTTTTCCTTGGGTTGTTTTTTCCCTTGACAGATCTGTGTTAAACTCCCAGAACTTGATGGAGTGAAGCATTTCCCATAAAGATTCCAGGGTTTCCTAATGGGCTGTGCACAGTCCTTAGATGGCAGAGTAATCAGCACCTGGATTCTGTCTACTGCAGCCAAGATATCACCAGAGGCACTATGCTTCTCTCCTAGCCCATCATTTTCATGTCCTTTGTGCAATAAGCCACACCAAAGGGATAAGCCCAGGTCCTTTAGACTTCAGCAGTGTTACACATTTAGGCCTGGTCTACACTGGGCAGGGGAAGGGGAGAAATCGATCTAAGTTACGCAACTTCAGCTACGTGAATAACGTAGCTGAAGTCGACGTACTTAGATCTACTTACCGCAGTGTCTTCACTGCGGTAAGTCGACGGCTGACACTCTCCCGTCGACTCCGCCTGCGCCTCTTGCCCTGGTGGAGTACCAGAATCGATGGGAGAGTGCTTGGCGGTCAATTTATTAAGTCTAGACTAGACACGATAAATCAACCCCCGCTGGATCGATTGCTGCCTGTCGATCCAGCGGGTCATGTAGACAAGCCCTTAGTTAGAACTCTACAACTTCAGTAATTCAGCTTGAGGTTATGGGGCTATTACAGGCAGGGCCGGCTTTAAGCTGATTTGGCCGATTCCCCGGAACGGGGCCCCGCGCCTAAGAGGGCCCTGCAACGTCCGGTGTTGCCGGCGGAGTGGGGGGGGGGGCGGGGGCGGGGTGGGGGCGGGGGGGCGCGAGACAATTCGCGTCCCGGCGTGGGGCCCCGCACCTGCTAAAGCCGGTCCTGATTACAGGAGTGGGTGGGTGAGGTTCTGTGGCCTACAATATGCAGGAGGTCAGACTAGATGATCATGATGGTCCCATCTGGCCTTAAAGTCTGCAAATCTATGAACAGAGGGATCCCACTGGTGGTAAGCCACATGGGGATAAAAGGACAAGGAACTTAAGCAACAGTTTCTGTAAAGGGAACACTGTGGTTGCAGCAAGCGCATTGGGCTGCAAAGTCCAAGACAAGTGCAGAGCAGAGATTCTAGGTGAGTGTCAGGAACTCAGGCCACACCATCCTTTTACCACCTCCTGTTGGCTCCATCATGGAACTGCACTGGAGATGTTGTCAAAGGGTGTTCAAGGAGAGGATAGGAAGCCATGCTTTCAGGCTTTCTGCCCAGTGAACAAAGAAATGATAAAATACGGGTAGGGAAAAATAAGCAGGAATAAAAATGTCAGAGCTAGTGATGGGGGAACGTATCCACGCAGTGTCCCCCATCAGAACTGGCCTTGAGTTCAGGAGAGAGTTGCTGCCTACTTCCCATGCATAGGAGGCTTAAAATTAGGGGTTCGTGGGTCATATATTGCTGAAGGTGTAGTTTGCAAGTTTGGGTAGTTTGCAAGATATGGAGAGGCTATGTTCCAACCCTTGCCTAGTGAGAGCGGGGATGCGTAATAACTCCATTGAATGGAAACAGGAGGCACAGGTCTAAACAACCTGAGACAGTGCTGAGAAACTTTAAATAAAGATGCTTGGCAGATGCCATGAAAGGCTTGGACCAAACTCACACTTCTCTGTTTGCCATTGTCCTGAGCAACAGGTAAATCTTGAAACTCCCCCTTGCCCCCAGCCACTTCCCACTAATGGAGCAAAACCGATAAACAGGGATAGATTTATTCTGCATCAAAAGGGAAGTTGTTTAAATGGCATGAGGGATTAAACCATGCCGGAAAGAACGCTCCTTCTGTAATCCTACATAATTAATGGGATGTGATCCTGCTCAATCCATTAAATTCCCAACATGCAGGCACAAGCGGTTTGCTTTAACTGCCTTTCAATGAGGCCCTCCCCCACCCACCAAACATGGTAAACAATATGCACAGTACACACATGCCATCCTTTACCTGGCTGGCTGGGAACTAAACAACATATGTGTTTGCAAGGTGGTGTCTGAGGGGCCTGTTCTATTGATTCTGCCACACAGCTGCTGCCACAGAACTAGCGAGAGCTCTGTGAGAGAATCACTGGGTCTGAGCTGGGCTGTAGTGAAACAGAAGCTTGGTACAGCGGTGCCCCAAATGGATGACATCAAGAGTTGCCTTTGCATCTTGTCAGCAGCCAAGGCTACACTCAATGTACTGCTGTTCAGCACTTCCACAGCAACGAACAAATATTAACGAATTGATGCCATTTAAAAAAAAATGCAGACGTCCAACCATAGTATGGGCTTGCCCGTGTATCTTCCTGGATAGGGAAGGGAGACACTCCCTGCTGTTTACGGACACCAGAAATAACAATCTCCCACCCCGCCCTGCCTCTTTCCCTGGTGCTACATTAGACCTCACCCCAAAAGGAGATTTTGCCTTCAGTTGACCTGAAAAATCTGTCAGTCATGCTGAGCATCTGACTTGAGGTTGGATTCGGATAAACAATCTCTGATTTTGCACCCAAAAATAACTACACCGCACAAAATCAGGCCCACGGATTTAAAGGCTGTGTTGAGGTCATGTAAGGCTACCAATAAGTGGATAAACCCTGCTGTGATGCCTACCAGTCACTCCCGCCTGGCATTGCTTAGGCAAATGATGAGAGGTGACTTCTGTGTTTCTGTTCAGTTCTGCTCATTTTGTTACCTCAAGTTTTCTTCCTTCCCCACCTGTTCTTTCCTCCTGCCATGTCCTGTATGTCATATTGACTCAGCTCGCTAGGGCAAGGACTGTCTTACATACCTGTACATCACCTAGCCCCATGGGGCCTTGATCCATGACTGGGGCTCCTAGGGCTAGTGAAATATAAATAAAAACAAACAACAACGTAACAGCAGAACATTGTATTTTTACCTTTTAATATATTTGAGTGAGTGGTGATATTCACTAGACCTGCATTATCAGGGGATAAAACAATTGTGCTGCGGAGGACTGAAGTGGCATCTGATTGCGGACCAACAAAATACCAGACTAGGAGTTAGGAGGAGAAAGATCCCTGTTGTTATACATCCATAGGTCTCTTTCCATTGTGTTTTTAAAGCACTGACATCTGAGGCCAGGTCTGTACTATCAATTGACATCGCTATCACTATGCCACTCAGGGATGTGAAAAATCCACACTGAAATCCAGTGATACTGACCTAACCCCAAGGTAGACAGCGCTCGGTCCACAGGAGGGCTTCTCCCGTAGACATAGCTATCGCCTCTCACACAGGTGGATTAAGTACGCCGAGGGGCAAAGCTCTCCTATCCGCGCAGTAGAGTCTTCACTGAAGTGCTACAGCTGCGCCACCGCAGCATTTTAAGTGTAGACCTGCCCTGAACAAAAACACCGGTACCAATCCAGGCATCATTCAACAGGAAGAACTGGATTAACGCATTTTATCAGCATTGTATCAGGCTTAGTCTGGGCTTTACAACCTGATCTTCAAAAGGAGTGTTTGAGAAGAGGAAAAAGGCCAGTTCAATCACAGAATCATAAGTTTACCACAGCAAGGCCTCCTGCTCCTTTGAGGGAGAAGGAAGACTGGGTATTTCTTTGCTTTGGGCAACTAGCCCTGCTTTTGTGATGCAAACAGGAAAGAATTTTATCTTGCACAGCAGATCAGTCACCCAGAGGTCTATGGGAAGGGTGGGAAGTGAGAGGCAAGGCTAAGGCACAGAGAAGCAATATGACTTTGCCCTGAGGCTTAGTTTCCTAAAGGCAGCCAAGTTAACCCATTCATATCTCTTCAAGACCCATAAATCCGCAATTTTATCACCACCAAAGCAGGGCACGCAGGAGGAGCAGAGCTGTGAGAGTAACTGATTTTTTTTGGTCTTTCAGCCATACCAAAAAAGAAAATAATACTGTAATTACGAAGCATAGTCTGGTGTTGAACAGAGTGTTTAATTTAATCTTTGGGCTTCTTGAAACTTAAAAAAAAGTTAATAAGCCAACGTAAATTTTGAAATGAGGAGGGCCCTCAAATCAAAAACTTGAAACTTTTTGATTTCAGATTGTTTTTTTTTAAAACCAAAACAATTTGGCAAATCTGACCTGAATTTGCAAAAGGTTTTGGTCAAACCAAATCTGCATTTTTCCGTGAAAAATTTCAGCCAAAAAAATTCACTCAGCTCTCCCCGGGAGTTCTTAACCCACACAGACTTCCCACTAGGGGCAGCTTCTGTAAATATCTGCTGACAGAGTACAAGCCCACCAAGAGAGATTTGTGCTGACTCAGGCGGATACAAGCACCACGAGGGAGTAACACCAAATCCAGAGCTCAGGCTGGTGGCCATCAATAAGGATGAAGCCAGTGGGAGACTCTCATTAATAGTGCTGACCTTACTGTATATTTGCTCAACAGTGATTGTTGTGTTAAAAGTTTCAGATCCCTCTAGGTCAAACTGTAAATCAGCATGGCTCCATTGATGGCAGTAACACCAGCCAAAGATCCAGATCTCTCTCTTGACCATCACGCTTTGTTTTGCCCACTAGGACTATGTGTTAGGAGTACAGCAATACTATCTATAAACCCCTATGACATTTCACAATGCATTTCAGGGGAAATCTTTCTCACCTGCCCTTATCAGAGAGGGTCAACGGGAACCCTGGAGCTTTGATTGTGATGGGTGCAGCTCAAAGGGCATTAGTAGGAAATGCTCTAGGCCCGAGGTCTTCCAGCAGAGCATGGTGAACACCTAAAAACATGCTCTGTGATTATCTGCGCTAACAAAAATTGAATTCGCTTCTGTGCTTGTGCCCCTGTTGCAATCTTCTAGCAAGCTACTTGGCTGTCAGAAACTTGCATGGAAACAGCAAATTTTTCAACTCACAAAACACACAGGTCATATTCACACAGTCTTTCACGTTGAGAATTGGAATCTAAAAGTTAGTGACATTCATCCTGCCAGGAATCAGGAGCACCTTCATGAGAGCTACATGTGCCATACTGACAGACAGTGTGAATTTTGGGCATTGGATAGTTGGAAGGAGCGGCTTATGAACAATCTACTGACTAAGAATCATTGTGAATCAATTCAAGATTATCCCCCACTGCCCAAACGTCATTCATGAACAGAAGCGTCTGGGTCCACTGAATAAATTATTTGTGCCGATTTACTACTTGCTGAGTTCTACCTCACAGCAACCCTGAGTCAGTTCCTCTCTTGGTTCAGGCCAAACCACTTCTTCAGAGCCAAACTGATTCGGGCAGCACCTTCCCACAGACATGCCATGTGTCACATAGGAATACAATGAAAAAACCATCGTCTCTCAGACTGGATTCCAACAGACAGCACAAGTAACTGCTGGACTAATCCTGGGAGCCCTTTGTATTCTTAGAGTGAGTCACGCACTCCTCAGTGGCCACAGTCATACAGTGGGCTGACTTAGCAATACCTATTGGACAAAGCAGGTGAGGCAATATCTTTTATTGGACCATCTTCTGTTGGTGAAAGAGACGAGCTTTTGAGTTCCACAGAACTGTTCTTCAGGTCTGAGAAAGATCCTCAGAGTGTCAGAGCTAAATATAAGGTGGAACAGATAGTTCAGCATAAGGAGTTCACATGTTCTAAGAGACCATTCAAGGTGAAGGAGGCAGTTAACACCTCTGCAGTGGTAGGACAAAAGAGGGTTAGTGGGTTATAGATTGTTGTAATGAGCAATAATCCACTATCTTTATTGAGTCCTTGATTTTTAGTATCTAACAACGTTATGAATTTAAGCTCCCTCAGGCTTGTCTTTTGAAGGTGTTGTGCAGATTTCCTTTGAGGATGAGGACAGAGAGGTCACATATGGAGCAATTGGTTTGTGAAAAGTGTTCGCCCTTGAGCGAGATGGTGTTTTTGTCTTTTAGACATTTCCTGTGTGAGTTCATTCAAGAACGTAGTGATTGTCTCATTCCACCCATTTAGTTATTATTGGGGTATTTAGTGCGCTGGATGAGGTTCACCACATGTTGTGATAGGCATGTGTAGAACCCATGGAACTTGAAAAATGTGTTGTGGGGGGTACTGATCGTCGTAGGAATGGAGATTTATCTGCAGGTTTTGCATCTGTTAGAGCAGGGACTGGTGCAGCTTTGAATTGGTGGGTTCTGGTCTGTGGGGAGTTTGCTTCTGATGATGAAGTTGGCAAGGTTGAGGAGTGGTTTGAAAGCCAGAAGAAAGGGTTTGGGAAAGATTTCTTTCAGGATGTGGTCAACAAAGAGTATGAATTGTAACTGCTTAATGATACCCTATATGGGTTCCAGTGTGGGGTGGTAAGTGCAGGGCCGGTGCTACCATTAAGGCAAGCTAGGCGGTTGCCTAGGGTGCCAAGATTTGGGGGCGCCAAAAAGCGGTGCCTCCAAATTTTTTTTTACAGCGTTCCTGGGCTGGGCTGCCGGCGGCGCACTGACACGTGCGGCTCAGACTCCCTCTCCAGTGCAGCGGCCTCTCCATGCAATTATTGTCATTGCCGGCGGGGGCGGTGTGCTCGGGGAGGGGGCGTAGCAGAGGTGAGCTGGGGTGGGGAGCCCTGCGGCAGCTCCTCCCCCCCGCCCTGAGGCACCCCCCCACCCCCACGGCAGCTCCCCACCCCAGCTCATCTCTGCTACGCCCCCTCCCCGAGCGCGCAGTCGCCGCTCCACTTCTCCCGCCTCCCAGGCTTGCGGCGCCAATCAGCTGTTTGGCGCTGCAAGCCTGGGAGGGGAGGAGAATTAGAGTGGGGGCGGCGTGCTCGGGGTGGAGGCAGAGCAGAGGTGAGCTGGGGTGGGGAGCTGCCGCACGGCTCCCCGGGGGGGCGGAGGGGGAGTTGGGTGGCCCGTTCCAACATAAATTGGTCCAATTACCTCACTTGCCTTGTCTCTTTAATATCCTGGCACCAACAATATACCGGTGGCAGGTATAGAGTATGCAACAGCCAGTGCACTGCTGAGGCCAATATTACCCATGGTTGAATGGAATGGATAATAGGAAGCAGAGCAAGGTGCCTGACAAGATCTCAGCTGCATTCCACTTTGTATTGGCTTAGAGAGATTTTTGAGTCCCAAACCTTGGTGCAATGAGAAGATGTTGCCTTGTCTGACTAATTTACGTCTCTTCAAGGACCCGAAAGGACATTTTCCACATGCCTTAATCTTTGACTTGCCACTAAGCTCTATATCATTCCAATGCCTGGTGTCTCTGGGTTCTGAGCGAGACTACATTAAATGATGCCCCATCACCAGTACAGATGCAGGAGAGTTTGCCTCACATACCACTTGCTTCAAATACCTCCCTAACTCAAAGCCTCGGGCTTAATCTCATACTACCTCATAACTGGCAGCTGAGAAAGAGATCTCAGGAGCAGTACAAAGGTGGCAACATCCTGGCAGATCAGTGTTCCTGGGGAAAGGGAGGAGGCACTGATCCAGGCTCTCTGGAGTCACAGGAGCAGCCTTACCTTCTTCAGCTTGCCACTCTTGGTCCCCACGAACACCACACTGTAGCCGTTGTAGACGTACGAAGCGACCGAGGTCATCCGGTCACGGCTGGCGGTGAAGAGGGTCACCCCCTCCACTGGTGTGGAGCCTCCCAGTGGCTGGTTAATGTCCAGCCCGCAAAAGTTGTCGTCTATCGGGACTGGCTGGAAAAGACAAGGCATTGGGCAAGGGTGAGCTCGAGGTGAAGGTGAAGTGCTCATCCAAGCACTGCAGAACTGAACGCACAGTTGTAACCATAGGGTGAGCGCACCGAACTTCCCCACACAGTAGCTGGGTGTTCACAACAACCCCCTGCTCATGTACAGCTGGTTGATCTCCCTAGGAGCTAGGGTCACCGCCACTCTCCCCAGCATGACCTAATGAACATCTCTCCTTATTTTTGTAATCTAGGCCAAGCAGCTGTGTGGCTGGCATGGGTACAGGCCACGGTGGGTGCACCACACGCTAGCTGCCAGGAAAGCCTTCATGGAGAGGACTGATGAGAATCCCCACAATGTCACTAACAGAAAACCATAGAGGAAAATGGTTTCATTAGCTCTCTTGATTCTCTCCCCTCTCAGATCCAAACCCTCTCCCCTATATTCTGTCCTGGTGCATTCATGTCCTAAGCTGACACTGTGTCTCTCTCCTCCACTGACTTTACCTCCCTCTAAATAGTCTTGGTCGGATTTCTGGAGGTCCTGATCGCCTGCAGCTCCCAGTTAAGAAACGGGAGCTGCCAGGTGCTTAGCATCTCTGAAAAAAAATCAGACCAGCTGCCTTTTCAAGGGCCTACATCAGGGGAGGAAGATTGACTAGAGGCTTGCACTGAAGATCATTCAAAGCTTCTTCTGCATTAACCAGAGAGGTCACAGCACAGCAGCACAAGCCATTTCTTCCTCCCCATCTCAAACCCCAAGAAGAACTGAGCGGGCAGTTTCCACAGCATGGCTGACCTAGGGAGCCAAGGACGAGGACAGAAAACTGACCCAGCCTCACTCACACGGCCATCCAGGGAACCTGTCCCTAATCCACCTCGCTGGCCCCAGGATGTGCTCCAGCAGCCTTGCTCACACTGCACTGGATTGTCAAATCCATTCATAAAAGGAAGCTGCAGTTCTCTCCTCCCCCCATCCCACTTCCCGAAATGACCCAGTGTCACGCAGACAGGTCAGCAGAGAGTCACATGGCTGGGGCCAGCGATTGCCTTCCACTGGCAATGAGCCTGCAGTGGGCGGCTGGGCTCAGAAACACCAGCCACAGGAAGTGCAGGTGTCTGCTCTCTACCTCTGCCCTCTGAGCATAGAAAGGAAGCTGCCATTTCCTCTCCGCTACTCATTTCTTTAGGGAAGCAGCCACCTCCCTCCTGTGCAAACAGCCTGACTTCATGACAGATTTAACACTCCGGATCTCCTCGTTACATTCCCCGAGTGAATATGATGCTGGTGCAAGGTGCCGGCCAGACTGGCTGTTCTTAAGAGGGACAGTGTATTTATCACCTCCCCGCCCCTGCATGGAATGGACCCTGGCAATGCAGAGTTTCCATACTCCTGGCCAACCCCGTCCCATCCTTTGAATGCCCCAATCTGATCTAAAGGGCTGTTTAGTACCTATGTTCTCCTTTCGATACAGCATGGTCTAGCACAGTGTTTTCAACCTTTTTTTCATTTGAGGACCCCTACAAAATTTTGAACGGAGATTTCTCCTTTGGAAAATCTTAGACATAATCTGTGGACGTCCAGGGGCCCGCGGACCAGAGGTTGAAAACCACTGTTCTACGGTAATGACAACGTTTCGTGGACCCCTTAGACATAGTTTTCAGGTCCCCAGGTTGAAAACAACAGGTCTAGCAGATAGAGAACTGGACTGGGAGTCAAGAGCCCTAGCCTTTATTCCCAGCTCTGCCACTGACTTGCGGTGTCCCCTCACTCTGCCTCAGTTTCCCCTCTGTAAAATGGGGATAAGGATGCTTATAAAACACTCTGAGACCAATGAAATGAAAGACTCCATATTATAGCTAAGTATTGCTAATTGATCACTTTGCTGAGCCTGCCCAATATGGAATTAATGCTAATTAGTGCCATTTGTGATGTGGACATCTACCAACTAGGACTGGGATTGCAATTCACCAACTCATCTCCCAGAGGAGCCACTGAATAGCTACCAAATGCCTTTGAGTCACTATTGGCTGCATTAATTTCAGCAGGCTAGATCTGAAAAGCTCACTGTCTCGTGGCCATCCTCTGCACTATCCACTCACCGGTCGCCCCAAAAATCCCTCTCTGTCCTCATTTAGCTCACATTTTTTCTTGGTACCAAAGAATTGGAAGCCAAACTGAATATGTTATGGTGAAAGGAGTTTCCAGGGATTGAGATGGCTCAAAAGGAATCCGTATGGTATGTAAATCAAGATCTGAACTAGCGAAGTAACAACACAGAGTGTGCAACTTCCATTTGCATTCACCTGGTTAGTTTTGTTTGCACTATACTCTCCTGCTGCAGGCTGGGAGAGAGAGGCTTTGGGTTAGTATGATTTTGGAATCAGAATGGGCAGCTGGAAATAGCAGAATGCTTCTAACAAGCTGCGACTTTTTAATCTGTCTACCTAGCTACTTCTGTGGCCCTTCGCACCCTAATCATCTCACAACATTAAGGATTTAATTCTCACAATCTGAAGTAAGGAGGATTATTATCCCTGTTTGGTATTTGGGGAAACCGAGGAACAGAAAGATCAAGTAACTTCCCTAAGCTTACTCAGGGTGTCTGTGGCAGGGCCAGGAATTGAATCCAGGTTTCCCAAATTCCAGTCCAATGTCTCCACCCCAAGACCATTCTTCCCTACCAAAATGGTGTTAGGAGTGAGATCGGATTTCTCCAGAGCAATAGTGGCAATGTACTACAACCATCCTTACTGCTTTGGTGCACTGGACATCCTTCCCCAGCAGCCAGTTGAGCTCCAAGTTGCCTTCCCCCTGGTAACAGGATTGCAGGCGCTCCTTGATCTGGCTGTTGATGGTGCGGATGGGGAAAACGCAAAGAGCCGAGTCATCAGGAGGCTGGTGATACTGCTTCTGCCCCTTGGAGAAGATGGCAAAAAGAATGTCATCCTGGGCTGTGATATTGAGGGCATTGGCCAGCACGTCCCCTGGCTTGGAGAGATAAGCCGCTTGCAGGAGGCGGTACTCCACATCCCCCTTGATGCAACCAAAGGGCAGCGAGACGTAGGAGTGAAACTTGGGGTCATTCTTACAGAGGCGGACGATGCGGGACGTGTAGAAAAGGTCGTTGGCCGAGTTGATGGAGACTCCCTCGGGGGTCTCCGGTTGCACCGTCAGGAAGTAGACGAAATTGCTGCTGGCGAACCCGTAGATATAGAAGATGTCGAAGTGTGAGACCAGGGCCAGCGTGTCTGAGGGGATCTTGATGAGCGATGAGACAAAGTCGCTGTGGAGCTCGTAATCCAACATGGCTGATGACTCCGGGTCCCGCGGCAGCTTGCGGCTAGAGAGGGTGGGGAAGTAATCCTGCTTGCCGTCCACCGCAGTGCCGATGAAGAGCTTGCCGTCCTCACCGTCGGAGCGCACGATCACCCCATACATGGTGCCTGTCTTGTTGACGCTAGAGAGGTAATGCTCCTTCTTGTGGGACGGCTCCACCAGGATAAAGAGGTCGTCCAGCCGCAGCAGCTTGCAGACGCCCTGGTAGAGGCTCCCGCAGGCCAGCAGCCGGTTCTCTGAGTAGTCAATGATCAACAGCTTGTTAACGTTGTTGGTGAGGGTGAGGATCTCACTGCAAGGCTGGACAATGAGGGGCGGGTAGCAGGACTTGTTGTCCTCCTCCGGGCCTGTCTTGTGAGCCACCAGGATGGTCAAGTTACCCGAGAGCTTGTAAACCCGGTTGATGGCTCCAATGTAGACTGCCCCGGTGCCCTGATGGACGGTCAGGTGGTTGAAAGTCCAGTCGCGGTTCTCTGAGTGGAAGGTGTTGAACAGGGCAGTACTGGCTGCGTTCCGGGAAAGTGAGACCAAAAAGAGAAAAACCACAGCTGCTGACCAGCCATCGGAGTCCAGCATCCGAGGCCAGTTCTTCCTCTGATCCATCCTGGGGCAGGGGAGAAGAGAAAGGGGAGGGTGAACTTCCAAGCTCCCTGTATGTGTCCCTTGCCCTGGCGAGGTTCTTCACATGGTTCTGGAGAGGGGGAAAAAATACACACAAAGCAAAGGATTAAATCCAGAGAGTGCCCTGTAGATACAATTCAAGAGAGACGTTTTAGTTATAACAGTCCTTGAAATGAAGCAAGGACATCTCTAAGCCCAGCCAGCATTAAGCAGGGTTCCTAACTTATTGGAAAACCGGTCAGGCTCCATGTTTTGCCACTCGATTTTGCCGCTGTGCATTAATTTGTTACGTGGTTTAACTGTTTATAATGTGCTCGGTGCCTGCGTTCACGGAGTGCAGGAGGAGATAATCAACCTCAGCCCTGGGACAAAGATTCCACAGTTCATGCACCCAACCATCAATCTAAATCTTGGCTGAAGGCACTTTTCCTACCGGGTGTATGACTGTAGGTGAGGGGTAAGTAAGAAGTGTTTTTTGCCTATAAATCCTGTATAATTGTAATTAATGATGAAGGTTAAAGTTTCATGCAGACAAGTACAACTTGCATTTATACAACAAAGCTTTCCATGCTTATAACGGTGCCTCCTCTCTGCCTCTCACCACTGCAGAGGTCTATGTACACTGCTGCCTTTGAGCCAGAAGGATCCCAAAGCAGCCTTTCCAAGGATTACTTCACCCACCACTGAAACGCAGCCACCTGCTTCTGGGCTGGAGGGGCATGGTAGCTGGGTGAACAAATATTGACATAGGAGATTTGCACAAACTCCCTACACTTGTGAAATTAATCCTGGGATCTTTAAAGCCTGTTCAGAGTAGACAGGACTTTGGGGTGCAAGGTCTTGTCCAAAACATCCACTAGATAGTAAACTGCATGTGTACTCTGCAGGGCCGGCTCTGGCTTTTTTGCCACCCCAGGCGAAAAAGCCTCCGGCCGCCCCCCCCCACCCCCCCGCGGGGGGGGCGGAGCTCCGGGAGGAGGGCAGCGAGCCCCGGCAGGGGCTCCGCTCTCCCCCCGGCGGCCGGGGGGAGGGGGGCCAGGGCGCGGGGGGGAGGGCGGCGAGCCCTGCTGTGGCTCCGCTCTCCCCGGGGGCCGGAGCGCTGCGCCGCCGCCCCCCTCCAGGTGCCGCCCCAAGCACCAGCTTGGGTGCCTGGTGCCTGGAGCCGGCCCTGGTACTCTGGGTGGAGGTCATAAATACAAAATCCCATGGAACGACAAAGGTCTTCTTTCATCTATATGGACCTGTAGCTGAAGGCCTGCCTCCAATCAAAGAGCTCTGGCCAAAATCTGTTTGGGTGAGACATGAAAGAAAGCAAGGGACCTTACATGGAAGATGTCTATTTGGAGAAAGCAGTTTATAGTCCCTAAAATTTCCCTTCCCGTTATCAATACCATTAAAAGTGTTGCAGTCATCAGCTCAGTGCAAAAAATTCCCATGGCCTCAGGGAAAAGAGCTGGCTGGAAAGAGTATTCACATGGGAGTGGGATCAAGGGAAGAGGCAGGTGACAGGAGAGCCCTTCATTTCCAGGGCACTTTCTGGGAAGCAGCAACAAAACGTGGAGGCTTCCACGCTTGATTTTCTGTTTCTTTATAAAATGCAGGTGGCAAGAGATGATGCAAGAATCCTTCCCATTCCCAGTGCAGTTACTCTACCTTGTGGTTCATGGGCAAAATCCAGGCGACAAGCCAGAGGAGCCAGATCACAGCAATATCCCATGTATTTGGATGGCCACCTGCAGCTATCCAAGAACCTGGTCCTGCAGAGCTACTAGCCGTGCATGTAGAACATCAGACTTTGAGTTGCTGAGGTTACTTGAAAGTCCACAAAAGCACCCACGCTCCAAGATCAGCCCTGCCCTAAAGCATGTACTTGAGAAACTCCAGTCTGAACAGGACCTGTGATCAACGGGACCTGTGAAATGAACTCAGTGAGGCAGAGGAAGCAGAGTCTGGGAAGGAGGTGACACTTTGCAAGGTGGTATCTGTCCACCTACCCTGAAGCTGCCTCATCACTGCAGTATTCAGGCAGAGGCATTGGTGTTTCGCCCTGCCCCCCTGGCTGAGGGGTAAACTGTAGGAGGAGGAGTGGGAGGAAGGGAGAGAGACTCCAGAGGGATGGGGAAGGATGAACTCAGGACTCCATCCTGGGGCAACTAGATGGGGAAGTTCTAAAGCAGAAAGGAGCTACAGAGAGGACACCATGATCTCCATCCTCCCTCCAAAACCAGCCAACCAAAGCTGTTAGGAAGTGAGAGGTCCCCAAACCACCTGTATCTGAGCAAGGAAAGAGCAGGGAGAACCCTTCCTTGCATCAGTGGGATTGGTCACCGTGTGCACAGAGGAAGGAGCACATGCCTCTTTGCCAAAGCTAGCTACCGCTGCTGGGATAGGCAGGGGCCATGAGCACAGAACCTGGGCTGGCACAAGCAAATGTCCACTTGCTGCTAAAAGGGGCATGACAATTTAGGATCTCGGCCAGTCTCCTCCCCCATCACTCCTGCTTTCTAGAGATGGCATGAGCTGCCTCTTCTCATCCTTCTGAATTTGGCCCACTCCCCTTCCTTCCACCCTGAGAGATTCACTCAAAATGGGAAACTGAAAAAAAAAATCTGCCTTTCTCCAGCCCACTTGTGCACCTCTTGTTTAAGTTTCACAACTCATTGTGTAGAAAACTTTTGCAATCCCCATTTTACCAGCAGGGAACCTAAAGCACAGAAAAGTCAAGGGACTTGACCAAGGCCACACAGTCAGACTGTGGCAGAGCCAGGAACAGAACCTAGCAATCCTGGCTCCCAGCCCCTCTCTGTACCTAGATGATCATACTAGATGAGAGCCTGGAATTCTCCCAGCAGCAAAGTGCTTAGAGGCACTGAGTTTTCTCCTCCTTCTCCCCTTGCACTCCCCTAGGGCTGAGACTCAACCTGATTGAGGTCAGTCTCAGCTCTTTAGTGTCAGCAGGGCAGTGCCTGATTCGCTCTGACAGAGAGGAGCTGAGAGGAACCATGCAACTCCCCCCACACTGACTTTCCTCCCTTTGTCTCCTTTTGATCTGAATGCTGGTCATCAGCTGCTCAGCACCTGCCTGAAAAAGCACTGGTTGGGAGAGAGTGTTCAGGACTTCCACTTATCCTCTGCTTTCAAAAGCTCTCCTTGGCCGTGGACAAGGGAAAGAGGTTTCTACTCTGCAGCTACTGCTGTCATAGGAGTAGCTGTGAGAAGGGAGCAGTGGTAGGGTTGCTGCTGCTGGAACAGGGTGTGTTTGGCTGAGTGGTAACATTGCTGAGTGAATCAACAGTAGCATGCCACATGGCATGCCCTAGTGACACTCTAGCCTCACCAGATTCAGGATGTGGACTGGATTCAGATGAGCCCCCCTGGAAATTCAGATGCTTCTCTGAAGTTTATCTTAATTTTCCAAACCACTTGAGTCTGCTAAGCAGGGCAGTTCATGCAAGGCTTGCAGGATTCTTGGTCATGCCCAAAGTACTATGGCAACAGCCTGTCTTGGCACCTCAGCACTTCTGGCTCGTTAGTTTTAATTAATTGTATTATGATAGAGCCTAGAAACCCTAGTCAAGGCTCTATACCCCACCGGTGAAGGTACTGGACAGACGTAAGAAAGGGTACGTTTGCACTGCAACCGGAAGTGCACTTACAGCTTGTGTAGACGTACCCGAGTTAGCATGGGTATCAACTGCAGCGAAGCCCAGCCTGTCCAAAACTCCACCGAGACCCTAGGACCGGTTCTTCGACAGCTA
Organism: Terrapene triunguis; assembly: GCF_002925995.2. Classification (NCBI taxonomy): domain Eukaryota; kingdom Metazoa; phylum Chordata; order Testudines; family Emydidae; genus Terrapene; species Terrapene triunguis. The sequence continues at coordinate 771,782 of NW_020665277.1, forward strand.
GCCTGTGCCAAAGTCCACGGTGCTGTAGCTTCACTGCTACTGATGCTGGAGCTAGCCAGAGCAAGCTAACGTGGTGATGTCCACATGTGCAGCAGACAGAGCCACCGACAACTCTGCCCAGAGAGTTTACAGTTTGAGTATCCGACAGGAAGCAACAGACAAATGGGGGTGCGGATTGGGAGACTGATGCAGCAATAGAGTGAGTACAGCTGTACAGAAAAGCAGAAGCCCTCCAACCAGTACTAGACAGGAGTGATCCCAGCAGAGGTAGGTTCTAAGGAGGGACTGAGAAGGGGATAAGATGTCAGATGCTAACCGCTAGGGCATTACAGCACGAAGGGGCAACTCGAGAGCCCTCGCTCCTTCCCTTTGTGCAGTGGTACGGCTGCAGTGAGATGATGGGGGTAACATTGCCCAAAATAACTAGAAGTCCCATTTTCAAGCGTCAAGGGGTATGTCTGCCTTTTGAGCTGGGCGGGGCGGGTTGATTCCCAGCTCCCGGAGACATACTCATGCTAGCTCTGATCAAGCTAGTGTGCTAAACACAGAGCGTAGCTGTGGTGGCAAGAGAAGAGGCTAGCTGCCCCAAATGTGTGCCTCGGGCCTAGGATGGGTACATCTATGGGGCAGCTAGCCCCTCCCACTGATCATCCTGCCAGGGCTACATTCTATTTTTAGCACTTCAGCTTGATCAAAGCTAGTGCAAGTATGTCTCCTTGAACTGGGAATCACTCCCCCCCCCACCGCCCAGCTCCTAGTGTAGACATGCCCAAAGGCGCTTGGGAACCTCAGGGTATGTCTACCTGCAAAAACAAAAAAAACCCCACCCCCCTGTGGCAGCTAGTCTCAGAGCCAGGGTCAAAGGAGCCGGGCTTGCAGGGCTGTTGCTACAGGGGTAAAAATAGTAGTGTAGACATTGCTCCAGCTCTGAAACCCAGTAAGGGGGGAAGGGTGTCCTCAGACGCTGGGCTCACGCCCGACCAGGAACATCTACACTGCTATTTTTAGCACTATAGCGCGAGCCTGAGTCAGTTGACTCCCGGTCAGACTCGCTGCTGCAGGGGGTTTGTTTTTGCAGCGTAGACGTACCCTGAGTGTCACAGACAGTGAGTGAGGAGGGCTCCGAAGTGCCCATCTGTCACTCCAGCAGAAGGAACGGAAGCTGGCTGTACAGACCACGTGCGCTTGCCTCCCAAAAAGGGAGAGATGCTGCAGCCTAATCTCCCCTCGCCCTCATTTAGGCTGTTGAAGGGCAGCCCTAACTCCTCATCCGTCTCCCACTCCTTCAGCAGCAGCTGACTTCTGAGGAGAACAAATGCAACCTTGAGCTGCAGAGATCATTCCACACCTCATCAACACTCCCTCCCTCCAGACACTTGACAACAAGACCATTTCAAAGCTGATGGGGTCTAGTTTGGGCCTGGGGGACAACAGTGGGGTGGGGCTGGAGCCATTCTGACATCCCTTCCCCCACTTCCCTAACACATACACTCAGTCAGCTGTCAAGCGGAATTAGGAACCGTAAGGCTGGGATTTCCTTAGGAAACAGGCGGCTTGCCTTGGGAAAGCGCTGTCTGCGTGATGCATGCTTACATCGGAGAGCGTTTCATCCACCCTTCCGGGACCGCACAGAGAAGCAGAGGGATTTTTTTTTAAAAAAGCCTTTCTACTCCCCGCTCCCCCCCCCGCATGCTTACATGAGCCCAAGGGTGGGACACAGACCCTTAAAAATGAGACCAGATGAGTCCTTATACTTCTATAGCGCCTTTTGTGCCTAAGGGTCTCAAAAGTTCTACACACATGCCACACCTCCTAGCTCTATTATTCATGCTGAGGTAGCTGATAGAGGCTCCACTGCAAGTCCCTCCTGCAAAGAGCTTGTAATCGAAAAAGGAAGCATCATTTCTATTTTACAGATGGTGATGTGAGGCACAAAGAGGGAGCTTTTCAAAAGCACCAACTCCCACTGACTTAGACTTGCATCTGCCTTTTGCAAATCTTCCCCAGAGAGATTACGTGGCTTGTCCACGGTCACACAGGGAGTCTGGGGCAGTCAGGAATTGAAGCCAGATCTCCTGATTCCTAGAATCATAGAATATCAGGTTTGGAAGGGACCTCAGGAGGCCATCTAGTCCAACCCCCTGCTCAAAGCAGGACCAATCCCCAGACAGATTTTTACCCCAGTTCCCTAAATGGCCCACCCAAGGATTGAACTCACAACCCTGGGTTTAGCAGGCCAATGCTCAAACCACTGAGCTATCCCTCCCCCCAAATTTTTTAAACTGGAAGGGACCCTGAAAGGTCATCAAGTCCAGCCCTCTTCCTTCACTAGCAGGACCAAGTAGTGATTTTGCCCCAGATCCCTAGGAGGCCGCCTCAAGGATTGAACTCACAACCCTGAGTTTAGCAGGCCAATACTCAAACTACTGAGCTATCCCTCCCCCATGCCTTAGTCACAAGGCTACCCTTCTACCTGGGAACAGAAGAAAACAGGACTGACATATAGGATGGGAGAAGGAGGGAAATTCTGGCCAATGATACCAGGGGAAAAAAAGTCTCCTTTCATGAAAAGAAACATATGTTCTTTAAATAATCATACAGAATATAGTTTTTAAGCTCTTCTCCAAAAGGCAAATACTTCTCCGATGATGGTGGGACAAAGGCATAGATTAGCTACTGGATTTTTCATCAGCGTCACCTAGCCATGCTCAGAGCAAGTCTAGCTGGCATGGTGCTTAGAACTCTGGCTGCTGAGGCTTACAGCAGCTGTCCTGCTGGTGGTGGCATTGGTAGAGCTGAACAACTGGAAATTTTAACCCCAAAAATTCTAGTGCAGACAAGGCTGTGCAGCAAACTGCATGGAAATCAACGTAGCTTCCATGGAAGGATGAAGAGTCAAGTCAGCTGTGCTGGGATCCGATTGCACCTGTTGTGCCAGGGAGTCTAAGTATTTCAAACCTGATGTTTTAAGCCCCCTCTCGGGCTAAAAGGCACCAGCAGAACGGGCCAAATGCACAATGCAGGATTTAGTGCTTTAAGACAATCATAATCTTCCACAAAAGCCTCAGTGTCATCACCCCATATTTCTGATGCAAATTGTTTCACAAGAGCAACAGATAGGAACACCATGTTTGTGGTGGCTGGAGGTAATTTGGGGTGTAAAAGAAGAGGTGTCAGAGCTGTAACCCTTCAGGTATTGTCCAGATCCACCAGGGAATAAACAACCGATCCAGATGGCAGGGGAGGAAGGTCTATTGGGTAGGGCACTGCACTGCGCTGGGACTCAGGAGACCTGTGTTCACATCCCAGCTCTGCCAAAGACTCCCTGGGTGACCCTGGGCAAATCACTTATTCTGTGTCTCGGTTCCCAATCGGCAAACCAGAGGTGATGCTTCCCCACTGCACAGGATTGTTATGAGGATAACATCTGGTAATAATTATGAGGTGCTCTCAGATTCTATGGGAATGAGGGCCACATAAGGACCTAGAAGGCAGATTTCAAGAGGAAGATCTAACTGTATTAGCAAATAATCCACCAGGAGATATCTTGGGAGGGAATCACATCTATACTTGACCGCTGGGAGAACCAGCTCCCCATTATTCCTTTACACATTGCCTTGGTGTCTTGGTGCTGGTCCCTTTCCCAAAACAAACAGCCTGTGGGATCCAGCAAAATGACTCTTTGAAACGAGCACTGTAATTCAGTTGCAAGTGTCAGTGCATATAACCCAGGTACTAACTGGCAATGAAGTGATGCTGGAAGTGAAGTGCCAACCAGTGCTAATGGTTAAGGACTGTGACACAGCAGTGTTGGATGGGTCTGCCTCGGCAAGCAAGGTCTACATTGCAAAGTGGGTTTCACCCTCTTTTTGAACATCCCTGTTAATTTACCAGGCTAAGATTCTGGCTGTACCATCCATTGTCTAAACACCTCCCATCCAGCAGAGCAGGCTTGAGCCATTTGGAGCAGCCCAGGACTTACTGTGGGATAGAGCAGAGAGCGCTCACAGGGAAGAAAAAGCAGAAACAGGGGTGCACTGAGATCCAGCACACAGGCACATCACCAAGGTAGCAAGAGGGAGCCCTAGGGCACTAGCAGCAAAGCCTAAAATGCACTTTGCAATGGTTGGGAATAACTCTTCTAAGGGCTCCAGCACAGAATGTTTTGCATTTCACCAAGGCCTTTATTCGGCCTTTGCAAAGTTGGATAAGTGTCCTTCTCCCATTTTACAGAGGGAGAAAACAAAGGTAGAGAGAATAACTTGCCCAGAGTTGCACAAATCAATGATAGAAAGGGGGATAAAATCCTGGTGTCCTACCTCTTCAGTTTGCTCTTTTACGCACTAGACCAATGCTGCCTCCAAACCAGAGCTGGGATTTGGAAAGATGAAACATTTTCAAGTTGTCTAAATGGCATATGTGAATGTCTAGTTGGCTAATTCAAAGCACATTTTAGGAGATTTGATACTGCCCATTACCGTAGCAATCTAAATGGCTAAGAATGGAACAGCAGCTCAGTTTGGAGAAATGGCCCAAAGTGCATAATTCTCCATCCTTTACAAATCTGAGGACAGGATGATTGCAGCAGCCAATCTTATCACACTATCTCAGTGCAAGACGTGCTCGTCTCCAGCTTAGCATTTCAGGCTTTGGTTTATTGAATCACCCTCAGGAGAAAGAGTCCATTTTGCAGTCTGTGGTAAAATTGCCTGTTCCATTAGTCAGCAGTGTTAAGACTTTGCTACTCTGGGTGTTTGGCATCAGTGTCAGACTACAACAAATGCAGTTAAAACAGTGCAGTTCCCCTAGTATAGACATGCTGTATTGGTGTGAATTGTAACTTGCACTAAGGCAGCATAGGGGTGAGGTGTAGTCATGTAAACCACCGTTTATACCAATGCCAGGTGTTTACACCAGGGCTTTGCACTAGTACAGTTACACTGATGCAAGAGAAACCATCATTACAAGGCCTTAGAAACCACGGACTGAATTCCTCTGTCTCTCATATGTGGTTTCCCCCACTTCAGAGTAAGAGCGCTTGCACTACTATTGCCTGTGCTATGAATAAAGACAGGACTTTACTCTCCAGAGCTCCCCAATTCAGTACCTCTCACTTGCAGGCAAATGAAGATTTGATTGACTCTGATATTGTTTTTAGTATTTAAATTGCTAACGCTCCCAAAAATGTACCACCCACAAGCGAGTGTCACCGAACGGACGGCTTCTCTTTCAGCTTGCTAACCTTGGGAAGAGAGACAGGTGTTTCTGAAAGGTAAATAAGCGGCTCAATCCCCGAACAGCCATCTCTAATCTCATTGTTAGCGATAAGACAGGGCAGAGGTAACTGAACTAGAAGCCTGTAATTGCCCTAAGTGATACTTCCCTGAAATGCCCACTTCATATTTGTGGTCTCTTAATTTTTACCTCTGGTTGTGGCAATCTGAGGTCTCTCTCCAAGTGAAGCTGTGGCTCCCGATATTGTAAGGAAGGCTGTGGCAGAAGAGGAGTCACTCTGCATTGAACTTGAATGAGAGAGTGGAAACAGAGCGGAGTCAGCCGCCAGAGTTGCCAGCTAACCTTTCAGATCCGCCTCACACGCACATTTCCTCTCATTAATTTTCCAAGCAAATGTTTTTTAAAAACTCTCCCTTTTCTGGCTTGGGAACATTTCAAAAGGGCAGAATCAAGTGGCTCCCGAGTCTCTGCTCTGAGGAAGGCTCTCCACGCTGCAAACTGCTCTTCAGGCATACAAGAGTTGCTGATAACCTGCAGTAAACACTGATGACCTGATCGCAAGCGCCACACTTTCGGGGCAGCTTTCTTCTTGGATAAAATGACAGCGCAGCCTGAAAAGAGACACCGAGCGGCCTGCATGTGAAATTAGCAACAGCGTTGCAGGCTAGGAATGTCCTGCCTTGTTGTTTTAGGCGGAAGGAAATACCAGGAAACTGGACGCAGGGGAGGAACAAAGGAAAACATTTACCCAGATTCCGGATGTGCAGGTACAAGGATCCCACTGAGCAATAGCCAGGGCAGGCTGCGGAATAACTCCAGTTTGCTCAGTTTACTGTGTAAGAAAGAACCGCCCCCCTGTCCCCTATGTACCCCCTATGTACCAAGTGAACCACTGAATTGTGGCATCTCAGAACCCAATACCCCCTAGCCAGAACAGAGTTATTAGCTGGGACAGTGCATGTCAGAAGGGAACTCTGATCATTGCTGTATAGAGAAGATTTCTCGTAAATGATGGTCTCAAAGGCCAAATTAGATCTCTCCCCCCCACACACACACTAAACACAGCTCAATCAAAAAACACTTCTCTCTATCCCATACCAAGGCAAAGGGGTTTTCCATGGCAGAGAACACAAACTGATGGAAATTTAGAAAGCAAAGAAAGAATTTCACTGGATTGGAACGGGCCATGAGAAATTCTTGCTTAAGGGAACTCCGTTACCTCCTTCCCTCTTACTAGCCACGGGTGCTCTTGTGAACATCACTCTCTCAGAAGGAGCAGAGGAGGATAAACATTTATCTAGGGAACAAATGAGTACTTGAACAATATTGTTCAAGTAACCAAGGAACCAGGGCTGCGATTGTCCAAGGAGGGAGTTTGGCAGCTAAATTCCATTGACGTGCAATGGGAGTTGTGTGCCTAAGTCCCCGAGACCTTGTCTACACTAGGAAATTAGGTTGGTCCAACTACGTCACTCAGGGGTTTGAAAAATCCACATCTCTGAGCGACGCAGTTAAACCAACCTAATCCCCGGTGTGGACAGCGCTAGATTAACAGGAGAATTCTCCTGCCAACCCCAGTTACTGCCTCTCGGGGAAATGGAGGATGGTGCTGTGCCGCTGCAATGTTTTCAGTATAGACAAGCCTCTGAAAAAGGGTATGTGTGAGCTCACACGTGGTGAAATCCTAGCAAAAAGAGAAGGCAGTTAGTTATTCTCATACGTGCCAGGAGGTTGAGGTGAAGAGTAGGAGGAAGCCTAGGGTTTCGTTTTTATCTGCTAACTCATATTCAAACTACAAACCTGTCTTGTTTTCACTAGGAGTTACCTCAAATTAGTTACCATGTGTTGGCTAACACATGATGAGAACACACCTTTTCCCCTAGTGAGAGATGCACCCTCAGGCTACTTTGGAAACCCTGCTCAAGGTGTCTAATACCTGACAGCCACCAATCAGAGAGGGAAGGGGACCACATCCTCCCGATCGTCACTTTATTGCCAACGTATGAGAGCTGGTGAGAAACTTTTTGATGAAATGTTTGTCAAAAAAGAAAAAAAGCCTTTTTGTCAAAGCTGAAGTGTTTTCCAAAAACACATCGATTTTGATGAAAAAGGACGTAGAGAGAGAAAGAGCGTGCATGAAAATCTAGCCTTTTTGATCAGAAAATGCACTATGCAGAAGTTCCATGATGCACAATGTTTAATGGTTTTGAAATGTATTTTTGTTCCTTGTTGGAAGGAAAGCAATTTTGTTTCATAGAACCCTTTGAAAAGTTCTGTTTGCATTACAACCAGGAACGAAAACAAATGTCAACGTTTTTTGTAAACCAGAATTGTCGTGGTCTGGCCAGCTCTATGCTGTGCCTTATTTTGCAAAGTGCCTTTCACAACTACTACATTCTCAATGGGTTTTGCAAAGCTACCGTGAATATTAACCTAGAGAGAGAGAAATATTAAAGAGAAGGAGGTGCACTTTCAGGGGAGATTTAAAGAGTACCAGCATACAAGGAGGTTATCCCTGAGGCCTGACGCATCAGAGAAAGTGGATCCGGCACCAGGGATGATGAGATTGTGTGAAGGCACAGACAGGGGGCCTGTGCGGAGTGCAGTAGAGATAAGACGGGCTTTGTGGCACAGAGAGCTTCAAAACCCAAGGAGGGCAATTTTCAGTTCAATCAGGAGCCAGTGGAGAGGTCTGAGGGCAGCTATTCACAGCTGGAAGAGTTAAACACTGAGTTGGATGCTCGTACGGGGAAAACGGGCGTGCTTGGGCGAGTGTAACTCGGATCCTTAATATTATTTGATGCCTTTTTTGTTTTTGTGAGCAGGGTATAATTTAGTCTAAAATGTGACCTTAAAAGCAATCTGGGATCCACTTGGCAATACAAGGTGAAAGGGAGAGTAAATTCAGGGACACAATATAAACCCAGGCAGCTGAAAGGCTTCACTTAGACTGAAAGGAGTTATCTGGTATTTAAATAATTATTAGATTGAAGGCATAATCATGGGTCTGAGCTGATTTTTTTCCCCCCACTGTCATCCTAATGGAGACTATAATATTAGTATTCAAATGCCCATGATTCTCATTGAGGGGGGAAGGAAAAAAAGGGCTCATTTAATCTCCATGTGACAGGGCTGCAGGAGGCATGATTAGTCATTTTTCTTATTTCAGCTGTCACTCACTCCCAGACGCTGCAGATTGTCATTAGTGTTATTTTATGCACGCGATAAAAAAGGGAAAATTAAAACAGAAATAAAGGAGAATTTTCTGCAGAAAGTGACAGGACCAAAGGAACAATTTAGATGTCGCCAGTACAGCAGCTGCGTTCGCTTCATTAAGACAGAATCTTTTTTAAAAGGGTACAGTTAGCCATATAGGGTTTAATGTATGCATGAATCCCCCTTTTCCCCCCTGTAGAGACTGGCTTTGCTCAGCTTTCACTTAGCCCTCCAGCTCTCCGGCTGACCCCATGGCCAGTGTATTTGGAAAGGCATAAAGACCCTAAGATGTAGGATTTTGCATTGCCTTGAACCTGGGCATTGCGGAGACAAAACACTATGAATTGTGACTTGGTAGCGTTTTACATTCATTGAACTAGGATTCCCCACTCACTTATATGGGGTCCAATTCACCACTGTCCTGCGCTTTGTGTTGTCATTTACACCAGTGCATTTTGCACGGACTTCACAGTGACTAGTGGAAATGACTGTGCCAGGGGAAAGCCAAAGACAGCAGGCCTGCCACCTTTTGTGCTTTAGGCCAAGGGAGTGAGAGTTACAGTCAGATCCCCATAGCAGGTCTACACTCTGATATCCAGCTCTCTTTATGAGGACCTTGGGAACGTAGGATCTGGAAGCACACAAATCCAAGCACAACGTTTTGCCCAGGCAGGGAAATGAGTAGATATTAGGGATGTAAAACCTGCTCTGAGAGACTCTCTCAATCCCCCTGCTATTGACCCTTCTTCCTTCTTTGGAACCAAACTCAGAACTCTTGTGAAGCATGTGACTACATTTCCCCTACTTCTGCCTTCTGGCTGGGACCAGCATTGCTGAAATACGAGAAGGAAGCAGCAGCCATACATGCAGGTGTCCAACACCTCACAAGAAGGTTTGCTCTGGCTAGTTTTCCAGCCCAGCTCTTGCAATACATCTTAATCCTGACTCTAAATGCCCCTTGGTAATCCAACCCCAAACAGGTTTGCGAGTGTCTGGACTCACAGCCCTGCCAATTGCTCCAAACAGTCTTTCTGATCCCTGTTGGCTTCTGGCGGAAAGTCAAAAGAAAGCCCCTCTGTTCCAGAAAGAAAGTTAAATAGAAAGCCTCATTCCATTTTTGACTCATCACTATCTCACAATGACATCACATAACACAGAGGGACACTGCACCACATTCAGCTGAATGCATGCTTGCTATCTGGATGAATCCTGGCAGTTACTCTGTCATTACCTTGAGCAGATGAAAGAGGGGCAGACAGAGGAGAGATCCATTTAGCTGCAACTCAACTGGCTGTGGGAATCTCTTTGGACCTGTCATCCAATACAAGATAACCCTTTGCGGGGCTTTTCGTCAATTTCAGTTACCCTTTATTCAACTCCCACATTATCTTAGCACCATGAAGCCCTGAAAGCAAGGCTGTAATTCAAAACAGTGCACATAAGTTTGGCCCTCATTCCCTCCCATGCCAGCTATTCCCAGGACTTCCCCTTTCAGACCTGCCTGTTACATCTTCTTCCTCTCCCTTCATAGAGGAGGAGAGAGGCTCAGCCTTTTTATCTTTGATGAACTGGAGCAAATGAGATCCATCTGGTCAGGGTGCCTGGATGAGTCAGTAATGTAGCTCTGCAATTCTGCAGGGCTCTTGATGCTTCTGCCCTCTTGCAGGGGAAGACAGAGCATGTTGTATACTGCAGAAGTATCTACCACCATACAGCACATAGGACCTGAACTTTCTGCCACATTCACCTGAACAGAAGTCCACAAAGACAAGCAGCTGGGAGAAGTAAGGCACAGCATTTAAATATTGACCAACTTCTAACCTGTACAGAGATAGGCTTCCATTACCTAACTTCTCTATACATTTTTCTCAGTTTGTCCCAATGTGCTGCTATCAAGGCCTGGGAACCACACAGTCTTGAGAGATGCTTAGCAGAAAAATAAAAACCCTTCTCATGTTTGTCTTTTTCTCTTAATGCCATGAAAGGTTGGAGTTGTCCTATTGACTTATGAAGCCTCTTCAGAAATTTAAGAGTTTGGGGAGGGGGGTTGGCTACAGTTACCCTCTGCTGAGCACTTTCTAGTCCACTGGCTGATTGTGCCCCGCGTGTTGTGTACAATCAAACTAAGATTCATTACCATGAGGCCAAGAGCAGGGAGTTATGCTAGCTCACCCTGCTGACCTCCTCCATATGTCACCGCATGTCAGAAATTCCCCAGTATTCCCTTTATGGTAAAAAGGGTCATCAAAAGGGCAGGCCTTACAAGCTACATGGTATAAACTAAAATACAAGGACCATTAATTTGGAGCAGTCTCATCCCTTTACCATCCTGACCTCTTTCGTGTGTGCTGATTCCAGTTCAATAGATAGCAATCCGAGGGGATGACTGGGAAGAGGGGCAGATAAAGAGTTTATCTGTTTAATAAATACTCCATTCTGGAATAAGTGGGAGCCAGGGTGCCTTGCATATATCTCTACAGAACAAATGCCCTGATCGGTGGGCTTCCCAAGCCTATCAGGGAAGGCTGTGTGGTCTAATAGATGAGGCACTGGATTGGGATTCAGGAGACCTGTATTCTGCACCTGATTCTGCCACTGACCCTTTGTTTAACCTTGGGAAAGCCACTCCATCTCTGTGCATCTGTTGCCCTTCTCACTTTTTAATCTATCTTGTGTATTTAGACTGCAAGTTCTTTGGGGCAGGGACACTTCCTCACTCTGTTTGTACAGTGCCTTGCACAATGGGGCCTCTCCTCACTACTTTAAGGGTACGTCTATACTTGGAACTGGAGGTGTAAATTCCAGCTCAAGGAAGCATGCTCACACTGGCTCTGATCAAGATAAAAACAGCAGTGGAGCTGGAGTGGCGTGTACTGCAGGACTAGCTAGCTGCTCAAATATGCTTAGTGTCCTGGATGGGATCATACTTGGGGAGGCTAGCCCCTTCTTCCGCTTGCAGTGCTGCAGATGCACCCTCCTCTTACTATGCTTGCTTGATCAGAGCTACTACAGGTAGGTCTCCTCGAGCTGGAATTTGTACCTCCAGCTTCAAGAGGTAATTCAAAAAATAAATACCAGTTGCCATTCCAGAAAGTATTGCCCCCAAAGTCAAGGAACCAGACAGTTCCCAATTAGAACTTTTCCGCATTCTATCTACAGAGCAGATATGCCTATTAGGGAAGGGTCCTTGTCCACCTCCACCTGCCACACAAACTTGAGAACATTTCTGGAACCTAATCTGAAGGGGGGGGGGGGGAGAGACTTTTCTAGAGGTTCCAAAAGGCTCAGTTAAGCATTTCTCCACAGGTTTCCTATCCAGAACCTGAACAGCAAGGGCCGGAAACTTAGCAAAAAGCCCATTTTTGCAAGACAGCAGTCAAGAAGTTTAGAGAACTCGGATCAGCACTGGAATTTTTGGGAGCTTTTCAGAGAATAAACCTGGAGTGACATCCTGGTCCCATCAAAGTCAATGGCAAAACTCCCATGCCATCAACTTCAATGGGGCCAGGATTTCATTCTTGATCTCTAAAGCATCAGAATTTCACAAAAAATCTTAATTTTGTAACTAGTTCCGACCCACCTCTACACCCCTGGACTTGGGGAAGTTTCCATTCTAGATCTGAATTTTGTGGCTCTGCCCTCATCTTTAGATATAACTGCAGTGATTAAAATATTGAATCCTGGTTTGCAGACGCCACACTATTATTAGATTGAGCTCCACTCTCATACAGCACCAGTTCTGCTCTACCGCTCAGAAACGTTACTTCACATCCATAAGAGTGTGTTTAGCTTGTTTCCACCGGTAGTAAATGCCCCAATACATTGGACGAAGGTTTCTTCTCCAGAGCCAAAATGCTGAAGTTTTCGAGGGACGTGTGAAGGCGGGGCCGGCTCCAGGCACCAGCGAAGGAAGCAGGTGCTTGGGGCGGCCAACGGAGAGGGGCGGCACGTCCGGCTCTTCGGTGGCAAGTCCCTCAGTCCCTCTCGGAGGGAAGGACCTGCCGCCGAATTGCTGCTGAAGAATGAAGCGGCGGTGGTAGAAGTGCCGATTGTGGCTATTTCCCCCCCCCCCCCCCCCCTGCTTGGGGCGGGAAAAATGCTGGAGCCAGCCCTGTGTGAAGGTAAAATTCTGCACACTGCGAGGAAAGGATATTCCCATGTAGAAAGTGTTCCATGACAGACAGAAAATGGTCCAGGGCTTCCTTCAGTGGATCAATACTAGTAACCCATACAACATTTGGTCTGAGTGCAGGGCTGTAATTCAACAACATATAATGCCTAGCTCTAATACAGCACTTCTCATCAATGGATCTCAAAGCACTTTACAAAGGAGGTCGGTCTCATTATCCCCATTTTACAGATGAGAAAACTAAAGCACAGTGGCAGTGCTATGAACAGAGCTCAGGTGCCACTCCAGTGCTCAAAGCCTTAAATCATTTCATCCAGACTAACTGCAGGATGCTCTTGCATTTTGGTCTCCCCAAATTTCATCGTCAGCGTCAAGAAAACATCAAGTTCAAGGTTTTTTGTTTTGTTTTTTAAATCCAGATATTGTTCTCACAGTTTAAGAGTCAATCCAATGGCGTACTTCAGAATTCGATGCAAACTAAAATTACACAGCATGATATGATCTGAAATCATTATGATATTGCAAGATAAAGGTAATTACTAGGACACCTACAGCTGTTTGTTTGGGCATTTTTTTTTATTGTTAAAGAAAAATAAAGAAAGAAAGAAAAGTAGTTATAAGTAATTAAACTAAAGAGGCCTGACGACCTCCCACATGCTGGGCCCTGAATGGTTAATTATCATGCTGCCAGAACAGTTCATGAGTCTTTGTTTCATTCATGAAGAGGAGGGACTGAGTGCAGGCACAATGAGATGAGGGGCTTTGGTCGAGTCCCATACACAGCTCTGCCATGTGTCTCTGTCCCCACCTGAAGATTCTCCTGCTAGCCCAGCTCTGAAGAGAGGAATACAGTTGCACCTTTACACACTACAGTTTCCACAGAGAAACACTCACAGGGCATTTAACACTCCAGCTAGCTGTGAACCCAGATAGCTCCTAGTGACAAGAGAGGCTATCAAAAACTGCATTTTCCAAGTGGCAGTAGTATGGTGGTGCCTATGCTAAGGTGAGGAAGATACAGCAGTGACTGCATCACAGAGGTTTGTTTATTGAATGGCACTGGCAGTAGTTAACTCTTCGAATAGCTTGCTAAAACCATTCCATATGCCTCATTTTCTTATTTCACTGCCCATGGAGGGTCTCCCCACAAAACTCGCTTAAATTTCACTAAGACAGCCATCACCACAACATCCTTAGAGCTAACTCTAGCAGCCAAAATCAATAATCACTGGTGACCCTAACGGCCACATACCCGCCGCCCTGCCTCTTCCTCCTGGCTGCTTATTCATGAGGATGGTATTTTGCAGGCTAGTTCACAGCTCTCGGGGAAAGAGGTAGCAGGGCAAAGTACAGTATTGTGATTATTGCTTCCTCCAGGACTGGGGTGGGGTGAAGGAGGGGAGAATGAAACCCAGCTGTGAAAAGGCATTTCCTTGATAACAAACATAATTGCATGAATTATGTACAAAATGCACTCAGTTTGTCCGGACTCAGATATTGTTTATGCAACAAATGTACAGGACGATCCCTCTCTTTCCCCCTCCCTTTCCATATCTCTCTCCCACACACACACCAGCCTGTCTGGGATAAAGGGAAGCAGAAAAACCAATGAGCAGGACTTTGGGCAAGTCCCTTCCTAGCAGTTGTGATGGCATGTTTCCTTTTTAGGCAGCATGGTTTAGTAAACTGAACAGGGGACTGGGCAGCAGGAGCCTGGTTCTATTCCTTACTGCCACTGTGCCTGGCTTGTTGTGTTGCCTTGGGCAAATCACTCCCCCCACTCCCCCGAATCTTTGTGCCTTAGTTTCCATGTCTGTAAAATGGGGATAATGCTTTCCTCACTGGGGATTGGGGGTCTCTGAGGTTTAGTTGATGAAAATGCTCTGAAATCATCAGGGGCAGGGCCGGCTCTAGGCACCAGCAAAACAAGCTGGTGCTTGGGGCGGCACATTTTTAGGGGTGGCATGGCCGGCGCCAGAATGCCGCCCCTAAAAATGTGCCCCGGCTGCCCTAGCTCACCTCCGCTGCCGCTCGCGCGCCGCTACTCTCCCTCCCTCCCAGGCTCTCAAACCTGGGAGGGAGGGAGGGGGAGATCCCGAGCGGCCGCGGCACGCGAAACAGTTGTTTCGCGTGCCGCTGCTCCCCCTCCCTCCCTTCTAGGCTTGAGAGCCTGGGGGGGAGGAGGCAGGGCTGGGGATTTGGGGAAGGGGCGGAGTTGAGGCGGGGGTGGGGTAATTAAAAAACGGGGGGGGGCGGCCAAAATTGTTTTTGCTTTGGGCGGCAAAAATCCTAGAGCCGGCCCTGATCAGGGGAGAGGTACTACATGCAAGCAAGCCAGCATGGCTTCCTGGTTAGGGCACTGGAGTAAGAGTCAGAAAACCTGGTTTGGTAATCCAGGCCATGCCACTGACTCTGTGTGACCTTGGACAAGTTGCAGTCATGTGTCTAGCACAATGGGGCCTCTAGGCACTATTGTAATACAAATGAACATGGACACAGCTAACTCTATGAATTGCAGCTCAATGATGCTGTCACAGCTGTGGTGTGCAATGGCACAGGAGGTATTCCACGCTAGAGATAAAATCCTGACCCAAATGAAGTCAGAGGCAAAATTCCCACTGACTTCAATGAAGCCAGGATTTCACCTTAAATCCCATTTAAGGCTCTAAATCAAAATCCCAGCTCTGGCTGCAACATACGAACTGCATCCAGCTATCCATCTCAGCCGGAAACACTCTCTAAATTTAAGTACCAACCAACCCCAAAAGAGAACCAGCAAAATTCACCACCACCCTAGAACACCTGAGTAGCAGAAACAAGACACCTTTTCTTCTCATTGCACTGTTACCCAGCACCTGTTATCTTGTCGAGTACAGCTGGCAGCTATTCGGCTTTAAACTTACTGCTGCAAAACGGCTTCTAAATTACTCAAGATCAGTGGGGAAGGGGCTGGGAAGAGAGGAAAGATGGCTTTATTCACCATGCAACCATTTAGCACAAAATCCAGGGCAGACTGCAGTTTTTTCTTATTGCCTTGAAAAATGAAAGAGAGAGAGAGACGCAATTTGGCCATTTTTTTCAACCTTAAAAATGTTTCATTCAAGTTTTGGGAAGGGGAGGTGGGTTATTTCATCCAAACCCGAGTAAATGGCTCAGTTGCTTTGAATGATGTCACACCTCTATCTAGGTGCTTATATCACTATAGCATCTGAGCATCTCACAGTCATTAATGGATTTTATTCACACCATCCCAGCATGAGGTAGGATTTTATAGATGGGGAACTGAGTCACAAGCAGATTAAATGACTTGACCAAGGTCACACAGTAGGTCAGAGGCAAAGTGGAGAATTAGCCCCTTGTCTCCTGAGTCCCAGTCCCGTGCTTTATCCATTAGATGACCTCAGATTGCCCCATGGTACACCATGGGAGAGGATCAGAGAGTGGCCTTGGAACTGGAGGAGGAAAATGGGTGCTCTCTTCTCCTGGACCCACTCCAAGATTAGTGCAGGCAGCTAACGAATCCCAGTTCCAAATTAAATGGGTCCCCAACCACATCTAAATAAAACCCCAAGCCTAAAAGCCTTTGGCCGTGCCAGCTAGCACAGCATTGTGGTGTTTATTATCCTGAATACTCCCCATGGCAGCTAGCTGTACTTACACGGCAGCCGCAGTGCCGTTACCTAGATAAACAAGGACATTGTACATTTGTTAAAATTAGATTCTGAAACGCTGAATCCACAGCTGTCCGGCTATAGAGTTCACTCAGCCGGCAGCACTGAAATTATTAAGAACATACAACTGCGCGTTTGTGCACAGTGCAAGTCCCTGTTTGGAAGGTGCTCTGTGGTAACATGATACGTGGTTCCATTTCAGGTGGGCAGGTATCTTTTCAGCATCTGAAATAAGCACTGAGCAGCATCAACTGAAATATAGCCCCTAACAATGGCCATCCCTGCTCTAGTTCTTATCATTCTGGGGAAGGGAAGGGATAAGTTAGCCATAAACGTGGCGAGGGAGGAGCAAAAGTGCACGTAAGCACTCAAATGGAACATGTTTTGTGGTTAGCATGGGGCCAGGCCTCCTGGGTGTTATATTCCAGTTCTGCCACATTTGACTTTTCCCCCTCCACTCCAGTATATAAAATGTGTTTATCACAGCCTCTAAGCACACATTAGTGGACATTCCAGTAGATTGCCAGATTCCTCCCTATTGGTCTTTGTTGGTTTCAGTAGCCCTAGGACCCAAGAGATCCAGTAGGCCAGCTACTTGGTTCCAAAATCTAGTCATCAATTAGAATACTGGGATTTCCACTACGAAATTACTACTGTTTATTTCTGTAGTGCCACTGGTGTGCATGGCATCTAATAGACAGTAAGGGAGATGCAAGTGTTAGAAGCCCTTAAGTTAACAGCCAAACTAAATTGTCTATGCCAGTACAGAACCTCTCATGCCACTAAAGAACCCTTTAGTGTGCATCAAACCTTCCTGGCTTTGTGCATAACCTTTAGTGGACATTTCAGGCCGTGAAGTGTAACCAACTTTAGGGGAGTAACTTCGCCTCTCTGGGCCTCCATTTACCCATCTGTTAAACTGCCTCATTAGGGTGTTTGAGGCTTAATTAATGTTTATGGAGAGCGTTGAGATGCTGGGGAAATGTAGTGCATTGGTATGAACATGACAGCTCCTTCCTAGTTTGCTGCAGAGAGTGACAACTGGCAGCTGTGGGAGAATTCAGAGCAAATGGGACAGAGATTGAAAATCCTCTGCAGCTCTCCAGTGGCTTCTCAGCCTTAACACCAACTCCTGCCAGTGAGGCTCAGGCACTGACAGGTGGAGTCCTTCCAGACATTGTAACTTGCACCCTTTGAGCTCAGGCTAAGAGGAGAGTGACAGCTGAAGAGCCCCTGAGTCTAGTGTATTCTCAGCACCTTCCCAAGGAAGCAGAGGAGCGGGCAATGCTTCCCACCATGAAGAGCACATTAGCATCCCTCCAGCAGGATTCTGATGTAGATTTCTACCTGGGAAAGTGGCTTCTTCCCATTCAGCTGCTCCCTGCTCTTCCACCCTGCTTTTCAATTTCAGAGCGCTGGCAGATCACTGATTAATTCAAGCTTATTTAATAACCCTTCTGTTTAGATGAAACAAGCTGTCTTGTTTTCTTTATTTTTAACACTGACTCTTGTTTCTTCGCTAAGGATTGTACTGTCATTTAGAAACTTCTCCCTCTCCAACCAAGCTGATAACAGGATGGAGAAAGCAGCTGCTTAGGCCTGTGCATAACAATGAACAGAGGTTACCACGCAGGAGGCAGGGAAGTAACCAAGGACGACTGGACGGCATGATGCGGTTCTGAGGGCCCAAAAGCCTGCCCAGGGTAGAGTGACTGACCCAACTCTTATTAATTTTGGTGGCGTCCAGCAGGCTAGTTGAGATCCAAGCACTGTACAAACACAGTGAAAAACAGTTCCAGCCCCAGAGAGCTTACAAACCAAATGGACAAAATAGAGGGAGCGTGAGGAAACAGAGGCACAGAAAAGCAAAGCAACTTGCCTAAGCAGCAGAGGTAAGAATGGAGCCCAGGGTCTTCCGTCTCCTTGTCCAGTGTTTTGTTTGCTAGCCCATAGTGCTACTACCTTTCCCGCAAGCTCTCATGACGCTCTTGCTTTATGGACGAGAGAAGCTCCTCATAAAAACCTGCAAAGCCACTGAACTCCTTCTTTAAAACTCACCCGTGCCGCGATGCTTACCAAACTATTGGCAATGGCTAGACAGTGGCTTCTCATGACTGCTGCTTATTAGACCAAATACACTTTTTTCACTCTTATGCTGTCTCCCCTCCATCTGCATATTGTATATTGGTTGTATCCACCTGCTGTCTCTCAATGTGCTTAGACCGCAAGCGCTTTGGGGCAGGGACTGCTGTTTGGGTGTCTACAGTGCCTCACACAATGGGCTTCCGACCCCTGACTGGGGCCTCTTGGCACTGCTGACAATACAGCCAACAAAATCTTGACTCACTTGGGAAACAAGTTTAGAAGTCTCAGCTGTCTCCGGCCTGTTTCAAATTCAAAGCTGCACTTGTCTGTAGAGCAACTGAGTAATTTCCTTCCTACATCCAGACTATACTGGACTAGATCCAGCAGTGCCTGTAATGCAGAATATTCACCCAGGACTTGTAGGACCATATTTCACAGGGAAACAGCAAAATTTGCCTATTTCCAAAATGCCTAGAGCTCCCCTCCCCCTCTGTTCCATCAGAATAATCTTTCTTTGGACCCACTCACAACAGTCTTCTTTCAGTGAATGCAACCAGCACCATATGGCCCTCAGTTAATTTCACCCTCTCTGCACTGCCAGTAGAGTGCTGTGAAAGGCCACGGTACACACCAGTGCCAGCAGTCCAGATTGGATGTGCATTACTTTGCATTTATCAATATCGAATTTCATCATGATCTGCCATTTTGTTGCCCAGTCACCCAGTTTTGTGAGATCCCTTTGTAACTCTTCGCAGTCAGCTTTGGACTGAACTATCTTGAATAATTTGGTGTTGTCTGCAAACTTTGCCGCCTCAATGGTTTACCCCTTTCTCCAGATCAGTTATGAAAATGGTGAACAGCACTAGTTCAGATCCTTGGGGAGCCCCACTATTTAACTCTCTCCACTGTGAAAACTGACTATTTATTTCTACCCTTTGTTTCCTATATTTTAACCAGTTAGTGATCCATGAAAGGACCTTCCCTCTTATCCCACGACTATTTAGTTTTCTTAAGAGCCTTTGGTGAGGGACCTTGTCAAAGGCCTTCTGAAAGTCCAAGCGTACTATATCCACTGGATCACCCTTGTTGACACCCTCAAAGAATTCTAATAGATTGGTGAGGCATTTCCCTTTACAGAAGCTGTGTTGACTCTTCTCCAACATACTGTGTTCATCTATGTGTCGGATAAATCTGTTCTTTACTATAATTTCAACCAATTTGCCTGGTAGTAAAAAATTAGGCTTACTGGCCCGTAATTGCCAGAATCATGAGATTTTTATGTAGGAGACGTGTGTGTCAGACAAGCCCGGCCAATTGTTTTGGGTCAAAACCAAGCAAAATTAAATGGTTTCAAGTTAAATTTTGCCTTTGAACCTCAGAACTTTAACTGAAGCTCTGAGGATGAGAACCCATGTAAAATGGAACCCCCTCCAGACTAAAAGTTATGTGTTTTACTTAGACGTCGGGAAACACTTTCTTGATACAGGCCCAGTCCTGCTTCCATTGACTTCAGTGAGATCAGGGGTAAATCCTCTGTTAGGCAGTGATAAGGTCCATAATACCGTTAAGCGAATGAACTAGCATAGATCACAAAACAAACTGAGCTACAAGGAAATTAACATTACATCCTATTCCGTAGCAAGATGGCTGGATTAGATAACCTGGCAATGCATGTTTATAGATGGGATTTTGCAGAAGAGGCAACAGGAATTGCCAGGGATTAACACATTTAGGACTCAATATTTTGCTTTTCTTCATGTTGCATTTTGCATTATTTGGAAAAGCTTTTTAAAAATAAAAATAAAAAGAGGGAGAGATGGTATCAGATTAGCCAGAGGATGCTTGTTTGTCAACTGTCATTTGCAGCCTTAAGTAAGAGAGACATAAATAACTACAAGAATTGTCAGCTGAAGGAAATAAACCTTTACTTCAAACCCCTAAAGTGAGAAAAATCAGACAAAAAAAGAGAGCACCTTTGTATTCCACTTTATGGGGTTGTTTGCATGCTCCCTATTGTAGGTTGCTTACGAAAGCTAGAAGCTGCACAAACTGGTTTCTTACCATGGGACCCCAAAATTAGCCTTAAATGTCACAATTAGGGTGATCAGGTGTCCGGTTTTCGCCCAGAGCACACGGTTGAAAAGGGACCTTGGCGGCTCCAGTCAGCACCGCCAACCGGGCCGTTAAAAGTCTGGTCGGCAGTGCGGCAGCACTAAGGCAGGTTAGTCCCTACCTGTCCTGGCTGGCACCGCACTGCGCCCCGGAAGTGGCCAGCAGGTCCGTCTCCTAGGCAGGGGGCCATGGGGCTCCATGCGCTGCACTGCCCCCGCCCCGAGCACTGGGTCTGCACTCCCAGCCAATGGGAGCTGGGGTGCCTGCAGGCGAGAGCAGTGCATGGAGCCTCCTGGTGCCCCCCTGGTGCGATTCCAGGACAGGCAGGAAGGCAGCCTGCCTTAGCCCCCCGAGCGGCGCCACTGACCAGGAGCTGTCCAAGGTAAGCCCACACCCCAACCCCCTGCCCCAGCGCTGAGCCCCCCCCACAAACCCGGAGCCCCCTCCTGCACTCCAAACCTCTCATCCCTGGCCCCAGCCCAGAGCCCTGACTCCCCCTGCACCCCAACCCCCTGGCCCCAGCCCAGAGCCCCCTCCCACACCCTGAACCCCTCAGCCCCGGCCCCACCCCAGAGCTCTCACCCCAACTCCCTGCCTCAACCTGCAGCCCCTCCCACACTCCGAATCCCTCGGCCCCACCCTCCAGCCTGGATCCCCCTCCTGCAGCACAAACCCTCATCCCCAGCCCCACCCCAGAGCCCATTCCCCCAGCCAGAGCCCTCACCCTCTTCCACACCCCAACCGCTTGCCCCAGTCCAGTGAAAGTGTGTGAGGGTGGGGGAAGAGTGAGCCACCGAGGGAGGGTGAATGTAGTGAGCGGGGGGCAGGGCCTCGGGGTGGGGGCAGGGCTTGGTTTTGTGCAACTAGAAAATTGGCATCCCTAGTTACGATGGGAGCTGCTGGTCGCTCAACACTTTAGCAAATCCAGCCCAAGCTGTGGATGCAAGTAGAGCTGGGATATTTTGATAAGAAATATTTTACAGGAAAGGGTTGGTTTCGACAAATTTATCAAAAAAATTCTAGAAAAGAAGTTCTGATATTGTCCAAATGTTTTGTTCGGACATTTTCCAAATGAAAAATTTTGGTTTTCTAGTTTCAAACAACTTTTCATTTAGAAATTGAAGCTAATTGTAGTGTTAAAAAAAAAAAAGTCAAAATTGAAGTGTTTTGAAATCAAAATGGAATGTTTCGATTGACCCAAACCTTTTTTAATTTGGATTTTCAGTTCACAGAAGCTTTTGAGATTTTGACTTTTCATCCTGTTTTGGGATGGGAAATTATTCAAAATATCTAAAATTTTCTTGGCACAGGAAAACTGTTTCCTTCCCAGCTCTAATGCTAGGTACTTGAAAATCTGGCTTGGCACCCATTCAAACTGATATATCTTAACTCACCAGCCTAAATCCTACATCACAAGCTCCCTGAGACAGGGGCTGTTTCTGTGTTGTTTGTTTGTATAGTGACTAGAACAGCGGGACCCCAATCCCTTGTTGGGGTGCCTAAGCACTACCATAATACAAATAATAATCAGTTTCCTGTCACCCCACATTTCAACAAGGGGATTCATTGGCACCAAATATTACGATGTTTTTTTTGTGATGTGGATGGCTTGGGACCTAAATTATCATGAGTGATTCTGATTGTTCAACATGAGAGATCTTTAAAGGAACCTGATTTGCAGGAAGCAGGTGTTCAGTACTTCTGAAAAATGGGACCCTTTCAAGTTGGGTATCCAAAATCACTATTCACTTCAGGAAACATCGGCCTCGTCCACCAGGAGTCAGACTGACACTCATATAGACAACCAACCAGCTACCGGATGGTAACAACTTTCAGCCACTGCCATCCTGGGGCCAAATGAGAAGCGGGGAGCTCCATCTGCAAAATCAGTTCAGCTCCTGCCCAACTTTCTAGCACCAAATCCTTAAAACAGAGTTTCCCAGTGGCCTACGATCCCTTGAGCATGTTTTATTTCTTTAAACAAGTTACAAAACATGCTCCCAAGCCCTTAAATAGCAGCTGCCTTTGTCTCTTCTGGAGGATTAGTTCTAGCACATCCCAGCCCGTGACAATCTGTGACCACCTCAAAGTCAGAAAATTTATTTGGTGGAACTGATGTACCAGAACAGCCCATGCCACACAATTTCTATGCCTTGAAAAGCCCCATTACCCAAGACCTTGCATCAGAACATTATTACATCCTGAGCAGACAAGCAAATAAGGGCTCCAAATCCTTTCTTCAGCTGAGCTCAAAAGTGTTTGCAGACTCTCCGTCGTTGCTATGTGAATTTAAAGCTTGCACAGACCAACTGCTACTGCACAAGCACTTAGCACAGCCCGTTCCCCAAGGCTCTATGTCCACCAGCCTAAACAAAATAGAACATAGCACATTGGTCACAGAAGATCCCATCGTCTCTGCTGGAGTTAACCCAGCAATAGTGGTAGAAAGCTCTAAGGTTAGGTATTGATAAATGGTCGATAAGAGAAAAATTCTGTAATGGAACTTCTGTTGCTGTACCACAGTCCGGCTAAAGGATTATTGACAATGCAAATTCTCCCCCCGCCCCCAGCTCTACCATCTTTCATAAAAGGATCC
This sequence comes from Terrapene triunguis, assembly GCF_002925995.2. NCBI lineage: Eukaryota > Metazoa > Chordata > Testudines > Emydidae > Terrapene > Terrapene triunguis. Next base: position 794,826 of record NW_020665277.1, read on the forward strand.
CAAAGTGAATTACACCTTCACACACCTGCAAGATAGACAAATATCAAACCCATTTCATAGACAGGGAAACAGAGAAGCACCACAAAGTGCCAGATTGTCAAGTGAATTCAGGGTCAGATTGCCAACTGTTCTGCACCCACAGCTGGGGCCAGGTTTCAAAAAGAGCTCAGTTCCCATTTAGATATATAAACAGCAGCCAGATTTTGGCAAATGCCCAGCACCCACCCTGCCTAACTCTTTCCAAAAATCAGGCCCTACATTTGTGTCCTGAGCCCTGATGAAAACTCTGGCACTTGTGTCTTGACCAAAGTCTCACACTGGCAGACCAAAGAATGGAACCCAGAAGTTTTGACTCCTTGTCCCCGTTTCTAACCCGTTGACAACAGTGCTTTTGAAAGAGAAAGTCAAAACACCAGGAGAAATGAATTATAGTGTTTGGGTGCTGGAGTAAAAGATGATGTCTGCATCCCTGTAACTCAACAAGTTAGTGGTTCCTCATATCTTTATGCACTTCGCTAACCTAAGAGCCGCCCATGCCATCCACTTGCACATGTTTCATCACAAAGCCAGATGACTGAGACACCTATAGGATAGATAAACTCACTGAGGCCTCCCTTCCTGAATAATCGGGGTGAGGTTATTTTGGGTCCTCCATCCTAGCTGGAGTGAGAATTTGAGATTGGATGCTGCAATGGGGAGAGTTGACTGTGTTATAACATCATGCCAGCACGATGCTGTAATACAAAGATTTTAGTATACTTTATCCCAAGTGTCCAATAGACCAGAGACACTCAGTTTCTAACTCCAGGTCCAGCCAATCTGTCAGAGATGGCAGCTCATGAAATTATCAGTGTGTAATAAAGTGGTTTTAAAACTTACTATGAATACACTTTCCCCATCCTCCTCCACTTTTTAAAGCTTCTATTAAAAATAGAGGAAATTCACCGGGAAAAAATATGTTTAAACAACATTAATGGCTGTGACAAACCAGCAAAAGGCAGGAAATTTGAGTATGAGGCCAATGCTCCATCCTGCACTCTTGCCGTTGTGCCTTTCGGGGTATTTGGCAGCTGCATGCATTAAAGAGACAGCTTTCCATCTCTCTCTGTCCTGCTAATTCCAGCAGATCTATCCAGTCTCCAAGAACAAAAGTACTTGATGCCTCTAAATCATATTTACTGACTGTGCTACCGTATAAAAGCAGCCAAAATGCTGCAGGTGCTGTGCCTAGTGCTGCTTTTGTAGTATTCTTTAGAAAGCAGGGAGCCTTGGAGTCCAGTGAAGTGATTTCATTTAACAATTTTAACAGTGCTGCAAATGCTCATGACTTTATCATGAGACACAGTGTGACAGTCTATACCATTATGTTCACCACTTTTACAAGACTATGATAAATTTTATACAAAGTATGCCTTGCGAGGTATCATTTGAAAAGTCATAATCTGCTGAACATTACTGTCCCAGTAAAATAGGTGTACCAACATTGTAAGTGAAGTTATAAGATTCTACTATGTAGCATTGCTGTAATGTACTCCAAGTTTAAGAAAAGCAGGCCCAAAATTCTCAGAAACTAAAGAGAGACCAACACCCAGTCAGGTGCTAAAAGACTATCCCTGTTTAAGCGGCCATTCTCCAGCAGGGGGAAGGTGTGAATAAGAAATTTAAATTCCATCACAAGGACGGTTTTGTGCACCTGAGACTGCTTGTCACCTGCACCCCAGTTGGGGGTAATCCTCAAAGAGGGGAGAGAGGTGTAAGAATGAGAGAGAGAGAGGCCTCCAAATCACCTCTGCCCCTCCATCTCTACTCATGGCAGCTACGACACTTAAAAAACAAAGAGAGCATCATTGAACTGGGAGAGCGGTGATCCTGGCTGGAAGGCTTGGATCTGCTGTGAGACAAAACCTTTTTGCTTTTAAGTTCACTTAGCTTGTTAAGTTATTAGCAAGCATTTTACTCTTATTTCTTTTGTAACCAATCCTGGCGTTTAAAATCTGTCTTTCTGTAGTTAATAAACTGATCTTATTGTTTAATCTTAACCAGTGTGTTTGGATGAGTGTGTGTGGGATACTCCATTTGGGAGAACAAGGCTAGTGCATATCAATTTCCTCTGATGAAATGATGGACTTTTGATGAGCTTGTACTGTTCAAAAGGATACCGAGCAGTATAAGACACACATTTCTGGGGTTGGGACTAAGAATTTGCAGGTGTTGCCCTGTATGTAAATTCATGTAACATAGCTGGGAGTGATTTTGCATGCTGAAGGCTGCATGAACAGGCCAGGAGTGGATGTTCTCACAGAAAAGCAGTCTAAAAGGCATCCTAAACTAAAGAATTAAGGGGACAGCTGTTCAACAGTTCAGACTGTACCCTGGGTAATGGCACACACATTACTTGATGGTTTTCTTAAGTCCCAGCTCCTGGAGTCATGAGAATCTTGGCTTTCCTTCTTTTTAAAAGTAGGTTTCTAGCCTCATGATTACAGAGAAAGGCTAGTAAAGTTGAACTCCACAGCCTCAGAAACCAGGAGGCAAATAAAAAGAACCCAATCTCAAAACTTTGAGGGGCCACACCCATTAATTTTGAGTGCTTAAGGTTGGCAATGCTTCATACACAACGTGATAAATTAACAGGATGTAATATCTGTAACCTTAAGTGCATCCCAGTGCCAGAGGGCAAGGGGCTCATTGGTACTAGGTAATGAGTTTCAGCTGGCCTGACCAATTCAGTATATCCCAACTCATTAGGGTTATAATCTGTATCTAAAAGGTGTCATGTAACATGGCACTGGAAAACTCACTGACCACTAATAGTCATGCATGATGAATGTGGTGTGTATTAAGAGTTATGGATATTTGCTTAGGCAAAGATCTTTCACCACGGAAGGCAAGGGAGAGCAGCCCCCTGGTGCTTCTGTGGGAGGCCCTGATTGAGGGAACATCAGCCATGGGAGAAAGAACAAAGACTGGTAAGAAATCTATCTTGAACAAAGACATTCAGGGTAGCAGGGTATGTGGTGACAACCCTTTACTTGAGCAGATTGCTGACACGGTATCTTATTCATAGGACCGCTACACTCTGGTCTTGTGTACACACAAACTTGTATTGGTTTAACTAAATCGGTTTTAAAACAAAGCTCTAGTTAAACTGGTACAAGTTTGTGTGTAGACCAGGCCTCTCCTTCTTTCTCCTGCCATCTTCCCGTTAGATACTGGTATCCTTTGTAGGGTCAGATTACATAGGACTCCTACCATGGGAACCAAAGACCTGAGCCATGGAGCTGCCACCTTCTGTCTAGCTTACATGTTGCTGCATGTTGTCCCAAAGCCAAGGGCAGCTACTGCAATGCGTATCAAGCTACATCCTGATGACACAAGTGAGTCTACCTAAATCAAAAACTGCAATGACTGCTGCATTTTGAGAAATCTCTTACAAGCATTTGTTCCCCAATTCACCAAGCCTGGATAGAACATAGATAACTTGATCCAAGCTGAGTTGAGCCCTGACAGCAGCTTTTGGAATAAATCAAGGTAGAGCCACTTTCTTGAAAGTCTCCTCATGTAGAAGAGCAAGTGAGTAATCAGTGACGCACTGCCTGAGAGACTTCCTGTTTTCTCCAGCATTACTGGACTTCCTGACACAAGGTAAAGGGCAGTCAGAGCTCTGTAGCTTGACACTGATCAGTAGCTGCTGCTGAATGAATTAAAATTGCTGTTTCCAAATGGTGGTAATTGCCAGTCAGGGGCTGAACACTATAATAAGCTGTTTCCTTTAGCTCTCCATGATGCATATGGAGAGTAGCCTCTCCCTGGACCATTAGCCTGCCTCCCTTCAAGGTCTGTGCTGGGAAAATGAAGGCTAAAAAAGCCCTTCAAGTGGTGTGGGGTTTGGATGTGAATCTGTAACCTACTGGGCAGTGCGTTTTACACTTCCTCTTCGGTGCAGATCCACAGAGGACGTGAGGCGGTTACAGCTGCGGACCCTGACTCTTTGGCTCAAGGTTTCGTCTCTGGAGGTCTCCAGTTCAGTCCCTGGTGTTTGTCATGCTGGCGGCCCTCATGCATCCATTTGGAACTTGTCAATAGCACTTTGGGGTCACCCCGAGGGGTCCAAGGCTGGATGTGCTCACTAACCTGCTGCCCGGGGTGCTCAGAAGCCAGGCACTGCACCACACCAAGGCTCACTCCAGCCTGCTAAAAGAACATTGTCCCCATAAGCTCAAGCCACACATGCTGGCCCTTATGAGCTTTGGACTGAATGTACTGACTTGTAACCAATAGGCTGCTCAGAGGACCTGGACTCCTAGCATTGAGCCTGCATTTGTTGTACAAATGTGGTGGTGAAAAATCACAAAGCGACAGACTTTCCGAACAGCCAACACTGAAAGTTTTATAAGGTCAAACCCTTAGGCCTAGTCCACACTAGAAAAAGTCTGTATCGGCAAAACTTCCTAGTGTAGACTCAGCTTATGCTGGCAAACAAGAGCTATTTCAGGTATAGCTTACACTAGTTCCCCCAAACAAAATAAGCTATACTGACAAAAAATGCTGGTATGATTGTATCTACACTAGGACTTCTGTCAGTACAGAAATGTCGTAAGAAACCCCACCCCAACTGTCATGACTATACCATCAAACGTTTAAGTGTAGAACTGGCATTAGCTTCATTTAACCAGCTGGGAGACAGTTGTGAAGTGCTGGCTGGCTCCCACCTCACCAGCAAAACAGCTGCACTCCAGGTTTGAGCAAATGTTTCTCTTAACACTCACTAACGGAGGATGGGGATGCACAAGCTCACCAGGCTGCGAGGAAGGAGACTTTCCTTTCCTGTTTGGCTTTCGGTGCTGAAACAACTGTTGTCTCACTCACAGTTTGGAGTGGACCCCCACTTGCCCCGCTCCGCCATCCCTCGGAGGCTTAATGTGTGAGGCTCTGGCTAGAGCAACTCCTGCCTCTCCCTCTGCAGCTCACTCCCAGAGCATCTGGTTGTTTCATTAATGAGCCATAAGAAAGGAGCAGCAGCAGGAGGGCGAGGTGAGAGGTCAACGTAATATTTACCCAGACGTCACCTTTCACTTTTGCACGGCGGGGAAGTCACTTCAAAGCAAAGGAAGGGCTGCGAGATACATCCCGGGTCTGCTGGGGAGGCTGTGCTCACATTAACACAATAGAGCCACTTCCAGCCCAGCTCCTGTCAGGCAAGGGAGGCCCCAGGAACTTCTGGCAGTGCTTCCAAACCTCTGGTCCATAAACCAGTATAGCCCCCTCAGACTGTTAGGAGTCTGCCTATCCTTCTCTCTCTAATGCCACTTCTTGGCCTCCCGCTCTTCCATAGAAGCCCTAGACTGCCACAGGCAACCAGGCAGCTTGGGCTGCTGGGCCTCAACTCCAACCCTCCTGGTTCTGAACACCCTTCATTTCAGAGCAGTTTGGATTTTGGGGCTAAACCCCAGTACTGAAAGCCACCCAGGCTCTAGGCAGGTTAGAGTGCGCAGCGATGGGTGGAAGGCCAAGGGAACTGGCAGGAGTAGTCAGGATCTCTGGAGAGCTTGGAACTCCCATTGATCTCCAATGCACTCATTGCAATTCTCTAGGAGACCCCAAGGTAGACAAGAGGCTGCCCCACAAATGGGCCCGTTCTTCAGGGCAACATTTTTAAGGCACCCTAATGCCACAGGCCACCCTGTGTGTAAAACCAACATAGAAACAAGTGGGTAGGATGGGGACATGCCACAGGTAGGATTTTTAATTTCCAGGCAGAGATATTTCATTTGGTGACTGACCATGTGTTACTGAGCGATGTGTTTGTACATCAAACCTTTTACTAACCCCCTGTTAAGGTAGTGGGCTTGTGCTTAGAGCAGGACGACTTCTGAGTTCTATTCCTGGCTCTAGCAATGCCTTACTGTGAGAAAACCACCTCAGACTGCCTCAGTTTCCTGATCTGCAAACCAGCGGTAGAATTTACCTGTCTCCTACAGCTGTGGAGGAGAAGCTTAATACATGTAAAGCACTTTAGTATTGGATAAAAAGGATGAGAGAAATGCCAAAAATTGTTAATGGTGTCTAAGGCAAATCATTGCTTTAACATTGTCCTCCAGGGTATCACGCTTGGAGTCCCACCATCAAACCTTTCAGTGCCTTGCAAACAGAGGACGAGCTCTGTCAAAATCAAGATGCCCAGCCACCTAGCACTATTCTTCACACAAAAGCCACTTGGAACGTCACAGAGACAGTGGGGATAGAACTCACATCCCAAAGGCACAGTACATTATCCCTTCAGCTCAAGGAGAACCTCCATTAGCTCTTAGCACCGAAGGGCCTATGACACATAGCTGTGTAACTCCAATTCCATCCAGCTGGGCAATGGTGAACACACATGTATAATGGCATTTCACCCCGGACGATGCCAGCTACGTTGGGATAAACCCAATGCTTTGGCTATTCCCGCACAGACTGCAAACTGCTCCCTATATTCCTGCTACAACAAAATGGGTATATTCACCTGAGTGGCCTGTAATCTCCTCTGTAGATTGCTGGTGCTCTTCAGACAAGGGACTAGAGAACATACCTCATTTGCTTTCCCGTTGCAGCAGAACAGCCTACATCTGCATCAGGCAGGATGGAGGGCTTGGCTGACAGGGCTCAGCCCCGCTCACTATCACTCTTCCTTTTAAGATGATCTGGACTTTTTTTTTTTTTTTTTTTTATAATGTGACTCTCATGCCTTTTATCTCCTGCTCTGAATGTAATTTTAGCCCAGGCAAAGCAGGATTAAACTTTCATAACATGATACATTTATCTCGCTTTTCATCCCCTCTCCCTCCCCCCCTTCAATTTCACCCAACGAGAAGCAGAGATTATACTGAGAAATATGAGAAGGGATATATCAGATCAGAACAAGGGAGGCCACTTTTTTCTCAGCACCCCGTCTCTGGCACGTACCATCCCATGGAGCAGCCAGAATCACCATTTAGCCAGCAAAGTAAGGCTAACGAGATTTCTCAACCCAACTGAAACACAAGGTTGGATTATAACACAGAGAAAAGACCCAACAGAGAACACACAGTGGAAGATTAGATTAGAGAGATACATCATTGACATATGGTATGCTCGCTTATTTCATCTTACTTTATTTATTTATTTTCAAGTCTTGCCAGAGCAATTTTACCACCACCTGAGAACATCTCACCACTGCATTCAGGCCACAGCAGGGGAGGCAGAAAGACAAACCATGCTGAGGCGATTCCAAGAGCACCTCTCTCCTGGATAAAGGGGGTGGGGGTTGGATGAGTGTATATGGGGCGGGGGGGACGGACGGGGGACCATCAGCTACAGCCAGTCTGATTTATCTGGGAATTTTTGAACACATTAAAGTCTTCCTGCCTCTCCCAAAAGTGCTGTTTCCAGTAACTGGTAGGTCTCAGCAAAATGGTGGGTCAAATTCTCAACAAGTGCTTCTCATCTTAGTGTCTCCTTTCACCATAAGGGACCAGTGGCACTCAAGTGATGAGATGGCCAGTTTTAGTGACTTCCCAAGTTAAATTCGGTAACAGCTCTGCTTGCTGCCCCCCCCCCCCATCCTTTTTTAAACTCCCACAAAACAGCTCTTTAGTACCTTTTAGCCTGAACTGCGGGAGCCCCCCTCTAGTGGAGTGAGATGGTATTTCAGGTGGCCCACAACCCAGTCTCATTCGCTCTTCCAGCAATAACTGTATCGTAGAAAATTCAGTCCCACTCAGACTCACAGCCCAGCCTGGGGATGCATTACTTTGACTAGCTCATGAATTGTTACTGCTCTGCTGTTTGGCCTGAGCGGTTCCCAAACTGCTTAGGCCAAAGGTGGATTTGAACAATGAATCCTGGTGTAGGGAGGGGAGGAGACAAGTGGAAACGAGAGTGAAATGATGGAGCGGGAGAGCACAACTTTCATTCTCAGTTTGTTAGATAAAGATCTTTTAAAAATAACCCAGAACTAAACGGACAATAAAATCCCTTTGCAAAGCAAAAGCAGGGTGGCTTTTTCAGCAGGTATTTAACCCCCAGAAGCCTGGATTTGAGAACAAGGCTCAAGTCACAAGTGACATACGTTTGACCTGCTCAATTCAGCCTTCTACCATAGATCTAATTCCTTAACAAACCCGGTTCCCAATTCTGGAACAAAACTGGGTTGGTGTAAGGAGTTAGCATGCAGCAGCAGCCTTGCTACAGGCTAGCGCAGCAGAATGCTTGGGGACAGCATCCCTGCCACATGCCCTTCTCTTCAAAACACCCCAATAAATATACATTTTTCCTTTAGCTAAAGAGAAAGAATATGAATATAAAATCCTTTTAGGCAGCAGCAGCCTCCACTTTCCCAGGCCAATACATTGCCTGGATTCTTCTTGTGTTCCCAATTTCTCTTCTATATCCTTGAAGCTTTCTAACAAACTACTCTTCACAGACAAAGAACTTTCCACTGCCTCAGCCCAGAATGCCTTTTAGTCTTGCAGACAACTGAGGTTAGATCTTATGGAGGCAAAGAGGGCAGAAGAGGGAAGACGCATGACTCTAAGAAGCCAAGGAGTAAGTGGACATACTCAGGTCACGTGTAGGATGCTCTTGGCCATAATCATAAAGGCACCAGGGATCCAGTCATCAAGACTGTGGCCAAACCCTAGGAAAAAAACTTGGTAGTGCCTTCCCCCCACTTCCCCTCTTGTCCTTTGTTGTCCTCCTAGCCAAGCTGGTTAAGAGATTAACACTCTAAAAACCACATTTACTCTAATTAGCCATGAAATCTTTGTAAGTAAGTGAAAAAATGTTTCCCTTGAGGGATTTTTGTCCATTCATCACTGTTTGAATTACAGGGGAGACAGAGAGAGATGGGGGGGGGGGAAGGGAAAAAAATTAGAAAATTCAGATCTAATGAATTAATAGCAGAATGCCCAAAGGGGAAGCGGACTATAACTATAAAATGCAAGCAGCTCAAAGGGACGATTCGGAATTATTTCTAGTTAACAGACTGTAACACAACGCTCCGGTCTCTTTATGATTTGGGTAGCTTGGCTAGCAGTCCCTGGCTCTCTCATTGGTAGTGATGGACAGAAGTACATTGTGCCCCCCAGGCTGTGTGTACAGACAGCTGTGTGCGACTCCACCAGGAGACAGCTGGGTAAGGAGGGAGATAGGCTAGAAACAGCCATCAGGCCCCTTGCACCTGATTTTTAATGATTATTTTACCATGGGAAAGCATTTGAGAAGGGCTGGGGTGGGGGCGGGGGGGCGAAGCAGGGAGAAAATCTTGCCTCAACTTAGACCCATAAATATTTCATAGCACCGGCATAAGAACGATTATATTGCTCCTTTCTTGTGTATTTTAAACATCTCACCGCCTTCCACTTTCTCCCCCCCCCTCCTTTGTGTGTTTCTTGTAACAGGCCCATGAAATAAAGATTAGCTGAATAATCAAGAGTGTTTAGAAATGTGAAAGGGGCCGTCTCAGGAGCACCACAGGCTCATCACTCTCAATTTCCCCCCCCCCCGCTTAAGAATTCCAGAGACAGAGGAAGGAAGCAAATTTTTCATGTGCTTAAAAAAAAAAAAGCCTCAAGGCTGGAATGGGAGTGGGATGGATGGGCACAGAGCTTGCTGCTCCTCATAGAAAGGGATCACTAGAACAAGTATGAGAAGAGGAGACATTCTCCACCGCTACCCCGTTACATTTTTATTGTTTGAGCCGCACAGGGCCAATTAAAACAACTTGATCAGTGCAGCATTTGGACTGAAGCATGGGGGTGGATGTGTGTAATTTTCCTGCCTGTGATGGATTTTACCTTTACCCGCTAAACCAGGCCTCCCCGAACAAAGATACTTCGAGAAGACCTGGCAACCTTTGGCATGCATATTGGCACCAAAAAGCAGACCTGGCATTTCCCCTAGAATCTTCCCTCCACACGTACCCTGCAGCACCCAGCCCTTATATCCCAAGCAGCCTCAGTGGAAAGATTCACCTATCACCTGAGAACACCAGTGCTAAAATCCACCCAAGCCATTGGGTCATTCCTTCACGACTCGCTCCAGGCTTCAACTGCACAGAGTTTCCACAGCCGGCCTGGAAGCGCTGAGGCTCTGAGGGGCCAGTCAATGGGAGCCCTCGTGCACAGCATGGGAGTCACACGGCTTCCTGACACACCCCACAAACGGCTCCCAATGTCATTTCCATTTAGCTGCTTTGCAAGCCAGTTTGTCACATACCAGTGTGATTTGCTGGAGAGAGTTAAAGAGCAGGACAGTTGAAGTCATCTCTTCTCCGCTGTCACATATACCCAGGCGTACAATGGTCAGAATCTATTGGTTTTTTCCTTCTGGTATCTAACCGCATGGGGGGGGGGGGAGGGGAAGAGTTCAGGTTGTTCTACTGAGGAGCAGGGGAGAGTTGAGGGTTAACAGAACAAGTAACACAGGGAGTGATGAAAAGCACCCGGAGAAGCTGTTCCTATCATGTTTGTGGATTCTGTGCGGATTCTAAACAGCATCTGTTACCTGTTCCCACTGCACAAACTTGTTATAAGCCAGGGGGAAACTCCACAAATAATTACCTCCAATAAAGATATAAAGGCAGTGAAGAGTAAATTGGGTTACTTTATCTTCCTGCAACGAGCACAGCAGAGATGGTTAGGCGAGTTGAGTGAAGTGCTGTATTTTGCTATACAAGCCATTTCACAAGAGAAATTGTACATTTTAGTTACTCTTTAGCTGAACCGTTTTTCCAAAATCAAAGCTATTTCGTTCGGCTCCCTGAACCGCTCTTAACTATGCTATTGGACTCAGAGTGAATGGGAAATTGGCCAAGGACAGCAGCGGAGGTAAATTATTTTATAAAAGGGCTAAAATCTCGGTGTTTGAAAAAAAACAACCCCTCTGTTCTGAAGAGGGCACCGATTCTCTTTGAGGCAGCAGGCTTTCAGCTGCAGAAGTAGGTCATTTGACTTAACTTTCAGAGACATGGGTATCAATGGGGCTGTCCAGCGAAGGAGAGCAGAGCCCATCTCCCAGAACTCAGCTACCAGCTATCAAACCGAATCATCTCGCCACTGAAATGTTAAGAGCTAGACAAATAATGGGGGAAACCCCTTAGTAATGGGATTTTGTAGCATCGTCCCCTGCTAACACTGCATCCTCTCTCCCCGCTGAGACAATACCCTGAACTACCGATCACACATGCACAATTGCCCACCCATCACTTACTAACCCCCCACCCCTTAATGCTAGTCTATGACACTGCTCGGAACACAGAATTATTAACTCAACCTCTTTGCCCCAGCCACACAAAGTATTGACGCGGCTCGCACAGAAGAAAGGCTGGTTGGTATTGGGCTATTCTAGGTTACACTGGGGGCACGAAGTCGAGAGGACAGTGTGCGTAGATGTCCTGTGTATAGAGACAAGCCGCCCTTGCCACTACACATGGGCCAGCCAAACAATTCAGGGGTTGATGGGACTGAGGAACACACAGACAGTACCTCGGATTTCTCTGGAGAAAGCACAGACTGATTCACTTTTAGCCCCCCTGCCCACCCGGCTTCCACGAGAGATTTTGCAGCATTTGGGAGTTTTCATGGGAACACTTTTTGGTAGTCACGAGCGCTTAAAATAAATAAATAAAAAAAGTCTCTCCTTGTCAATGGCAACGTTTTGTTTGCTCGTCTCCTCTGATGCACTTCCTCCCCCCAGATCATGACTGCCTGGGAGAAAAATGAAACCGCTGAGATTCAAGGAGGAATAAAATACATTTATAGAATAGCTAACCTAAGAAAAAAATAATGGGGAACCTAAAACGGAGCGGGGGGGGGGACGGGGGACCAAAGGGCTCTCTTGATGTATCTTTATTTCCAATGGAAGAGGAAGCGTGTCAGGATGCTGCCTCCACACACACTCCCCTCCAGAGGTGCAGGTTCCCAAGTGCACTGTCTGGAAAGACAAACATGTCACTAACGCTTCCAGCCTAAGCCACGCAGCAACACATGGGGCTGGAGCCCTTCCGCAGGCACACGTTACACACAGCCCTGTCCACAAGAAAGTGGCTGGGGTCCTCTATGGGGGCGGGGGATCTCCCTCAGTCCCTCCTTTCCAAATGCATTGTGTGATTATATCAAATGACGGGGGGGGGCGACTCTTGCACCCCAGAGATACATGCAGAATAAAAGGGGGCAGGCGGAGGTTCAAGGCACAAGCCCCGGTTTGATGACTTACCAAACCTCAAGGTCCGCTCCTGTCCGTCTCCTTGGGGGGCGGACAGCCTCCTCCCCCCCCGCGCCTCCTCGGAGTTAGGGAGAGGCGATCCGCCCGGCCCCCCGTTGCATTAACATCCACAGCAAGTGCCCAGCTCCTGATCTGTATTCCTGGAGGCTCCCTGCTCTTCCTGGGAGCCGCTGCTCTGCACCCCGGTGCGCCTGGCTGCCCAATGACTGCTGTGTCGAAACTCTCCTTATTCCTCGCCTTTGCCCACCGAGCCCTCTCCTCGACCCCCCCTGGCATGAGCCACCCCGGGCTGCCTGCCCGTCCCCGCTCCCCTCCTGCGGGGAGCTGTTTCCCCCTCTCCCTCTTTCTCCCAGCCGAATTTCCCAGGAACTGTGGGCTCCTTCCCCCAGCTCCTGCCTGGCACTGGAAGCTCATCCCCCCATCAGCAGCAAGCTGGCTGGCTGCTAAAGCCTGCCTCCCTGTATTACCATGGAGCTCATTAACATACAGTCTCGGGGCTTAACCCTTCCCCGGCCGAGCCCCGGGCCTCCCCGCGCCCCCGGCGGGGAATTCGGCCAGGTGCTGAGCGAGACCCACCCGCAGCAGCCTGGGACCCGCCTGGCGCTGCCGAGAACCTCCGTCCCCCACCCCAGCGAACGACTCCAGAGAAAACGCGGCGAACCCAGGGGCTGGGCCGGTTTGTAAAGAGCATTAAAAGGCACCAGAAACTGAAGCCGGCACAGACACCCCACAACCTGCCTGGCTCATCTCCGCCTTCCAGCGCCCGCGTTTCAGACCTTGCCCCCTGGCCCCCATAAGGTAGCAGGTGTGATTGGAGGGAGCTGAAGCTGCTTTTCCATTTTATCTCAACTCCCCCACACAGTTGGTCAGGATGCCCGCGTAGGGGGGTCAGCATCTCCTGCCCTCATTTGATACAGGCCACTGAGCAGCGAACAGGCTCCATAAATAACCCGTTGCCAATCCCCTGAACGCTCCTGCAACCCACAGTTATGTATCTATAACCTTCCTATCTACTGCAGACTATCAGCTCTGAGATGCAGGTAGCAGCTAGGGAGTTCATGAGGGAATGTGATCCAGCAATCAGAGAAAGGGTCTGACCATCCTGACTCCTGGGGTCTAGTCTGAGCTAGGCCATTGACTTGCTAGGTGAACTTGGGCATTTTATTATTAGTTTTATGCTGCTGGAATGAAGGAAAGGAAAACACCCACCAAAGATTTGTGTCTTATGTGCCTCAGTTTCCCCATGTATGACAAGGAGGGAACCTCACAGAATTGACATAAGGCATAATAACTAGCCTTTGTAAAGCACTTTGAGATTCTTGGGCCACAAAGAACCACGGAAGTGCAAAGAATTATTAACCAGCAGATGGGGAGACCAAACACAGAGTTAAAGCACCCCAGTTTCCACAGTCCACAACCCAGTCACACTGCACCGAAACCCCCCGGGGTTCTGTATCCCCCATTCTGTCATCCTATACTAACTGAGCACTATTAAAAAAAGTCTAGCTCCAGTTGTGTGGGCTGAGTATTTGGAAATCTAGGCCCAGAGGTCTTGGCACCTCCTACCTGGGAGATCTCCTTTTACTCCTCATACACCACTGCAGGTGTGATCCCTGTAATTATGCTATCTGGGCCCCAGTTTACTATAAGAGAAGGGTCTGCTAGAAGAGTAATCTCAGACCATTTTCCTTTAGAAAGTGTTTCCCCTTTTGGCCTGAATTAACCCAGCCTGTTGTCCTCCAGGCCATGGTGGAGGGCAGCTGAAGAAGAAGGGGAAGGGAGGGTGATTTGGGTGGTTATTTTGTGCTATTACACATCATGGCATTGCTGCTTCTTTTTAACATTTGTCAGAAGTACCTATTGCATCTCACGAGGGGGCTCTTCTAGGGTAAATAAATAAATTAAATCCATTTTTGTTAAAAACAAACAGTCCCCATTCCTCGCCTTAGCCAGTGTCACTTCCCTCCTGTATCAGAGTTAGGTACTGCCCTCCCACCCACCCCGGTGGGTTGCCAGTAACTAGATGGTTGTCAATGGGGATTTAAGCCATGGGGTGTACTGTTGCCTTGTGTTATGTCTCTGGAAAGTTACCATGGCATAGCACAGCATGTGGAAGAGCCTGAGTGGGGTGATCTCAGAGTTGGAGATGGACACTCTTTAGATAAGTCCTTTGACTGATTTAGAGAACGATCACATATAGGGAGACACTCATAGTAACTGAAAAGCAAATTAAAATAAAAAGGGAAAGGTACATACAAGAACAGCTAAAACTTTCAATCAACTCCACTCACTGCCATGGGGAGACAGACAGACAATACAGCTACCTACAGGACTTCCCAGTTCTTTGGTGAAGAGCTCCTGAACATTCCCCACTCAGCACTAAAATAAGAGCAGCTGCCAAAGGGTGCTATTTACTCAGCAGGGCCAGGTCATATGGCTGCCTGGTGCTTAAAGCTACAACCACACAGGTGTATATTTTAAATGAACACACGTCATCACTGATAGCAGAAAGCTAGAGCCTGACTTGGATCCCAAAAGGATTCCCAGGCGCTACTTCCTAAGCTTTTTAATAAAGGAGAGACTTTAATCAATCCACACTTCTGCCCACAAAACCAGGACCACAATCAAGGGGAAGAAATTAACTCTAGTGTAGCGATTCTGTAGCTGCCCTCTAGTGGCAGGTCACATGTCTGCAGCTAAAAACACCTGGGAGAGATAGAAGGGAAATTTCTTCCCTGAGCTCTTCATGTTCCCTCCACCAGGAGTATAAAAGCAAAACAGGCTCAGTTGCGTGCCAGAAAGGAGGGGGCCAGTGCAGTCTCTCTCCCTCTCAGCCCCTGGGCTGCCTTTTCCCCTTGCAGGAGTGGGTAACTGGGTTAGGGATGTTTGTTGTTTTTTGGGTCTTTTTTGAGGCTGGTGGGAAGGGGAGAGGAATCAAACCTACAAACCTATTTCTGTTGCTTGCAACTAAAGTTTAAAGGAGCTTCCCAATTTGGGAAGGTGGGGGTTGTAAAAGACGATAAACTTAATTCCTCCTCCAGGGACAAAGTTGCACAGTAGGTTGTGAATACTTCTCTACGATGGGTCAAATTTCTCCCCTGCCTATGTCTACTGATATTCATAGAAGGATTTTCTTTTTAAACACATCCCCTACAATTCTGCAGAGCATAGACAGGAGGTGTCCCATCTCACCTATCCCACTTAAGGGCCAGATCTCATTGCCATTGAAGTAAATAAGACGACTCCCACTGACTTCACTAGGACTTGGCGTGGACCTCTATTGGGGATATTTTTGATGTTCTGCAAGGATACTATAGGATACAGCTGTTTATATCAGGAGGGTGCTCAGTTTAGAGAAGGACCATGCCCTTAGCAAGCTCTGCTCTTTCATTATTCTGTCCCTGCCTGATATATTGACTGTGTCTTTCATTCACAGCAAACTGCACTAAATCCCATTACAAATACCAGCTTTGGTTAAATGCTTGTGCTGCTAATGCAATTTCTCCTTTCACAGAAAGCAGTACAAGGCGGGTCAGAGCGTCTCAATCATTTCTCTCCTCTTTGCAGGACTGCATCCTGTTTATTATTTATTAGTGGCAAATTGTTTTCAGGGATGCAGGGTCTATCTCCTGCTAATTACAGGATTTCTGAGCTAGGGAGCAGAGGAGGCCATTGTATGATGCATGTGAGGAGCCAGGGTTTATTTTGGGGCACGAAGAGCAAAACAGCACTGGTCTGGGATTCACGGCTAGAGAATGTGAGCTGATAAACGATGCCATTTGCATGACCAGTCCTGTGGTCAGATGTGCTTTAGGCATGGCATGTCCTTACCTGAAACAACTTTCGGGGAAATCCTCATCTGGATTTGTGTCCTCCCATCCCTGAAGCTGATGATATGTACTAGTGCCTGGGGATCACAGGAAGCCCCCTTTAGAAGCATGCAGTAAATATCAGTATTTATTGTGTGGAGTTGAGGTGGTGAATGGGAATGTAAGGAGGGAATACCCTATTTGTTGTATTAATGTGTGTGTGTGCTGCACGTTTGTGTGTCTGTGCCTGTGTGTGCATGCGTGTGCGTGAGTATCCTGTGCATTTCTGTATCTCACTCATTCACTCACGCCCGTCACCCCAGTCGGGGTATGGGCCGCCAACTACAGATCTCCAGAGTCCTTTATCCTGGGCTATTTGCTCTAGCTGGTTCCAGGTATAGCCCATTTTTATGCTATCAGCCTGAAGGTCGCGTCACCAGGTGTTTCTTGGACGGCCTCTTTTCTGCTTGCCTTGGGGCTTCCACCGCAATTTCTGTGTCTGCCGTGCCAGAATTGTGTGCACGCGCGTCTTGTGTGTTGTTTGAGTATTGGTTTGCATGCATACTATGTATTGCATATAGGTGTGTGTGGTGTGTAGATGGAGTGTGTTTTTGTTTGTGTATGGTGTGCTGTGTACTTTGTGGATTTGTTCGTGTGTATGTGTTTTGGGTATTTACGTATTATATTTTGTGTATGTATTGTGCCTTTATTTTGCGAACATGTGTATTTGCATTTATTTTGTGCAGTTTCTGTGCCTTCATTTTGTGTACATCTTTTGTGTGTGCTTGTTTGTGCTTTGCGTTAATATTGTGCCAGCGCCTTGTGACTATATGCATGCACGTGTATATTTCTTTGGCATGTGTGCACTTTTGTTTGTGTGATATGTTGCGTACACATCTAAAAAGAAAACTAACAGCACTGCATGACATCTCTTTTACTGGCTGTTGTGCTGTGAGCTAATTATAACCCACATTGCTATGACATGTGGATGGGCTCCCAGCACCCACCTGGGAATTGTTTCGCTTTTCAGCCTTTTCTCCAGCGGGTCCAGTCATGGCATCTTACAACCAGCAAAGAGACACCAGGGGCAAGTGGCTGTGGGTAATTTACAGGCAAAATGAGGGTGAATGGAGAAAACAGATCACAGAGAGGCAAGGAGCTGTCCCTGTTGGGAACCAAACAGGCAGGACCTGCATGAAGAGCAATAACTCACTAAGGCGTCTGCCTTTGTGGCCCCTTTCGCTGGTACTCTCCAGTATGCAAATCCCAGTTTCTAGTGTACTTTATACAGTAGCTTGGCTCTTAGAGCTGCAAATCAAACAGGGCAGGACTGGAGTCCTTTTCTGCTAACCACAAGCCACACTCCCCTTTCCTCCCCTGCTTTGTGAGCATCACCAGGGGGAAGAGAGTCTCTTGAACATGCCCCTTCTATCACACCTGGCAATAGCAGCCCTAAGCCTGGTTCAACCAGGAGTCCTTAGGTGCAGTATCCCAGCAAGCCAAGCTCCCTTTCCGTCTGACCAAGCGGGATTTGCATAAGGGCTGACTGGCCTTTGTAGGGGGTGTAGCCTGGCCTCCTTCAGGCAGGGGAAATAAAGTGTAGTGAAACGAATGAGATGCAGCGGCTTAATCCTGTGCTGTCTTTGCTTGCATTGGCTCAGAACAACAGAGGGAGGGAAGCTGGAAAGAGACCTCTCTCTCTCTCTCTCTCTCTCTCTCTCACACATACCTGTCTTCAATCATTCCTAGTGGGAAAAGCAGGAATTGCTAGCTTGCCTGTGGCCAGTTCTTGTAACTTGCCTCTTGTGGAAGGTAAAGGAAAATGTTTTCTATATATAGGCTTGGAAGGCATTAGATTTTGAGCGGTAAATGTCAGAAAACATCGATTTCACCTAACACACAGCCTGCTGAAAAAATATTTCCATCGACAATGATCAGAATTTACAGATAGGCAAATGAAGAAAAATGCTGCTGCAGCACTTTTATGAGAGTTTGATTTAAGGGTGTTTACTTTGTATATTTTGACATGTGATGTTAACAATTTGTGTTTGATCTGTTCTAAAGCTTTAGCTTTTAAAATCTCAATGTCTACAGTCATTAAATAATTATTGTCTGCTCCCTCCAAATTTCCAACAATCTGAAAATTTAAATCAATAAAAAATGAAAAAAAGCCTGAAAATAAGCACTGATAATTTTTCAAAACTATAAAAAACAAAAGTCAAATTCTACCAGGCTTATCTATATACAGTCGTGGCCCCGAGTCTCCCCTACTTACACATCCACTGGATAGAGAGGTGCATCACATACGTAAGCAAATGCACATGCATGAGAATTGGGCCTGAATCAGATCCCCAGACCTGACTGCTCTTGAACTCTGATTAAATCTGGATTCAGACTTGGTGCATATGTGTTCAAAGGCAACGAAGCAGGTGTTTGAATGGAGATCTTAATTAAGTTGGGGCTGGGTTGGAAGATGAAGGGGTTAAAAAAAAAGCAAAACCAGAGTGATGTCATGGGAGGGGTCTACTATAGACCACCAAATGAGGAAAAAGAGAGGTGGATGAGGCTTTTTTTAAAACAACTAACAAAATGGTCCAAAGGACAGGACTTGATGGTGATGGGGGACTTCAACTACCCAGAAATCTGTCGGGAAAGCAACAACACAGCAGGGCATAGATGATCCAACAAGATATTGGAATGTATTGGAGACAATTTTTTATTTCAGAAGGTGGAGAAAGCAAGGAGGGGAGAGATTGGTTTAGATTTGATTTTGACAAATAGGGAGGAACTGGAACTTGAGAATTTGAAAGTGGAAGGCAGCCTGGGTGAAAGTGATCATGTAATGGTAGAGTTAATGATTCTAAGGATGCTAGGAGGGAAAACAGCACAATAAAGATAATGGATTTCAAGAAGGCAGACGTTAGAAAACTCAGGGAGTTGGTAGGTAAAATCCCATGGCAAGCAAGTCTAAGGGGAAAAACAATTCAAGAGAGTTGCAGTTTTTCCAAAGAGACATTACTAAGGGCACAAGAGCCAATTATCCCACTGCATAAGAAAAATACAAAGTATGGCAAGAGACCATCCTGGCTTAACCAGGAGATCTTCAATGATCTGAAACTCAAAAAAACCCAAAACAAAACAAAACAAAAAAGTCGTACAAAAAGTGTAAACTAGGTTAAATTACAAATAACACAAGTATGTAGAGACAAAATTAGAAAGGCCAAGGCACAAAATGAGACAAGGTAGACCCATTACTCAATGAGGGGGTGAAAACAATAATGGAAAATGGCAGAAGTACTAAATGACTTTTTTGTTTCAGTTTTCACCAAAAAGATTTTTAACAACTGGACATCTAACATAGTGAATGTCAGTGAAAATGAGGTAGGATCAGAGGCTAAAATAGGGAAAGAACAAGTTAAAAAATAAGACAACTTAGATGTCTTCAAGTCACCAGGGCCTGATGAAATACATCCTACAATACTTAAGGAGCTGACTGAGGAGATAGCTAAGACATTAACGACTATCTTTGAAAAGTCATGGAAGACGGGAGAGATTCCAGAGGACTAGAAAAGGGCAAATATAGTGCTCATCTATAAAAAGGGAAATAAGGACAATTAGGGAATTACAGACCAATCAGTTTAACTTCAGTACCGGGAAAGATAATGGAGGAAATAATTAAGCAATTTGCAAACACCTAGACGATAATAAGGTGATAAGGAACAGTCAGCATGGATTTGTCAAGAACAAATTGAGTCAAACCAACTTAATAGCTTTCTTTGACAGGGCAAGAAACCCTGTGGATGGGGAGAAGCAGTAGATGTGGTATATCTTGACTTTAGTAAGGCTTTTGATGCAGTCTTGCATGACCTTCTTATAAACAAACAAGGGAAATACAACTAGATGGGTCTACTATAAAGCTAGATGCATAACTGGTTGGAAAGCCATTCCCAGAGAGTAATTATCAGTGGTTCACAGTCAAGCTGGAAGGGCACATCAAGTTGGGTCCTGCAGGGATCAGTTCTGGGTCTGGTTCTGGTCAATATCTTCATCCATGATTTAGATAAATGCATAGAGAGTACACTTACAAAGTTTGCAGACGATACCAAGCTGGGAGGGGTTGCAAGTGCTTTGGAGGACAGGATTGAAAGTCAAAAATATCTGGACAAACTGAAGAAATGATCTGAAGTAAATAGGATGAAATTCAATAAGGACAAATGTTAAGTACTTCACTTAGGAAGGAACAATCAGTTGCACACATAAAAAAATGGGAAATGACTGTGTAGGAAGGAGTACTGCAGAAAGATCTGGGGGTCATAGTGGATCACAAGCTAAATGGAGAGTCAACAGTGTAACACTGTTGCAAAAAAAAACCCAAACATCATTTTGGGATGTATTAGCAAGAGTGTGGTAAGCAAGATAGGAGAAGTAATTCTTCCGCTCTACTCCGCGCTGATTGGGTCTCAACTGGAGTATTGTGTCCAGTTCTGGGCATCACATTTCAGGAAAGATGTGGACAAACTGGAGAAAGTCCAAAGAAGAGGAACAAAAATGATTTAAAAAAGTCTAGAAAACATGACTTATGAGGGAAGATTGAAATAATTGGGTTTGTTTAATCTGGAAAAGAGAAGACTGAGAGGGGACATGATAACAGTTTTCAAGTACATAAAATGTTGTTACACGGAGGAGGGAGGTAAATTGTTCTTGTTAACCTCTGAGGATAGGACGAGAAGCAATGGGCTTAAATTGCAGCAAGGGAGGTTTAGTCTGGACATTAAGAAAAACTTCCTGTCAGGGTGGTTAATCACTGGAATAAATTGCCTAGGGAGGTTGTGGAATCTCCATATTTGGAGATTTTTAGGAGCAGGTTAGACAAAAACCTGTCAAGGATGGTCTAGATAATACTTAGTCCTGCCATGAGTGCAGGGGACTGGACTAGATGACCTCTCAAGGTCCCTTCCAGTCCTACAATTCTATGAGTCAGGTTTCAGGTTTCCATCTGATAGCATCAAAATCTCAGCAGCTTGTTCTCACATGATTTCAGCCCCAAAAGGCAGATATCTCACAAGTCTGGCATTTGTCTCAAGATTCCCCCATCTCATGGTGAAATTTAGCAAGAAAGGTTATTCTAATGGGACTCCATCTGTTTCTGCACTATAAAATAACTGCCCCCCGTCATATGCCTGTGCCTACGCCCACACCCACTCACCCACCACACAGTGCTTTGGAACAAAAACTGAGGGACCATATCAGGTCTAAGCATTTGAATCTATGTCTGAATCCCCAAGATTTTAAGGGGCCCATCTCTAATTCACACAAACACACGCACATATACAAAACACAACGGACAATCACATGCTTATATACACAAAAACGCACAGAGCCACTTATGCACCCCCCTGCACCCTCCCTGGCACCCCCGGGAGAAAAACACTAAATTGCGAGAGTTGCAAATATTAGTTCATGCCCGACCATCCTTGTTGCATTATCAATCTGATCTCCTGATACCCGCCATACGTGACCAGAGGGGCCCTAGGAATCGGCCACAGCAAGAGCAGTGTTGCAATCTATTGAAACCATAATGGCCACATCCTCCGTGAAGTGAGGCTTGCTGCTGCTGCTGCTGGAGACACAAGGTCACGGACATTTTCAAATTGACACATACGTAACCATGGCTTCACTATAAAACCTTTAGATCATGACCGGTATGCCATGCCATTACTCTCACAGCCCCTAGAGCAACCCTAGCCAAGGGTTCCATTCCTAGGGCGAGATTGTGGCTGTGTCATCCCAGGAACAGCACAGGGAAGGAATCCTGCTTCAGGAAGATATCACTCCTTCCCTGCTTCTACCTTCCTCTAAGCAGGGATGGGGTAATTGGCTATTGGCCCTTACCAGAAGAAGGCTACAGTACCCGGGCCAGCTGGTGCATTGGTGGGGAAGGAGGATGCTCTAATTTATCCTGGAAGCCAGGCTAGTGCCTGGACAGTCAGGGTCAGGGGTGCAAAGTGGCTCAAAACCACCTATATACCCTTCTCCCGAGTTGCCCTGAGAGCTCCTCGGCCACAGCTCAGGCCCTGGGCTGTAGTTTGCAAACTAGTGTCTTCTAACAGCCTGTAAAGCTGGGAGTCAGAGGGTACGTCTACACTTACCTCCGGGTCCGGCGGCAGGCAATCGATGTTCTGGGATCGATCCCGGAAGTGCTCGCCGTCGACGCCGGTACTCCAGCTCGGCGAGAGGAGTACGCGGCATCGACGGGGGAGCCTGCCTGCAGCGTCTGGACCCGCGGTAAGTTCGGACTAAGGTACTTCGAATTCAGCTACGTTATTAACGTAGCTGAATTTGCGTACCTTAGTCCGAAGTGGGGGGTTAGTGTGGACTAGGTCACAGAGAAAGAGAGAGAGAGAGAGATATCGATCAGCTGCTTTAGCACATTCATGTGTGATTTCTCTCTTTTCCTCACTTTGATAAACTCCCCTGCTTTAGTGTGCAAGGGTCATGGGATCTCTCTGAGCCATGCACTTCCTTAGGCCTTTCGATCCTTCCAACACTCAGCATTTCATATTCTCTAAATTCCTGGATAACATGGCTGTGTGTCAGGTTTCAGAGTGGTAGCCGTGTTAGTCTGTATCAGCAAAAACAACGAGGAGTCCTTGAGGCCCCTTAGAGACTAACAAATTTATTTGGGCATAAGCTTTCGTGGGCTAGAACCCACGTCGTCAGATGCAATGATGAAGTGTGTGATGGCTGTGTGTGTTTCTCCTCTAGTGTTTTTCTGAGTATTCACAGACATATGCAACAGCAAAAGGCATTAGTGTTTGCTGTATAATTGCCCTCCCAAGGATAGTAACATGGATTTTGTTTTCAACTAATTTCTTAAACAGGCAAATCTCTCACTTCTTCTTCCACGTGTCCATTTAGGACATTGCACCAGGGTCACGGAAAACGGAATCCAGGACCACAGCTGATTTGGATTTAAAACAGCTGTTGGACGTTGTTGGGAGAGAAAAGAGCGCCATCTATAGGTTCCTGAGCAAACCAAGCACTGCTTCGTCTAGGGAGATTTCATTCAATAGTGCTGATGCCAATTGCTGACAGCTTTTAGCTACTAGCATCATATCTATCCAATACAATATTCAGAGCTAATAATTATTCAGCATTAATCACTACAATAAGAGAATAGCAGGCAGTTATTTAGAAATGATTGCTTCCACTCAGTTATTACCTCTGACAGTAAAAGGAAATATCAAATAGTCAAGTCCACATATACACATGAAGCAGAGTGAAAGATCAACGGGAATGTAACCTGTAGTTTATGCTATTTTTCTTCTTCAAAGGAACCTTGTGAAGTAATTTTGCATATTTTTGCTCTCTGTTGTTCATAGTATCTCCTTGAAGATTGATAGAATTTTTCTTTTCCTTATCAATTTTGCCCCTTTCCCACTATCATATTGGCACATGGAAGCATTTGTCTCTTCCCCCTGTGATCTGAATGGAGCTGAAATTAACATGGAATTTTTTAAAAAACTAAATATGTTTTCATTAAGTTCAATGACAGGAGAACAGAACGTATCACTCCCGAGTTACAGAATGCCTTGTTACTGTCAAAAAAACACAATTGCCAACAATTTCAGTGCCGAGTTGTGATATCAAAAATTGAAGGCTCAGATAATATGCCATTTTTAACCAATCTCATCAGGCACCTAAAAATAGCTCGAGAACAGAGCGTGTTACGGAGACAGGAGGAAGTATTGAAGAATTTTGCAAAATACTAAGAATGTTTACAAAGACATTTTAGGAGCATATACTCTGCCATGTCTTTATGAAAATGTTAATTAGGTGAATAGACAAATAAGGTTATGAGAGAGGCAAGTGAGTAGGGAAGAAGCAACATCTTTGTCTGGTGTATTTCCTTCTCTCTTGCTCTAGCAGCAAACTGTAATGAACTAGCCAGTGTGTATGTGTGTGACTGCCCTCTACTGGGTAAAATCCGAACGGCTCAGCAAAGTCATCAGGACCAGATGGCATTCACCCAAAAGTTCTGAGGGAACTCAAATGTGAAATTGCAGGACTATTAACTGTGATTTGTAACCTATCATTTAAATCAGCTTCTCTACCAAATGACTGGAGGATAGCTAATGTGATGTCAATTTTTAAAAAGGGCTTGAGAGGTGACCCCAGCAATTACAGGCTGGTAAGCCTGACTCCAGTACCAGGCAAACTGGTTGAAACTATAGTAAAGAATAGAATTGTCAGACACATAGATGAACATAATTTGTTGGGGAAGAGTCAACATGGTTTTTGTAAAGGGAAATCATGCCTCACCAATCTACTAGAATTCTTTGAGGGGGGTCAACAAGCATGTGGACAAGAGGGATCCAGTGGATATAGTGTACTTAGATTTTCAGAAAGCCTTTGACAAGGTCCCTCACCAAAGGCTCTTAAGCAAAGTAAGCTGACATGGGATAAAAGGAAGGTCCTCTTGTGGATCGGTAACTGGTTAAAAGATAGGAAACAAAGGGTAGGAATAGTCAGTTTTCAGAATGAAGAGAGGTAAATAGTGGTGTCCCCCAGGGGTCTGAACTGGGACCAATACTATTCAACATATTCATAAATGATCTGGAAAAAGGGGTAAACAAACAGTGAGGTGGCAAAGTTTGAAGATGATACAAAACAATTCAAGATAGTTAAGTCCCAGACACACTGCGAAGAGCTACAAAGGAATCTCACAAAACTGGGTGACTGGGCAACAAAATGTCAGATGAAATTCAATGTTGATAAATGCAAAGTAATGCACACTGGAAAACATAATCCCAACTATACATATAAAATGATGGGGTCTAAATTAGCTGTTACCACTCAAGAAAGAGATCTTGGAGTCATTGTGGATAGTTCTCTGAATACATCCACTTAATATGCAGCGTCAGTCAAAAAGGTGACCAGAAAGTTGGAAGTCATTAAGAAAGGGATAGATAATAAGACAGAAAATATATTGCCTCTATATTAATCCATGGTACACCCATATCTTGAATACTGCATGCAGATGTGGTCGCCTCATCTCAAAAAAAAGATATATTGGAATTGGAAAAGGTTCAGAAAAGGGCAACAAAAATGATTAGGGGTATGGAACAGCTCCCATATGAAGAGAGATTAATAAGACTAGGACTTTTCAGCTTGGAAAAGAGACAACTAAGGGGGATATGGCAGAGGTCTATAAAATCATGACTGGTGTGGAGAAAGTAAATAAGGAAGCATTATTTACTCCTTCTCATAACACAAGAACTAGGGGGCACCAAATGAAATTAATAGGCAGCAGGTTTAAAACAAACAAAAGGAAGTATTAGTTTACACAACACACAGTCAACCTGTGGAACTCTTTGCCAGAAGATATTGTAAAGGTCAAGATTATAACAGGGTTCAAAAAAGAACTAGATAAGTTAATGCAGGATAGCCATTGATGGAACTATTAGCCAGGATGGGCAGGGATGGTGTCCCTAGCCGCTGTTTGCCAGAAGCTTGGAATGGGCGACAGGGCATGGATCACTTGATTACCTGTTCTGTTCATTCCTCTGGGGCACCTGGCATTGGCCACTGTTGGAAGACAGGATACTGGGATAGATGGACCTTTGGTCTGACCCAGAATGGCTCTTCTTATGTGTGTCATTGGCCTGATATTGCTAATATTGACGAGCCATTGTGGTGGAGTGGACGGAAAACTGGCCTGGACATCAGGAGCTTGAGGTCTAGGACTCACTGTGTTGCTGAGTTATGGATGTGATCTTGGGCAAGTCACTTCATTTCTATGTGCTTCTGTTTCCCCATCTGCCTTGTCTAATTAGACTGTAATCTCTTGGGGGGCAGACTGTTTCTTACTATGTGCTTGTACCACACCTAGCACAATGGGGCTCAAACTTGGCTGGAGCCTCCAAGCACCTGGAGCCGGAGGATGTGAGTTGGAGACCCACTGTGGCTGTGAAGTGATGAGTGACCATGGAGTCTTGAGTGGCCTGGATCAACAACACTGGGCCAGATCATCAGCTGGTGTAAATCAGCCCAGCTCTATTGACATCAGTGCAGCTACACTGATTTACATCAGCTGAGGATCTGGCTCATTATCTTCAGGCCAAAGCATCAGCCCATCGTCATTACGGATACATAACTAAGCCTGACATTTCCTTTACTTGTGACCATGCAACACATGGACTTCAATGGGGCAATGAGGGCGGAATAAAATTCAACCTGCCCTCTTTAGTTCTCTTAACATGCAGAATGCTAATTACATTTCTGCTTTGCCGACCCTTTTCCACAGAAAACATGTATATGCTATTTAGACCTGCTACACAAAACTATTTGTGCCTCAAACATATTATGGCTCATTATCATCATCTTCGCAGGTTTATTGTACTAATACTCAGTGACTAGCATTGCCCAGCAATTTGAGCAGATCCAAGCAGAGTAGCTTCCAGGCTGGCTAAATATCGAAATGACAGTAAAACAAGCAGCATGCCAAGTTTCGGTGCAATTACACACACATCCACCTCATTCACGGACCCAAAATGTTCCGGTAATGTGACCATTATAGGTCTAAACACCACAAAGGTCTGTATAACTCTTTCCATAAATATCCTGCTGCATCCTTGTAATTGACATTTCTGGGGCTGCATATTTCCCTTCAAATTCAACAGAGGCCATATTCCCAGAAGGCAAGTGCTCAACACTTTGAAAATCAAGCCCCTTTTAGGACTCATAAGGAAAAAACACCAAAACCCCCCAGAGACCCCCCCAAATCACTAGTCACTTTTGAAATCTTCGCCAACAGACTCTGTATTCTATTACCAATTGCCCCTGAATCATCAAGTGCCTCTAGGCTTCTTTTTGTTGTGTTCACTCTAAAACAACCCCACAAACTATGGCTCTTTGAATGAAATTTAAAACACCGGTTTTGTTTTGTTTGAACAAGAGGTTATTACACATGGGTCGAGAACGTCAGAAGGCTTTGAGTACATGGCTTACAGAGCAGGGATGGGCTATGCATTCACCCAATGGACTGTAACTGATCAGAATGAGCTATTACAGGCCGTTGTGTCAATCATCGACTAACTAACTGAGGAGTCTTTACACAGCCCTTGACATGAAACAGAAGAGCAGTTACTCTAGCCTGTCCTGCTAAAAATCTGCATTTTAATAATCTCTAAGGGCCAAATCCTGCCCTCAGATGAGCATTCCTGGTTTGCCATCAGTGGACAGCAGGCACAAGTGGGATGAAATAATTCTTCTCCCATTGTTATTGTTTTACCCAAAGTCGAGTTAAAAGTTCCTATTGATAAAAGTCTAGAGATATTCAGAGTTCAATCTGAACTGGCACCATGGATGTCAGGTGTGCTGTTTTGTCTCATAGAATCTCAGGGTTAGAAGGGACCTCAGGAGATCATCTAGTCCAGCCCCCTGCGCAAAGCAGGACAAATCCCCAGACAGGTTTTTTTTTACACCCTAGTTCCCTAAATGGCCCCCTGAAGAATTGAACTCACAACCCTGGGTTTAGCAGGCCAATGCTCAAACCACTGAGCTAGCCTAGTCTCTCCTTTCCTCCATTATTCTGGGCTTGGGCTGTCCCTGTAAACCTTGGGTTCACCCACTCAGCTCTGATTTGCTTGCTCTTGCAGGTTGAAGCTGAATTGTCAGGAATGGCAGTGGGGTTTTCCTTCTCGAATATCATTAATTATTTTTATTCAGTAGCATCTAGACCCCCCAATGTGCTAGGTGATGTAGACATACACATCATAAATGATGGTAGTCTTTGTTCCAAAGCGCTTACAATCTAAAGAGAATCACTCTTGCCTGCAACTGTCACTATCACAGGGTACATTCGTTGAGTCTTAGGACTCAGGTTTTTAAGATGCCAGAACTTACAGTTGGGGCCAGATTTGCAGAAATCTCAGTAGCCAGCAGGTCCCATTGTGACTCTTATAGCTACATTGTTGAGAGCTCAGCACCCAGTGTGAACTCAGTGAGCGGAGCTCTTTGGAAAATCTGGCTCGGAATGTGCGCGCGAGCATTTCCGAATGTTTTGCTTAAGCAAACTTCTTCAAAGTGTGATAGAAGTTTAAATCCAGGGTTTTGGTTTTTTAGCTCACCCATAACATGACCAGATAAAAAAAGGGAGGCCTTTTGCTTTTATGTGCTATATTCAGCACACCGTGTGGGCACCTCTCAGACTAACCACATATACACAGTAATCATGTATATTGCCAAGTCTGAAAGGTGGGCACTGTTATTAACAGGCTATTTTAAGGATAAAACTACACTATGTACATCACTGATAGCAATCATTTGGCATCTTTAGCATTATCCTCAAAGAAATCATTTCAGACCTACTGTCCTAATGAAAACAGATTGTGGAGCATATATTGTCAAGAGTGACTGGAACTATGTTTTTTATCCGGCAGTATTATCTCCTTTAATGATCCTTTATCTAGTGTATTTTAATAAAAATACAAAACAAGCTTCGTGAAACCCTAATTTCATCTTTTCTCCCACAGTAATTCAAGGATCAGGATTTTTCTCTGCATAATGGGAGGAGGAAAAAAAGGGCTGGAAATCCTTTTTTTGGTGGGTATATTATTGTTAATCTTTCTGCTGAGAGTTTTATAAAGCATTTTGTAAGGAACTGAGGAACGCGGTGCCTCAAATCTGCATATCATTTCATATTCTTTTGCTGGATTTTCATCCTTTCTTAGGAGTTTCTTTGTGAGGGGTGGGAAGCGTGGGGGGGGGGCATTCATAATCAAATACAAACATGGAAGTTTAAAAGAAGCTCCATTCTCTTGAGGGAGCCCAGCCAGACTCAGAAAAGAGGGGGAAGGTACGGGTTTGAGGTTTTTTACACAAATCCTGATAAAAGCCATTAAGAATATGAATTTATTTATTTTTGAGAGAGTATCATTCATTTTTTTCGACAATGTGGAGCTGCTTCTAGTCGAATGTATCCCTACCCCACCCCCCGAATCTTGTGTGTGTGTGTAAAATAAGACTTAACAATGCACCTTCCCACTACATGCTGCACATCAGACAGCGCTCCCCAGCTTTTGTGCCTGAACAAATGTTCCCCTCTCCCATTCTACCCCACAGTGGCAGAGACGTCTGATCTGAGTCAGAAAGACAAATCACAGAGGGAGACTTATTTTGTGTGTGTGTGTGTAAGTGATTATTGCGGAAAGATCTGTCAGCTTTAATTGATGTATTGGATTCTGTATGATAAGGGTATCTAGGGAGTTTTCCCACTACAGCCAGATGTATAAAAGGGGGACCTCCTCCAGATCCCTTCTTTGGTTCAATAGCCGGCAAGGGGCCCACGGATGTTGGGGGATTAATGTTACAACAGAGGGGAAAAAGGCTGCCTTTCAATATATTTTAACATTTTATTTCACCAGGACCCCAATTAAACAATCCCTGTCTGAAGAGCCCAGAGATGAAAGCAATAGCAATGAAGTTAAAAAAAATAATCATCCCTTTGGAGCTCTGTCCATGCAGCATGCTCCCCTCTCTTTTCCTCACAAATGATGGAAAAAGATAAACTAAAACTGAGAGAAAAAAAAAAAAAAACCCCACACCACAGATAAAAGTGCCCCTGGTGGAGGTGTGATCCATGCTCCCTCCCATCCTCTCCGCAGCTCATCTCGCATTCACCATGACACATGCTGCTTCCTTATGTGCATTGCTGTAACTCAGTGCCCAAACTTTTCTTGTCGTGCCCCCATCTTACCAGTATGGAATCAGTCCGCACTCCCCCCTCTATTACTGAGCAGCCAAGGCTTCCTCAGTAGAGAAGCTTGGGCTGAAGGCAGAACTTGAGATAGGGGAGGAGCTGGGGCTAGAGGCGGAGCCGGACTGTGGGAGGGGGAGGAGCAGAAGGTGGAGCTATGACTGGGGGTGGATCTTGGCTGCGGCTGGGGTGGGGTGGAAGTCCACCCTGCCACACACCCCATCAAATGTTCCTAGGGAGGCGCAGAGGGGGCGTGCCCCAGAGTTTGGGGACCACTTCTATAACTGCAGTGAGCTTGTGGGGTTGGTAGCTCCAAAGACTCCTGCCTGCTGTCTTCAATGGGCTTTGGAGCAGGCCCTTACAGCACTTTGAGTCTGGCCCTTCAGGTCCAGGTGAAGGGGATGAGGTCACATTCAGCTCAGCTGTCTGGGCCATTTCTGGCTCATATTGGAGAATAAGTTTTCAATAATGTGACCTTGAAAAAAAGCTCTTCTGGGTATAAAAGGTGAAATTCACCCCAGTGCACAAGGCCTAGCAGTTAATGAAGACCTCCAGTAGCCCTCAGAACAGGATTTCAGTGTTGGACTGACAGTCCTGGGGAGAAAGCCTACACATCTGCGTGGACAACTTCAATGGCTTTTCCAGGGTGGTTGACCTCGTGCTGGTGGTCTGCCTGGAGCTGTCAATCCAGCACTGCATTAACACTTAGATGAAGAACGGAACACCTCTGAACAGTGACAGAGCCCAGCAGTGACAGTAAAATACTCCCACTACGCCTCAGGCGTGTTCTGGACAGGCTACCCCTGGGGATGTTCTGTCTGCAGGACCATTCAGTCCTTGGGTTCACCACGGAGGCCACCAACAAGGGGGACAGTTGTGAAAGGATGGTTGTTGTTTTACTAATGTAGATTCCTGTTCACTACAAATGGACTGAGACCATCAACTCCTTTCATAAAGCCACTGAAGAGCTACAACTTGGCAATAGCTTTCGATCACTGCCGACCTGGGAGGGATTAAAACTACCTACCTACCTACCATGTAAAAACTAGCTACACCAAGGGCCAGATTCTTGTCTGGCATAAATCAATGTAGTTTTGTTGAAGTCATTTATATCAGCTGAGAATCTGCCCCCCATCCATTCTGTATCTCATTATCAAGTTCCTGAACCATCAAGGCATCATGGCTGAGCCCCTGAGTCTACCAAGAAGGGATTCCTCTAGTGACTTGCGAAGAATACATGGCCTTGGTAGCACTTCTCGTGGAGTAAAAAGTACGGCCCAACATGAGTACTGGTGGTGGAATTTGGCCACAGATTAATAAGGGTTTGAATGAGGTAACGGCAGAAGAAAAGAATTAATAAAAAATGTCCAACTGCAAACTCCATTATGCTGACACTGTGATTGACATTATAAACGACCCCATGTGCTATGTAAGCTATGCACCCTGCTGGTCATATGGGTAAGTAGACCAATCACCTATTTCAATCCAAGTGATAAGGATGGACTAGTTCAAAATAGAAAGGAGCAGTGTATTCTGAAATCCTCTGACTCTGCCAAGGCCCATTTCCAGTTCTTCCCTCGTTATTTGGATAAGCTGAAGGTTTAAATGAGAAAGTTTTCCTTGGCAAATATTTGTTGGCACTGCAACCCAACCTACTAAATATACCAGCCCAGACAAAGAGAAAAGACCGCTTCCAATTATAAATGCTTAGATATTTCTGATGTTGTTTGGGCTAGAGACAGAGCTTGGGGGGAAGTTTTGATTGGCAACGGAGGAAACCAAAGAAATAATTTTGCCAACATCTGATGAACTTTTCAAATTCCTGAATGATTCTGGCATAGGAATCTTCTCAGCCTTCCATTTCCCTTGGCATTTTCAGGGCTTGAATCATTCTGGATTATCATCAGTGGTCCTGAAAACAAACCCTAAATCATATTTATTTGTTCAGTGTTATAATTCCAATTTACACAGGAGCTACGATAATGAGTGCCTTCTACATAAGAGGTTACTAAGCACTGTTACACGTACTGGTACTTAATGCTTTTGCCACTGGTACATGGCTGGCTGCCTGCAATACATGTCTAGCTTCCTGAAATGCAGCTACAGCCTCTGTACCACCACTGCCTACTTCCCATAAAATTGAACTTAAGCTACTGTGACCCCCAGCCTTGTGCAATTGGCCACATTACAAGATATAGTTGCAATGGGGTTTAAAGAGGCTGGCATTCAAGTTCTTTATTAGGGAATAGAGGTCGCTGCAGGAAAAGTAGAGAACATTTTTTTCTGGATGGTGCAGCTGAGATGTACCCTGGTAATCTAGCAGAGTTGCCTGGAAAGGTTGGGAACCGCCAATATCATGTAACTTTAGTGTATGTGTTCTGCAGATTCTCTGTGTACTCACGTGGACCCACAGTAGACTCTTCCCTCAGCAGCCACAAAACCCATGCGCATAGCCCCTCTCAACCTCACCACCATGTTCAGATTATCCCTTCTCTGCAGAGTAGGGCTGTATGTGGAGCCAGAATAAAAAGCACTGATTAAAATTGCTTTGACAACATAGATTGTATGTGTACCCATTCCACAGCCTTTAGATGGTGGGGCAAGATTTAGCCCATACAACAGTACAGAAAAACTAGATTCCCTTTCATGCAAATATCTAACCTACAGCAATCTCTATGTACACACACAAAATTACAGCATTAATGTATTTATAGGCAGGAGCGCCACCAGCTTTTCTGCTGCCCTAGGCGGCAGAAGGTCCCGCCCCGAAATGCCGCCCCCCACAGAGACGGCGGAAGGTCCCGCCACCGAAATACCGCAGCGGTCGCCGCCCCCCAAATTGTAGCGCCCTTGGCGACTGCCTAGGTCACCTAATGGGTTACACCGGCCCTGTTTATAGGTATTTATGTAGGCATCATTGTAGGATCTGTGCACCACTGTATTCTTCACTAACATTTCAAACTACTACAATTCAGTGGTTTGGACCACTGTCGATCATCACTTTGTATTAGAGCATTATTACTTATCTGTATTTCAAAAGCATCTAGTGGCCTCAAGAAAAACTGGGCCCCCCCATTTTACTAGCTGCTGTGCATACACATAGTAAAAGATAGTACATGTCCCAAAGAGCTTATAGCAGGGATCGGCAACCTTTCAGACGTGGTATGCCGAGTCTTCATTTATTCACTCTAATTTAAGGTTTCGCGTGCCAGTAATACATTTTAACGTTTTTAGAAGGTCTCTATATATTATAGACTTATAGAAAACTAAACTATTGTTGTGTGTAAAGTAAATAAGGTTTTAAAAATGTTTAAGAAGCTTCATTTAAAATTAAATTAAAATGCAGAGCCCCCCAGACTGGTGGCCAGGACCCGGGCAGTGTGAGTGCCACTGAAAATCAGTTCGCGTGCCGCCTTTGGCACCCGTGCCATAGGTTGCCTACCCCTGGCTTATAGGCTAGGCCCCTGAGTTAGCAGTCCATCCATATTTAGAAAAAAGCACTTGAGCACATTTTTAACTTCAGGGATGTGCTTAAATTCTGTTAAATTCAATGGCACTTAAGCATATACTTAGAATTAAGCATGTGTTTGTGTGCTTTGCTGAATAGGGATGGCCTGGTGAATTGGTGCTTTAGATTATAAACTGAATAAAGATGGCATAAGGAATAGATAAGACAAAGGAAAGATCATCATCCCAATTTTAGAGACAGGGAACTGGGGCACAGAAAGATTAAGTTGTCACACAGGTCTGAACGGAACCCAGCTCTTAAATCCCATTCTAATGCCTTATTTAAAAGGCCACTGTTCCTGTCATATAAAGACTACTATAGTATTCTACAAGAGCATATTTTCCTCCTTTCTCGATCTACTGGAATCCCTGATAAAAACCAACAGAATATCACCACGATTTAAATGTAAAAGTAATTTAAATTTACAATAGAAAAGTTTTACGGAGGCTAGAAGAAGAAAAAAAATCCATTCAGTGTGAAATCCTTATTTAAAAACAATTCTACAATGCTCTTACTCATTACGTGTATTGTGGTAGCACCTGGAGGCCACAGTCAAGGACCAGGACACCACACCACTGTACTAGGTACTGTGTACACACACATTATAAAAATAAAAAAGACACCCCGTCCTAAAGAGCTCACAATTTCAGTTCCGCTATAAATGGTCCAGAACACCACAACTTACAATAGCAATTCAGCAGGCTCTAGGGGCATCACTGCAGTAAATGCTTCATAGGAGAATCCAGTTAGGTTTGTATTCTGCACTGGTGAGCTCCTGTCTTTCTTTTCATTAAAAGAATAAAATAATTAATTATTATTGTTTGTTTCTTGAGGAACAAACAGGCCAGGGCCACTTCTCCTTCCCCCACCAAACAGGAGAGGAAAAAATGTCATAGCTCATTAATAAAAACAAGGCAACCCTGAAAACATGAATGTGCTTCAAAAAAAAAAAAAAAAAGGAACCATTTGTTACCTAACAAAGGAACTGGCAAAGACACTCTTTGATGTTAAGGGAGGACGATTTGTTCTCATGGGCCAATGAACATCCAAATATTTACAAGCTGTTCTCAGCAGAGTGATTGCAGTTAGGCCCGATGCCGTTGTACATGATTGGGACAGGGGGGGAAGTGCGGGGGGAATAGTACAGAGAGGTACTTCAATAAACAGAGCAGGTCTCTTCATTAGCTGAGAGATTATTTTAGTGAAATCTATTCCTCCCTTTTAGTATCATGTTTTCTTTTATGTTAATTTTGTGCCAGCTTAAAGTTGAATTCCTTGATCTGCAACATCTTTAGCTTTAATTTTTTTCTCCTTCTCTTACCAGGGAAATGATTTGAAATCATTTGCATTTATTGCCGCGAGTATATGGCCTCATCTGCAGCCTTTAGTCTGACTGAATTGCTTTTCTGCTTCACGAGACACATAGCATGGAGCTGGAGCATGCCCCTTTGTCGTTCCGCTATAGTCAGAAACAACCTACTTGGCTCCTCTGTGTTTTTATCATATTGATCATATACAAAATGGATAATAAACAAAATTATATTACCAGATGCAACGATCTGATGCATCTTATGGACCAAATCAATTGCTTGGTGGGGGGGGGGGGGAGTCTTGCTCTCAAAGATGATTTTCCTCGCAAATAGGATTCTCATCAACTGAAGCACACTCAGGAGGGAACTTGCATTTCCAGAAGTCTTCTCCAAGACCAGGTGTGCACATGTATGTATGCCATGCAAAATCACTTGTTTGGAGGGAGACTCGCTCCTTTTTGATTAACTTTAAAGTGGATTAAAAAAAAAAGCGCATCTCTATTTCGTGTTTTTAACCTACAGAGAGGCCTGTGAGATACTGCCATGATACATGGAAACACAGCGTTTACTAAAGAAGTCAGCAACAACGACAGACACAAACAAATGGGCTTCTACACCCTTTGAGTTCTAGTTTAGTTTCCTTTGTTCACCAGCGGCCACACACTGCCTGGAACTCCACACAGCACAGAGAGAAATTTAGTGGCTGAATAATACAGTGAAGGTAAATGTATTAGTACAGATATTAGGTACCCTTGGATTAAATAGGACAGTATCTACCTATTAGAGTGGTAAACATTTCACTAAGGCCTGAGCTTTCTTACTATTATGATAGGCTGGTGGACTAGGCATTGGAAAATGCCTGAGACTGTATTAACCTGTCTCCTCAGAAGCTTTCATTCATGGATATATATTTTCTTACACAAAAAGACTTCTGGCTCAATAGATGCTTGTGCTCTACTTTCGACGTCTCCGACTCAAAGAATATTTCCAACATACCTCTGAACAGCATACTAACCCACAGAATCCCCCCTACCAGCACTACAAACAAAAGGATTCTGCGTGGACTCCTCCGGATGGTCGAAACAACAGACTGGATTTCTACATAGATTGCTTCCGTCAACGTGCAAAGGCTGAAATTGTGGAAAAGCAACATCACTTGCCCCATAACCTCAGCCATGCTGAACACAACGCCATCTACAGCCTCAGAAACAACCCTGACATCATTATCAAAAAGGCTGACAAAGGAGGTGCTGTCGTCATCATGAATAAATTGGAATATGACCAAGAGGCTGCTAGACAGCTCTCTAACACCACATTCTACAGGCCATTATCCTCTGATCCCACTGAGGATTACCTAAAGAAACTACACCATCTGCTAAAAAAACTCCCTGACAAAGCGCAGGAACAAATCTGTACAGACACATGCCTAGAACCCCGACCAGGGACATTCTATTTGCTACCCAAGATCCATAAACCTGGAAATCCTGGACGTCCCATCATCTCAGGCATTGGCACCCTAACATCAGGCTTGTCTGGTTATGTAGACTCTCTCCTCAGACCCTACACTACCAGCACTCCTAGCTATCTTCGAGATACTACTGACTTCCTGAGGAAACTACAATCCATCGGTGATCTTCCAGAAAACACCATCCTGGCCACTATGGACGTAGAAGCCCTCTACACCAATATTCCACACACAGATGGACTACAAGCTATCAGGAACAGTATCCCCGATAATGTCACAGCTAACCTGGTGGCTGAACTCTGTGACTTTGTCCTCACCCACAACTATTTCACATTTGGGGACAATATATACCTTCAAGTCAGCGGCACTGCTATGGGTACCCGCATGGCCCCACAGTATGCCAACATTTTTATGGCTGACTTAGAACAACGCTTCCTTAGCTCTCGTCCCCTAACGCCCCTACTCTACTTGCGCTACATTGATGACATCTTCATCATCTGGACCCATGGAAAAGAAGCCCTTGAGGAATTCCACCATGATTTCAATAATTTCCATCCCACCATCAACCTCAGCCTAGATCAATCCACACAAGCGGTCCATTTCCTGGACACTACTGTGTTAATAAGCGATGGTCACATAAATACCACCCTGTACCAGAAACCTACTGACCGCTACACTTACCTACATGCCTCCAGCTTCCATCCAGGACACACCACACGATCCATTGTCTACAGCCAAGCTCTAAGATATAACCGCATTTGCTCCAATCCCTCAGATAGAGACAAGCACCTACAAGATCTCTATCAAGCATTCTTAAAACTACAATACCCACCTGCTGAAGTGAAAAAACAGATTGACAGAGCCAGACGAGTACCCAGAAGTCACCTCCTACAAGACAGGGCCAACAAAGAAAATAACAGAACACCATTAGCTGTCACCTTCAGCCCCCAACTAAAACCTCTCCAGCGCATCATCAGAGATCTACAACCTATCCTGAAAGATGATCCTTTACTCTCACAGATCTTGGGAGACAGACCTGTCCTCGCTTACAGACAACCCCCCAACCTAAAGCAAATACTCACCAGCAACCACACATCACTGAACAAAAACACTGACCCTGGAACCTATCCTTGTAACAAAGCCCGATGCCAACTCTGTCCACATATCTATTCAAGTGACACCATCATAGGGCCTAATCACATCAGTCATACCATCAGGGGCTCGTTCACCTGCACATCTACCAATGTGATATATGCCATCATGTGCCAGCAATGCCCCTCTGCCATGTACATTGGCCAAACCGGACAGTCTCTACGCAAAAGAATTAATGGACACAAATCTGACATCAGGAATCATAATACTCAAAAACCAGTGGGAGAACACTTTAACCTGTCTGGCCATTCTATGACAGACCTGCGGGTGGCTATCTTAAAACAGAAAAACTTCAAAAACAGACTCCAACGAGAGACTGCTGAGCTGGAATTGATATGCAAACTAGACACAATCAACTCAGGGTTAAACAGGGATTGGGAATGGCTGAGCCATTACAAACATTGAATCTATCTCCCCTTGTAAGTACTCTCACACTTGCTTCTTATCAAACTGTCTGTACTGGGCTATCTTGATTATCACTTCAAAAGTTTTTTTTCTCTTACTTAATTGGCCTCTCAGAGTTGGTAAGACAACTCCCACCTGTTCATGCTCTCTGTATGTGTGTATATATATCTCCTCAATGTTTCACTCTATATGCATCCGAAGAAGTGGGTTGTAGCCCACGAAAGCTTATGCTCTAATAAATTTGTTAGTCTCTAAGGTGCCACAAGTACTCCTGTTCTTTTTGCGGATACAGACTAACACGGCTGCTACTCTGAAACCTGTCTTCTATGCATGGAACTGGTGGCTTCTTTTCCCCTCCAGTTATCTCCCAAGTCCTCCTCGCCATACCTATACATGCCTAAAGCACTCCTAACCTCCTACCGGAATTAAACCAGGCTGCCTAGAAGTAACTCAAGCAAGAGAACTTTTAGTCATGAGTAATGACACCAAAATGAAGCAAGGATATGAGACAACAAAGCATTATTTGGCCTTCTGGAGGGCCATGAGCTCTACAGGGGCTGTGTTTGCATACAGTGGCAGACTGTTCCCTCGGGCACCCTAAATGGGATGATTCTGCACAGAACACCAACTCATAAAATGAATGGGCCACACCCAAGAAATATAGAACCCATCTGGGTCTGATTTTGTGCAGTACTGAGCACCACCAATTTCCTGTAAAGAAAGTAGGAGATGAAAGCTCTCTGCATGTCATAGAAGGGGCTCAGAACCTCTTTGTATCAGTTTCCTTCCTTTGCACTATAAAGTGATTGGTAGGAGTCAATCGCCAAGGGAGTTCAAAGGAAATGGTTGTACATGTGAATGGACCGTAACACAGAGTGAGATCCTTTCTGGGGGTTATTCTTTCCTCCTTTCCCCCTCCTCCCACCGCTAACCATTCTATGGAATTCTATAGCAGGGATAGAATCCTCCATGAAACGCCATAGGGTGGTCTGAAAAGCATTCATTTTCCAATTAAATTGTATAGGGTTTTTCCATCAGGATAAAAAGCCATGGCTCTCAAGTCACCATTCATAGAATATCAGGATTGGAAGGGACCTCAGGAGGTCATCTAGTCCAACCCCCTGCTCAAAGCAGGACCAATCCCCAACTAAATCATCCCAGCCAGGGCTTTGTCAAGCCTGACCTTAAAAACCTCTAAGATACCCATAGTACACTCTGCTATTTATTCCTTTGGGACCTGATAAAGCAGCAACTAGGAGAAAGCTCTGAATATCCCGTTTGGCTTTCCCATCCTATCTAACTAAGCACCAGCAGCCTGAGATTGTTCTGGGTGGATGGTTTCTTGGCAATCCATTCGCTCACATTTAGAATGGGATGCTGCAACTGGTGCTTAGACTCTACAACAGATGTAACTAATTAGCAGAGCCCTCCATGCAGTGACCGTCTTGCTGTCCACATGAAATTCAAACCAGGATCCTCACAGTATACAGGAGACATGGCAGCCAAATGGGGCCTGATCCCTCTAGCCCAGGCAGTAGGATGTTTGTTCATCTGGTCTCAGCTGGAAGCTGCTCTTTGGCAATTTGACGTAGGTCACATTTATGTGTGAACTGGCTACAGATGATTGAGGGCCCGATTCTGCATGCCTTACTCAGGCTAAATCCAAACTCAGCTCAGTAATTCTGCTCACTGCTGAGCTGATATTTTAAAAAGCATAATGTGTCAGGTGTAATCCTTACCCACAATGGCAACCTTCCTCATTCCAATGTCAGTGCAAGGTGCTAAGTACCTGAGTAAGGACTGTAGAATAGGGCTGTGCATTTGTAACGCCATAATGGTTCAGTGTGCGTCAGACCCTCCCTCTACTGGCTGCTCCACTTAAGAAAATAGGAGCCTACTGTAGCTACCAACTAATGCATGTATTGTTTGAGTTCCAGTGATAGAGGTGCAGGCATTCAATGCTGCAAGAACCAGATTCAGTGCCTGCTAACGACCTCTGCTCCCTTTGTTATTAGGGAGATGAGCCTTTTAATGAGCTTAGCCCCTTGTAATAATAATTCTTGCATTTTTGTAGCACATTTAGCCTGCGGATCACACAGGGCTTTACAAGTGTTCTTTAATTAAGCAGAGACTCGTAAAACTGATGAGAGAGGTATTATTAACCCATATTACAGGGGAGTAAATTGAGGCAGTGGGTGCAGAAGGGACTTGCACACAGTCAGTCAGTGACAGAGCTGGAAACCAGGAGTATCTGGAAACCCAGGAGTCTTGATCACCAGTCTGCTGCTCCAGCCAAATGTCATCTAGATACTCACATATTTAATGAATATAGGGGCACAATAACTTGGTTTCAGTGTAATAACTTTCTGCTTGTTTGTCCAATCAGTCAACTGGACTAAAGACCAGTCAGTTGTATGCAACTTATAGAAACTTTAGAAGAGCATTTGTATTTTATTTATTTCGAGGTGGCTTAGCTATTAAGTCACTGCAATAAAAGCTCCATTAACCTCTCTGCTTGTCGTATATACGAGCTGGAATGATTTCAGTGTCATGAGTAGAAATAAAGAAATCTGATCTTCATTTTTCAAGCAATTAAACTTTGTAAAATAAACTGTGTGCATTTCATTAAGGAAATGGGTCCATCAACACTGGGAGTGCCACTTATGCACATGTTGACAGAATGAGTTATTAGAAATATATTTACAAACAGCTATTAAAAGGCCCGTGTATATTGCCTATATATATATATATATATTTCTTTTTTATATGGTATTTGGTTAAGTAGTTTGCCAGTCTGACCTGACTAGCTTGTCACAAGGGAGGGAGAACCTTGATAAATTTATTCTTACCTTAGAGAGATGCTATAAGTGGGGGAAGGCCATGTTACTGAGGTCTTTATCTATCAATCACTGGAGCATCTGAAAGCCAGTATCTGCAGTGTGTGGTATCTTGCAGTGTGAAATTCACCCAAATATAGAGGGCCAGCCTAAAACCTATGCACTCTTTACCTATGCTCATTTGTGCACCTCTTCCATTGAAATACCTGAACCTGATCCCTTCCCACTCAAACTGGCTTTAATGGAGCTACTCCTGATTTACACCAGTGTAAGGGAGAGGAGAGTCATAAGAACGGGCCTACTGGGCTGGACCAAAGGTCCATCTAGCCCAGTATCCTGTGTTCCGACAGTGGCCAGTGCCAGGTGCCCCAGAGGGAATGAACAGAACAGGTAATCATCAAGTGATCCATCCCCTGTCACTCATTCCCAGCTTCTGGTAAACAGAGGCTAGGGACACCATTCCTGCCCATCCTGGCTAATAGCCATTGATGGACCTATCCTCCATGAATTTATCTAGTTCTTTTTTGAACCATGTCTTGGCCTTCACAACATCCTCTAGCAAGGAGTTCCACAGGTTGACTATGCATTGTGTGAAGAAATACTTCCTTTTATTTGTTTTAAACCTGCTGCCTATTAATTTCATTTGGTGACCCCTCGTCCTTGTGTTGAGAAGTAGTAAACAACGCTTTATCTAATTTCTCTACACCAGTCATAATTTTATAGACCTCAATCAGATCAGTCATTACACCGTACAAAACTGGCATGATTCAGAGGGAGTTACTCTGGATTTACTTTGGTATAAATGAAAGCAGGGCCTCACTAGCTAAGACAGGACGAGGAAACCAAGTGCTATCTTCCAAACTTGTCATGTAGGAATTATGATAAATCTAAGGGTATGTCTACACCCAGCCGCTAGTTCGGCGGCTGGCAATCGAAGTTCTGGGTTCGACTTATCGCGTCTTGTCTGGACGCGATAAGTCGAACCAGGAAGTGCTTGCCGTCGACTGCAGTACTCCAGCTAGACGAGAGGAGTACCGCGGAGTCGACGGGGGAGCCTGCCTGCCGCGTGTGGACTGAGGTAAGTTCGAACTAAGGTACTTCGAACTTCAGCTGCGTTATTCACGTAGCTGAAGTTGCGTACCTTAGTTCGATTTGGGGGTTTAGTGTAGACCAAGCCTAAGAGTGGCGAGGGCTACGTAAGTATCAAGATAGAACGCTATTGTAAAAATATTTAATGAGATGATTGCCTGGAAGTCAGGACTTTTGGGTTCTCCTCGTGATCGTGTTGCTGTCCTGCTGTGTGACCTCGAGCATGCCACTTCACCCATCTGTGACTCAGATATGACAGCATCTGCCTATGAAACAGATAGAGCCCGGCCAAGGTAATGCTATTCTATGAGACGCCATTAACTGTTTGCCCAATGCTTTGAGATCCTGGGCTGAATAGCACTATAGCAGCACAAAGCAATTACAATTGTTGTAGCCTTTTTCTGCCTTCCCAAATGCTTTACCTCCCTAGAGTAATTTTGGCCTGCCTCTAGCAGATTCACTCTCATTTTTCTCTTTGGCTAGACACCATGTGGAAAGTTCCATGTGTTACTTACATTTGACTGCAGCAGCATCTGCTGATGAATGACAAAACTACTGAGAGCGCGGGGAAGGAACAGCTTTAGTCTGTGCACTCCTCTGTTGATGGACTCAACCATTTTGATCTTCTAGGACATGTCCATTAGGCTAATTTTCTGGAGCAATTTCCTCCTCTCTCTCTGTGTCTCTCTCCACTATGGTGCCAATTTAGCAAAACAGTTAAGCATGTACTTAAGTCAGTCCCTACTGAGCAAAGAACTTCAGCATCTGCTTGAAGTCAATGGGACCGAAGCACATGCATACATTTAAGCCCATCTTTAAGTGCTTTGCTAAACTTCTATCAAGATCTTGAACATTGCCCCTCTAAATCTCCTTATGTCTCCAGACTAACAATTAAAAATCTAGATTAATTGAAGATATGATTTTTAAAGAAATTATCTGCAGATATATTTCTCCAATCGCCAGGCCAGCTGTGCAGATGGGCAACAATTAGTTAAACTATTCAACGGATTCATATTTTAATTTAAATTAATCAAATTCTTTATTGAATGTTGTTAACCAGCTGTACCAGGGAGTAAATTCGGATGATAAAAATGTAGGACCATGATCTGCTGGCACTAAGGTCCTTGTAGATTTGTCAGCTACTGAGCTAGTATTCATAGATCATAAGGCCACAAGGATCATTAGATCATAGAATATCAGGGTTGGAAGGGACCTCAAGAGGTCATCTAGTCCAACCCCCTGCTCAAAGCAGGACCAATCCCCAGACAGATTTTTGCCCCCGATCCCTAAATGGCCCCCTCAAGGATTGAACTCACAACCCTGGGTTTAGCAAGCCAATGCTCAAACTACTGAGCTATCCCTCCATCTAGGCTGACCTCCTGCATGACACAGGCCATAGAACTTCACCCAATGATTTCTATATTTAGCCCAACATGTAGTTGAACTAATAAGGAACCCACATCCAATAGGGTTTGGCTCCTGAGCCTTCATTATCTCCATCCTAGACCTCTATCATTTGACCTGTGTAAGTTACAGCAGCAGTGTTTCAATGGAGTCATTTTAAAAAGTCATTTAGGCCCCAATCTTGAAAACACTTATGAAGGTGCTTTGACTTCACTAGGACACCAGTGCACTTAAAGTGAAGCACATGCATATGTGTGTGCAGGATTGGGGCCTAATCCAGAGAGGCTGAAATTCGCCCTTCTGTAAATGGCTCATACAATCCCCACTGTGCAAGCATGAGTCTTAAAATCCTCTGACTCTCTGTGCAGAGGTGAATTTCACCCACAGAGAGAAGCTGGAACTCAATAGGAGGAATGGGGCACTCCGTCCGTCGTTAGCTCTACATGGAACAAGGCAGAATGCCTTTGTGTGGTCATTGCTGGAGACTCAATAACGAGCCCTCCAATCCCATCTTCTAAGAGAAAAGGGCTGATGTTTGGAAGTGAATCCTTGGCTCCCACGGCATCTATAGGTAGCTCCTTCTCCATTTTCAAATCTCTTCCTCTGACCTCCTGCCTCTGTCTCTGTCATGTGTGTCTTGGACCTGTTCTAAATAGCACAACGGTGACTGAAAAATCCTTAGTCAGGTCCCACGACCTGGCCACAGCCATGATTCTGATGCTTTAACTGCTATTTGAATGCTGTTGCTAGATGGAATGCAGTGGAAGGGATTGGTTGTGGGGTTGGAAGTATTCCCTTGCAACACCATGACATACACTATGAGTGGGAGAAACCAGTAGGAGGTCAGGAGTGGAATGCTACTCTGAGCTCTGCTGCTACCGTATCCCAAAGATATAAAGCCTGGAACTCTCACTCTAGTCTCTTTCCATTGTCTGTTCACTTCCAATATGACTCTATGGGCACCAATGAAAATGCAACATTCCTCAGGTGCCTGCAGTAACCCTGGTATCTTCCTCTTAGACTAGGAGATGCTGAGGTAGCACAATCACCGCATGTGGTCGAGTATGAGTTTAAAAGTGACTTCTCATTCATTCCATTCACAGTGAAATTATCGGATGGTGGGGTATTTGCAGCATGCACAAACTCTGCAGTCTAGATTTTCAAAACAACTCTGCATATTGAGTGCACATTGGGCGCTGAGCTCCTTTGCAAATCTGACCCCACATGTTTGACCTTCAATGTAGTGTGGAGGAGAGGGAGGAAATTGTGTTTGATGGACTGTCAGTTTCAGGATAACTGCGCCTCTGTGATCCCTTGAGGACAGTCCACTTAAGGTTTCCGGCTTCCAGCCATCATATCTTGTGTGCAGAGACCCAGGTCTCTCAATGCCAGACCAGGGTTTGAAGGCTATTCAGCTCCTTGCCTTACATTGTGATAGATAACTCCAGCAAAGCAGTCTAAAGGTTTTGCTTTCGCTCAGA
The DNA here is from genome assembly GCF_002925995.2 of Terrapene triunguis. Taxonomy (NCBI): domain Eukaryota; kingdom Metazoa; phylum Chordata; order Testudines; family Emydidae; genus Terrapene; species Terrapene triunguis. The sequence continues at coordinate 839,288 of NW_020665277.1, forward strand.
GGTTGACAAACAGTGTACTGCGAGCAGTTACAAATAACCATCCAGCTCTTTCTATGCAAGCACCCTTTTTCTTAAGGTAAAAACATTACAGAGATAACATGCAGAAAAACCAATGAGAGTTCCTATATGCATGCTAAAGGTTTGCCAGAGGTCACCCACCAGTCTCATGGGGTTCCAGGAAACCAAAGTCCTTCCAACCGAGTTGCCTCTACTCCCCAGAGAGACAGCCATGTTCATTTGCTGGATCAGAGGGGAAAAAAAATCCCCTGAGCCTGTTCAAACACAGACTCTTTAAGCCAAAAGTCCTTTCCCCCCATGTCTCTGGAAAGTCAATTTGAATCGGTATAAGCAAAGCTCCCCAAAGGGTGGCACCTCTCTGGAAGAGTTTACAAGGAGAGTGATCACCTTAATCATACTTGTCCATCCCCATTTTAGTTCCTGAAGGAACTGTGGTAACCCTCTCCCATGAAGTAGAACACAGTCACACATACAAACCCTAGCCCACAGGGATACATAAATTTACTACAATATGTTCCCCCACAGATACCGCCTGCGGTTGCAATATCTAACAGACGCTTTTTTTTGCTTGCTGAATCTCTTACTTTACACTTCTGAGTTTGTTACTCTCCTCTTTTTGGTCTGTTAAATCTCTGGTGAATAGACATTCATAGAAATTATTGAAGTGCCTCTGTATTCTGGGCTCTAAGATGGAACATGTGGCCAGTAGAAAACCGATTTTCTTAGCCTTTTGCTTGCTAGCAGTAAAGTGTGTGAATCTAATCAGAAGGCTAATCAAATATACAGTGCTCCTCAAGCTAGGTATGCCACAGAATTAAATGCAAGCATTGGCTGATGGACTGCAGCACATGAAAAGCTTGATGCATGTCATAAGGTTGTTTTCTTTTCATAGCGTTCTGGCTAATGGGATGCTAGATACTCAATGTGCATTCTTCCCCAAAACAGAGAAACATTAAACCATGTTAAGTTACTGCATAGGATTTAATCAGAACCCAAAACAGGGGCAGGGGCATTTGGATCAAAGACTGAAATGCATCACCATGGGCTAGTATTGGTGGTGTAATTTTTAGAGTGATACAAAAATGCTATCGAAAGACCTACAGCTAAGCAATAGTCTGACTATGTGTATTCCAATATGGAAAGTGGAGGCAGCCAAGTGGGTATTTCATGCTTTAGAATCATAGATTATTAGGGTTGGAAGGGACCTCAGGAGATCATCTAGTCCAACCCCCTGCTCAAAGCAGGATCAATCCCCAACTAAATCCCCAAATGGCCCCCTCAAGGATTGAACTCACAACCCTGGGTTTAGCAGGCCTATGCTCAAACCACTGAGCTATCCCTCCCCAGAGACAGTGGAGGTGAAAATTCTGCCAATTCTAACCAACCAACAAAAAAACCCCACAAAAAACAAAACAAACAATCCCCCCCCCCATCACTTCTAAGAGGCGTTTGAGTGTGAGCAAATCTCGTAGCCCTCCGCACGTTTGCGGGGCTCAAATTTCTCCATCTCTGTGCAAGGTAAGAAAGAAGATAGAAACTTACTACAGATTCAGTCTGTCAAGCCTATGAGGGTAGCAGGGGTATTACAGATCCTCCATTAAAAGAATGAAATGGTCATCATTGCACTGTGCAGCTTGAGATGCTGTCACACAGTTGAGACGTAAAACCAAAGTCCTGACCACAAGTGGTCATTATAAATCCCATGGAACTGTTCACAGATTTGGTAGCTCTGCAACGCTGGACAATTTCCAGCTCATGCAGTGGCATTCTTCCTCCCGAAGTCCCCGCTGCAATCAGAAACAGATCCGGTTGTGACGCTGTGCAGTCTATATGGTTTTATAAAAACATAATAAGAAGTGAATATAATGTAACTGGAATATGCTTCATGCAAAAGGTCTCTTGTAAGGTATCATTACAAAGCTTATAATCTACTGAGTGTGATCATCCTATTTGTATAAATGTATCACTCTTGTATCTGAAACTAGAAATATGAAATATAACTCTGAGGGCCTATTGTAATTATGCAAAGTGTGGGCCATTAATGGTGGTTTGAAATTTTGATGACTCCCATTATCTGCAGATGGCTGTGTTTACCTGTGAGTCTTCCTGTATATGTGTTTGCTGGCAAGTGGGTAATGAAGTCTTGCAGTGACATGTGATCATGTCACCTGAACTGGAATCCCACTTTAACCTGGTGCTTTTCCAGGGGGGGGGGGTGGAAACCCAGAGGGACAAAGGGTTCCCGCCTTATGCAAAAGATATATAAAGGGGTGGAAGAGAACAGAGGGGGAGAGGAGCCATCATGAAGAATCCCCTAGCTATCACCTGAGCTGGAACAAGAGCTGTACCAGGGGAAAGAATTGTGCCCAGGCCTGGAAGGTGTCCAGCCTGAGAAAAAACTTACTGAAGCATCTCTGAGGGTGAGATTATCTGCATTCAGTTTGATTAGACATAGATTTGCACATTTTATTTTATTTTGCTTGGTGACTTACTTTGTTCTGTCTGTTACTTCTTGGAACAACCTAAATCCTATTTTCAGTATTTAATAAAATCACTTTTTATTTAGTAATTTACTCAGAGTATGTATTAATACCTGGGGGAGCAAACAACTGTGCATATCTCTCTATCAGTGTTATAGAGGGCGAACAATTTATGAGTTTGCCCTGCATAAGCTTTATGCAGGGTAAAGCAGATTTATCTGGGTTTAGACCCCATTGGGAGTTGGGCATCTGAGTGCTAAAGACAAGCACACTTCCGTGAGCTGTTTTCGGGTAAACTTGCAGCTCTGGGACAAGTGATTCAGACCCTGGGTCTGTGTTGGAGCAGACGGGAGTGTCTGGCTCAACAAGACAGGGTGCTGGAGTCCTGAGCTGGCAGGGAAAACAGGAGCAGAGGTAGTCTTTGCACACCAGGTGGCAGCTCCCAAGGGGGTTTCTGTGATCCAACCCGTCACACCGGTATTCTTCATTTCCTGGTCTTAAATTCTGTACAGTATTGCTGCATGCCATATTTCGTCCCGGAGGTGGCTGCACTGAAAGAACAGGTCTATAAAGCATCTTTTGGGGCAAGAGGTGCTGTACAAATTCACGTGACTCATTTTTCTAGGAGCCCTGTAATAAAGTAACTAGTGTGTGACATGTGCTCTCTACTGGGTGGAACTAGAACTGGGTTCTATTGACCCTACACTTCCAGCAACTCTATGCAGTAGTGGCTTGTGCTATGGGAGCAGGAGGATGTGTCTTCTCTTCGCAATCTCACTGTGAAGTTCAGAGGACCATGCCCGGCCACATAGTGACAACCATGAAGCTCCTAAGTAGCTCTAGATTAGTTACAGTATTAAATCAATTAATGTAACATTTGCAGAGCTGGGAAGAGTCACAGGGAAGCTGTTGGGCATGTGAATGGCTTAAAATGTTTTCCATTTAAACACAAGGGTTAATGACAGAGAATAGTTAGAGAGCCGGCTTTATAGACCAGAGAGGCATGACAAAGAAAGAGCATTTACCCTGGGCCTGATTGGCACCAGCAACAGACTAGGTGTTCCCACCATGAAGGTTTCTGAAGGGTTGTTGAGTTTACCACTCAGATAAGTTGGATACAGTAATATTCATTTATAAGTGAGCATTGATCAATGTGCTGCCAGCACACAGAGGGTGGGGAGCCAAATTTAACTTACACACTGGAAGGATTTTTATAGTTATGCTGGAGGATGAGTCAAGCCACTTGGCAGTGGAGTGCTGAGAAAGCCCCATGACTAGTACAAAAAAAGGTTCCCGCTTTAGATTAGATCTCAGCATTGCTACTGAGCAATGGTAGGGGAATAGGGAAATCCCACGTATGCAAACAGCCACAATTGCACTAACACCAATAGCTTTTTGTTCCAGACATGTGGGGAGATGAGTGGCTCTTTCTTTCAAGCTGTGAGCAGACCTTGTTGAAGTTTGATTGTGCTGTGGCTTTGATGGCAGACTGGGCCCTGCCACCTCCCCTAGCTGCATGGTGTCATCTGCATACATGCAAGTCCTGGCCTCTGTGCAAAAAACAGGCAGCTCATTAACGAGCATCTAAGAGTCGCAGCCCTCAGAGTAGAACCCCTGAGGCACTCTTACTGCTAAGAGGGAAATCAATGTTGTTAATAGCCACTTCCTGTTACCAGCAGGCGAGGTAGGGCTGGAAGTTACATGGCCTCCTTTGGAGAATAGACCAGAGGGCTATTGTCTGTTAAACAACGCGGTGTTTACACTGGTGAAGAATCTGTTTGTTTTCATTTCTGTCTAAATCCAGCAAGGCAGAAGCTGCTTGTAAGTGAAAAAGTCAGGCTACTGTGAGGTATTGCAGAAGACCTCAGATGATTTAAAGGACAAGGTGAGCAACCCAAAGGTAGAAAGAACAATGTGGCTTTATTCCCAGAGGTATCAGAGAAGCAAATATTCACCAGCAACCACACACTACAGAACAAAAACACTAACCCAGGAACCTATCCTTGCAACAAAGCCCGATGCCAACTCTGTCCACATATCTATTAAAGTGACATCATCATAGGACCTAATCACATCAGCCACGCCACCAGGGGCTTGTTCACCTGCACATCTACCAATGTGATATATGCCATCATGTGCCAGCAATGCCCCTCTGCCATGTACATTGGCCAAACCGGACAGTCTCTATGCAAAAGAATAAATGGACACAAATCTGACATCAGGAATCATAACATTCAAAAACCAGTAGGAGAACACTTCAACCTCTCTGGTCACTCAGTAACAGGCTTAAAGGTGGCAATTTTGCAACAGAAAAGCTTCAAAACCAGACTCCAACGAGAAACTGCTGAACTTGAATTAATATGCAAACTAGATACCATCAATTTAGGCTTGAATAGAGACTGGGAATGGCTGAGCCATTACACATATTGAATCTATTTCCCCATGTTAAGTATCCTCACACCTTCTTGTCAAACTGTCTGAAATGGGCTATCTTGATTATCACTACAAACATTTTTTCTCTTAATTAATTAGCCTCTTAGAGTTGGTAGGGCAACTCCCACCTTTTCATGTTCTCTGTCTGTGTATATACCGTATATCTCCTCACTATATGTTCCATTCTATGCATCCGATGAAGGGGGCTGTAGCCCACGAAAGCTTATGCTCAAATTTGTTAGTCTCTAAGGTGCCACAAGTACTCCTGTTCTTTTTTTAGAGAAGCTTCTGTTATATTTCAGATGTTAAGGGCCAAACACAGGCCAACTGGTAATATCTGTATCACCCCCTAACCCTCACAAGTGACAACAGAGGCGACATAGCCTTGCACTAAGGAGATGAGGCGGTACGGTAGTGGTGTATTCCCTTCTACCTGCCTACAAGTCTGATTCTGCAAAACCCTCTCTCTCTCTCTCAAGTCTGATCAGCTTTCTATGCCAGCCACCCAGCGCACTCTGGCCAGTAAGAAATTACTAGAGCTGGTCAGGAATTTCTCAACTAGAAAATGCCAATTTGTCAAACGAGAAACGTTTGCAGAAAGTGACCCTTGGGAAATTTCTAGGAAGAATTTTGAAATTTTCACAATATTTCATTTCAACCTTTTTGGACACAAAAAATGTTGGCTTCCTGGTTTGAAACAACTTTTCCTTTCAAAAGTTAAGCTAATTATAGGTGGGGAAAACACTCAAAATCAAAATGAAACATTTTGATTGACCAACTGATTCCCCCCCCCCGCCCCCAATTCAGACAATTTTTCAAGATTTCAACATTTTATCCCAATTTGGGACAGATTCACCCCCCCTTCCAAAATTTTGACAGTTTTCACAGAACAAGAAACCCATTTCCCTCCCAGCTCTATTCATTACTTTCCTTGCAGAAAAGAAAGGATTTTCTCCCTTTGATAGGAGCTAAGTGGGCTCCTTTAGCACAAAGTGAATGCAAGGTGGTGATGCTCAACACTTGGTCATAGAATATTAGGGTTGGAAGGGACCTCAGGAGGTCATCTAGTCCAATCCCCTGCTCAAAGCAGGACCAATCCCCAACTAAATCATCCCAGCCAGGGCTTTGTCAAGCCTGACCTTAAAAACCTCTAAGGAAGGAGATTCCACCACCTCCCTAGGTAACCCATTTCAGTGCTTCACCACCCTCCTAGTGAAAAAGTTTTTCCTAATATTCAACCTAAACCTCCCTCACAGCAACTTGAGACCATTACTCCTTGTTCTGTCATCTGGTACCACTGAGAACAGTCTAGATCCATCCTCTTTGGAACCCCCTTTCAGATAGTTGAAAGCAGCTATCAAATCCCCCCTCATTCTTCTCTTCTGCAGACTAAATAATCCCAGTTCCCTCAGCCTCTCCTCATAAGTCATGTGCTCCAGCCCCCTAATCATTTTTATTGTCCTCCGCTGGACTCTTTCCAATTTTTCCACATCCTTCTTGTAGTGTGGGGCAGAGCCCACCTTAGACTCTTTAATATGCCTGTCACTATAGTATGAATTCATCACCTTAGTATCCTTCATTTAGGCCCAGCTTCAAATTCCATCTTATGTGAAGATGAGTTTGGTTGGCCCTGTTGATTCTCATTTACAGCAGACACATCAGAAAACTACACGTAGGCCTGCACCAAAGTCAGGCATCCATTTGCCCTTGAATGCTGGGGCTATTCAAACTCCACATGCTGCCCCCCTTTGCAATAGGAGGATCAAAACCCTGGATTCTAAACAGCAATGGATTTCTGTTCCCAGATCTAGAGCCAGCTGTTGCAGCTTGAGCCTAAGTTCACAGAAACCTGAGGTACTGTGCCGTACAGCTCTGCACACTTGGCATCCTCTGCTCAGGAGAAGTAAGGCATGGGCCCAAGGAGGTCAGGGCTGAGGTGCCTTGATCATGTGATACTTAGCGTTTTGGCTAAGTGTATGGAGTATGTTTGCTTTCAGGGCAGGGAAACTTGCTGAAAGGTACTTAGTAGCTGCAGAGAGAGATTTGCTATAGATTTTGTCCAGCAGCTAGAAAAATGCCATCAGCCAGGAGATTGGGGGGGGGGGGGGAAAGAGGGGAGAGAGACACAAAATAACTCCCTTGCTAAATATTCCCTTTGGTGGCACAAAATGTGAACTCAAAGTGGCTGGAGATAGCTCCAGAGAATTCCTGAGCGATGCCCAATTCTGCTCTGGTGTAAATTGCTCGAGGCACCTTTTACCCGTAGTTTGCTTCAGCCCTCCTGCAGCTTTAACTTATGCCCAAAGTTGGGCAACTGACTATCACAGTGCCCCATCTGCTCCACGTCTCCACTATGCCCAAGCTTCATTCAGGCCTGAGGGCTTGATTGTCCACTGCGCATGATTTTCCGAGTAACTGAGCCACCATAGCTGCAGTCAAGGAAGCTTCAGGTGCTCAGCCCCCATGAAAAATCAGTCTCAAGTTGGGCTCCCAGTAGTGGATGTACCTACAGTCCATGGCTACTTTTGAAAATGTGGCTCCATGTATCTGGCTCAAGCTCATGCAGTGAAATCAGTGGCTTAGAACCCAGGATCTCCAAGTCCCTGCTCTAACGACTAGACACCTCGGTCCTACATATTTTGTTTATTTCATTGTATTTTAATAAAAGGATTCACACATCACACATTTTTCAAAAAGAAAGTGTCGTTTAAAAACAGTGCACACAGGAGGCAATGTTGGCCCAAGGAAGAGAAGCATCCTCAAATACCTAATGTGGAGACAGACGCTGGCTGCTGCCCATTGGAATGGGTTATATAAACGGGCATGCCATTGCTGGCTTGGTCACTCTCCTGTATGCCAGAGCCCATGCTGAGCTCACAGGCCTTGCTTCTCACGAAGTCTGGTTAAATTCACACATTAAGCATGCAGCTTGATTGAAAGGAGCAGGCAGTGGGGATTTTTGGAGCTGCTGTCTATGTAAGCCATCTGCACTCTGCTTTTCGCAGACGTGGGGAAATGTGCACAGATCACGACTGGTTGCTTTGCTTTAGTTTTAGGTGACTGAATTGCCCAAGAACTGTCCACTGTAATTTCAATTGCCTCTTGACACACAAGGCCCTTGCACAGCTCGCCTGATATATGTCACTGAGCGCTTGGGGGCAAGCTGGGGTGGGGGATTTTGAATTTATTCCCCCCCTCCCCCCCGCATCTTTCTCTCATTCCTCTTTGCTGGAGTGAGACAAACCTACTGAGAAAAAGCACATCTGGTGATTTAATGGGCAGCATGGAGTAAAGAGGAAGAGACTTATCCCTTGGTTTGGGCTCCCAGACTCTTGTACAGTGGGGCCACTGAAATAAATACATGACGTTTGAATGAACAAGCAAGTTTGACATGATGACTCTAAAGCTAGTGAGTGTATCCCTGTTTACACAAATCCCGCATACACTGCACGAAGGCTGACAGGCATTCTTCAAAACAGCCTTCTGATAAACCCACAGCGCGCACGCACCAATCACCCAGTCATCCTGCTCTGCTGCTCCAGTATGTCTCCGGGGACTTACAGGAACCAGCTCCCCACTCCAGGTGATGCAGTCGGTCAAAGCACTAGCCACCCGGCACTGAAATCCTGAGATCTAATCCAGCTGCTGTTAAATGTCCTCACTAGATCTCAGACTTCATCCTGTTCCTTAGACTCTCTAGAGAGCAAAAGACAAAGAGCCAGATTGACAAAAGGCAAGTCAATGATTTGATGTCAGTGGAAGTTTGTCAACTGCCCTGCTCAGGCACTTTCGGAAAAAAAAAAAATCATACTAGGTACCTCTCTGCATCTTTAGACACCTAAATACCTTTGTAAATCTGTCCAAAAATGACTAGTTTGGGCTCAATTGAAGACAGGTGCCACAAACATCTGAGGAATCTTTCTCTCTCACAATAAACCTACTCACTGCTCTCCTTTAACAGTTTAACTTTAACTTTCCCCCTTCTCCTAACAGAAGGTGTGCGGGAAGGGGAAAAATCTAACAGTTTAACAGCTTCATTCTACTGCATGGGAAGGGAAACCCCCGCTTGCCCCCTGCCCATACTAATGGCATTTTGCTAAATTCTGCCCTCATTTATACTAGTGTAAATCAAGAGTAACTCCACTGAAGTCAATGAAATTACACTGGTGCAAATGAAGGTGGAATTTGGCTAAGTATAACTAAGGCAATTCTAACCCTGATTTCATAGGCACTTACTGTTCGCTGCTATAATGGGGGGGGGGGGGAAGTGTGTCTTATTTTAATGAGGCTAAAAGTTAATTAAGGAATTCTTAGCTTTACTGAATAAAACAGTTTTTTGGGAAAAAGAATGACTTGGGTGCCAAAATATCCAGAACAGTGATCATTATTGTTCAGATTTAGCTTGATTTCCTAGGGCCCTCAAAGGAATCGGACAGACACCCGGGCAGGATTGGGTCCTCACATAATAAAGCTGCAATAATGCTCCTCTACCTCTAATGATTTTATTTTGGCTCTGGCCCTGTATGAATTATTTTCAATCCAACCACGTCTTACCTTGGTGTCATGTCTCGTATCCAAATATGGATATAGCAAGCACAATACCCAAACAAAAGATTATTACAGTGATGATTGACAATGCAGCTTGGCAAATTGTTCATGGACAGTCGTGTTCAGTGACAGTAAGTCAGCAGTACAGTGGACTCTGATTACTATACAGCAATACACACACACACACACACACACACACACACACACACACACAGTCAACTGCATTCTGGCATCCTGAGAGCTTATACAGCATATGGAGGAAGAGTAAAAATAATAAATACAATTCTGTACAATTCTGGCCCCAAAGCAAAACTATGGGCCATATTCTCAGCTGGTGTATGTCAGCAAAACAACTTTGATGTCAGTGGAGCTATACTGATTTACACCAGCTGAGGATCTGTCCCCATAGCTGCAAATCTGTGAGGTGCTGAGTGGTTTCAGTTCCAGCAACACATAGGTTCAGGCTGCAGCCACCTCTAAGGTGGAGGGCAGAAGCACCAATTGCACACAACATTCCAGTACAGGCAAGGGAAATTCTGAGTAAAAGCAAGGTAAGTCGCCAATACTTACAGAAAGTGTCTGATTCTTCAGTGTCCTGCCCCCCTTGTGCAGCCATTTACATGAGTGCAGAGTGAATGCAGAGCAATTATGAATGGCTACCATTCTCCTTTATGTTCATTTTACACCCACTTTGCACCAGTATCGATGACAGGCAAGATGCAGGCCAATGGACAAGCCCTGTGTCTTTAACCTGAGATTTTCCAATATTTACATTGCAAGCTCGTTGGGGCAGGGACTGTATTGTTGTTCTGTGTTTGCACATACTCTTAGAACAATTGGGCCCTGGTCCATGGCTGGGGCTCCTAGACACTACAATAATACAAATAGTCATCCAGATCCTTTAGTTGGCTTGGACTCATGTTAGCTGTAATGTTTGCGCTGATCACTAAGGACCTCAGTGTACCCTGAAGTCACTCTGAAGCTATACAGCGAATATCATGCAATTCGGGGGCAGGGCTTGGCTAGTCCAGGGGCCAGGATTTAATGCTGTATTTCCAGGAAGTCTAACTATTTTAAACCAAATACTTTGCCAGCCTTGTGGTGTTAGGTACTGAGGATACATACCAGGGCTTGAAAGGAGGAGGAGTCAGGGGGAAGCACAGCTTCCCCTTCTCTTTCTGGCTTGGGTAGACAGTGTTCCCCCCACCTTGTCGGGGAACAGCTCCTACAAAGTGGTTGGCAGTCACTTGGTGGGGTAGTCAAACCAAGACCCAACCTGAGTCTGAACTTCCGTCCCACATCCTTTATCCCAAGGCTTGTTTGATCAGTAAACAGAGTATTCACAGGTCACAGATGAACACAAGACCGCGAGTGACAGAGGGCTGACTCACTCGCTACAAGCTCCAAAGTGAGGGGACACATCCCGCTCTCCAGATAACTCCTCTCAAGACCTTTCCTCAATCCCCCTCCTTCCAAGACTGAGCCAGGACTCTTCCTTTATATAGTCCCAGCAGACAGTCATGTGACACTTGGTTAACTGACCCCTCACCATCACACACCCTGTCTGGAGACTACATCTCCCAAGGAACCCCTAGTTTTAAAGGGCCCAAGAGACATAACCGGTGGATTGGGATGTGTGCATGCACCCTTAGGCCTATGGCCTGCCTCTGCTCTCCATTTTACTTGCCACACATCCCTGAGCAGAACCACAGCTCCTATTTATCCGTTATCCTGTGTTAATTGAATTAAAAATGACTAGGAGATGTCGCGTCTGAGCCCCCGGTCCTCAGAGGAGATATGGACTAGGCGCCTCACTATGGGAATGATATGTGCCTCCGATCTATTGAGGTGCCATTATATGCCATCAGTGTGTGCTCCCCACTGCTCTGTGGACAGGCATGGAGGGAGCCCATTAATGACCGACATTAGCAATTCCAAATGTCAAAGTTCAGATGGGCCATGAAGACTGAACCCAGATAACAGGAAGCTCTAGTCACCAGGGCTGTTAATCCAGCACCCCCCAAACACACAGATTGTGTATTTAAATTTAAAAAAGGAAGATATAATTTAAATGAGAAAATGTTCTCGTTTGGTTTTTCCTGGGCTGATAATTCTCTTCCTTGCTTGTGTCTAAGGCAGTCCCCACTTTGCCCTTGGCCTGGTTTATCCAGCTGCTTCAAAAAGCCTCTGAATTTTGTTCTTGTTTAGTTAGCATGAATTCGAGTGCTGAAAAAGCAACATTTCACACATTCCCTCTAATCCACTGACCAGATCTCTGTGGAGTGCTATAAGGCTGATGTCCCTTTGGTTTGAGAAGAGACTATAGGATGATGAGTAGGATTTGGCTATGTGGACCATTTTGGGCCTCACCCAGGTTCTGCTGACTCTGTCAAGAGGTGGAACATGAGTTGAGGGAAGTGCAGTCTACTTAGCTGTGTGTCTTATTCCCCCCCCCGCCCCCGCTGCTTCTCCTCACTCCATTCACTCCTGAAGTCCTTTCTCTAGGCTCGATCATACCCCCAAGGTCCCTACCGCATGGGATTCTGGATGCCCCCCCTTTCTCAAAGTCCATGGAAGGTGCAGGATCTGCACATGATGGGCAGCAGGCGTCCCTGGAGAGGAGTGGACAGGCCAGAGGGGATGGGGAAAGCCACACACCATCATTTCACAACCCCCCTAGAGATACAGTCTCAGGATAGAAAATAAACTTCTGTGGAGCCTCTTCACTCCACAGTGGGTGGATCCCCAGAGCTCCAGCGGCAGCCCTAGTACACAGCTCCATTAGAGACTTGCTGACAGGCCATGGAGGTGGCAAGGCTTCAGGAGAGACAGAGCTTGAGGAATGGCACAGAACCTGTCTGTGACTGTCTCAGCCTCCTGGCATCCAGGCGATTACTTAAGATCCACAGGGGTTGTGGTGGCCCCTGTGCGATACTCTGTGTGTGGAGAACAGCTTTTTCCATCCAGTGGAATGAGTAGGGAGAACCATCTGCCAGGGAACCTTGTCGATATTTCCTCCCCCTGAACTCCCTCCTGTAAGATTTTTCTTGAGATCTCAATTTTGACTCAGTCTTTCCTCTAGCCAAAGGGATTTCAAATGGAGTTAACCAGTCCTTCGTCAGGATAACAACTGAAGCGAAGATTTTAAAAAAAATGGGCCAGCGATGTTGGGTGCCTTAATTTTTTGGTGCCCAACTTTGCACAGCTTAAAAGGCCCCTTGAAGGTGTTTAAAGTTGGGCACAAAAAAAAGGATGCACTCAAAAAATCACTAGTCACTTGTTAAGATCTTGGCCAAAATTAGAACTTCGGGATCTGGGCCATAGATTGTGAACTCCGTTAGTAGAATTAGTAAAGCCCTTTGGAATCTCCTCAGATGAAGGTTATATCATATGAATCCAGATGATATCACTCTGAGCAGCTAATCTGACCTCCTTGTAAACATAATCCATTCAATTTTGTCCAATAGACAGAAATCTCCTGAATCTTCTGCAGTCTGTGTATGGCGGGGGGGGGGGGATTATTTTCTCTCTCAAACCCATCCACCCACCCCATGATCACTACTTGAGCCAAACAAAAATTCAGAAGCAAGAGGCTGATCACAGAGGAATGTGAGAGCAAAAGATCATTTTGGCCAATATTGTTTTCTGCAGCTTTCCTCTCTCCTTGTTAATCTCATGCAGACATCCAGTTATATGTCATGCAATGATATCTCGCTATATATTTAGTAACCCACTTCTCTGGCAGATAACAAGATACTCCATCATTGAAAAAATAAATGAATTCATTTCTGGCTCGTGTAATGAGTTAGATTAATGTATTATCTTTTCAGTTCAGGGACCTCAATTTAAATCCTTTCCTGTTCAACTTGATCAGGAAAGATTCCAGCCTGGCCCCTGTACAGAAATTAGTCTCTACAGTTTAAGTTGTTAATAATTAATTTCACTTGATGGCTCCTGAAGCTGAATGAAATGTATGCAGCTAGGAGGTTTGTAGACCCTTTCACCTCTTTCCCTTCCTCAGGCGTTTCTTTCATTTTCAACTCTTTCTCCCTGGTCTTTTCCCATCTTCATCCCTTCTCATTACTATTCCCCCTCCTCTCCCATTTTAAATGTTTTATTAGTTTTAAATGAAATCCATAAACATCAGATACAAATAAATAAGAGGAAGGGAGAGGAGGTAGGGAGGCAAGTGGCTGGATACAAGTTTGCGTTTATCCTTCGAGTACAACCCGCATACTATATTTTTAATAAATATGAACAAAAGAGCACAACATACATATAGAATTGCACTACGTGGTAATTAACACAGCAACAAATTATAGTAGATGTTATTTTTTCAGTACTTTGTGGTCTGCTTTTCTTACTCAAAGTCTCAAATATGAGTAAGGCAAACAGGATTCATATACTGTTTTCCACTTTTGCGCAGAGATTTTTCCATCCTTGCTTTCCTTCTGATCAACATCAGAGCAGGAGATTGGGAATTTGAGCTCCTGATTTCTATTTACTGCCTCCATCACTAACTTTCTATTGGATCCTTACCATTCTGTGCTGCTTGCCCATTGATAAAATGGGTCTGGCTGCTTTGGGAGGCTTAATTAATAAAAGTTCATAGGTCACCGAGTTCTTCAGATAGGACGTGCTTTAGCTCTGCAAGGTACTATTCATTTTGAATTAGTCTCAGACACCACATGTCTTTAACCTTATCACCTGTCTATCAATCTTGAAGTGATTTCATAGTATGATTGTGGACTAAGATATCCCAGAGTCTGCTACATGTTAAGCCTTTTACATTTTTCTTTCTGGATCTTTATAAACATGCCGATTCAGGACATGGTCCCTCAAAAGAGAGCTAAATACATTTGCTATTTAGTGAATGAATTAACTGTCAAGCAAAGAGGTTAGCTCATTTAACCCTGTGAAGGCCACAAGATGCAATTCTGTTCAGCCACATAGGACATGGTGACAGTTGTTTTATTGAAATCCTGATCAATAATTCATCCGAAAATGCTTTATCTTCCCAATACTCCCCTTGCACATCTTTTCAAGAACACTACACTATGTATATTTAATTGGTTAACTGAGGAAGAAAATTCACCTTGAAGGTGAATAGCTTCAAAGAGTGGAGGTCAAGGAGATGGAATCACACAAGGAACACTTGGGCAAAATCTTCCCTGAAACAACGAAACAAAAACAAAAAAAAACCCACTGGAAACTGCTTGGTGAAATCAGTTGGCTTGTTAAAAAACAATTTGAAAGTAGAAAATAAAATAGCATCAGCAAAGGCCTTTTGTAGCTGGTGCCTTTTATGGGAGCTTGAACCAGTTGTCTCAGAGCTTTTGTCACTTCTGTCATCTCTGTTTTTGGAGTGTCTCTTATGACTAAAGGAATTTAGACAGCTTAAGAAAAAATGGTTTCATAGTTGGTTTTGTATTTGAAGAGGCAGTGCGTGTATTTGTCTATAAAAATTGCACTATTATACACAGATGCCAAATGACGACAATGCAGAACATACTCCCAAATCATAGGGGGGGGGGTGGAACTTGGTTAAACTAGAGTTAAGGTTTCCCCTTTAAAACAACATCCCAGCTGAGGCTGAGTGGCAGGTGATTAGTAATTCTAATACGGTATTATGTATTCCAACAATAAGATTCAACAGTGACATGGGAAACAATCAGAGATGGCCTGACCTGCTGGGATCTTTAGCATGAGCAAAAATGTCCACCATCTTGAAATTTCACATAATTCATTAATGGGAGAAAATGATCTGAAACTCAAACCAGCCCAAGCAGAACTGGGTTTTAAGATTTGAACACCTAGGGTAACCTAAACCATGTGGTTTTTTGAAAAGGGGATTTAAACTATATACTCTTGGGCTGATAATACAATTATCAAGCATCTAGTTCCATCTGAGTCATGGAGGGGAAAGCCAAATACCATAAAAAGGTTGCTGAAGTTAAAGGTGCAGTTCTGTTTGCCAGAAGCTGGGAAATGGGCAACAGGGGATGGCTCACTTGACTACCTGTTCTGTTCATTCCCTCTGGGGCACCTGGCATTGGCCACGGTCAGAAGACAGGATACTGGGCTAGATGGACCTTTGGTCTGACCCAGTAGGCCGATCTTATGTGAGGGCCAAGATCCCTCAAATGAAGTTCTGGGTGCCCAATCTGAAACACCTTGGCCTGATTTCCAGAAAGTGCTGAGCATCTGCCCTCTGAAAAAACAGACCTCTCAGGTCTCAAATGAGGGTTCCAAAACTTGAATCCCCTAAAAAAACCTCACATTATGTTTGCAAGTCTTGGCCAAAGGTTCTGCCCTGAAAGGACACAGTCTCGGAGAAGATAGGGGAAGTGGAAACGATGATATAATCTCTTACATGGCAAGCACTGAAGACGACATGATGGAGAAAAAGACATTTCCCACACCTAAAGAGGGTAGCCAGGGAATGTGCATAAGCATTCAGTGTTGGCTTAACTTTCAGGGGTAAAACTCCCACCAACCTCAATGGGAGTAGATTCAGCCAGTGCCAAGTGATTTTGCAAAGCTCACTTTTGCAGGCTCATTCCAGAAATAGTACAGACTTGCCTGTGGGCTGAGGTCACTCAGTACCTCACAGGATTCGGCCCTAAAATACAGTTTAAAACCAATTAAAGGCAGGTGGCTTAATCTTCAGCACAGGAGTAGTCCTGCTGAAGTCAACAGCCCAGTCCTTTGCTAGATTGGGGCCTTCATAACTGCAAAAAACTTTCAACTGCAGCTGCTTGGTCAATGCACTTAAAGGCCATGGCTACACTATGGAATTTACCTATAGCGGACAATAGGGGTCGCCAAGGGGTGCAGATAAGCCAGTGCTGAATACAGCATATACAAGGGGCTGACCATATAGGGTACGGAAGGGGGTGGAGAGGGATTTAATTCCCAACAGCATTTAATCTCTCTTTAAAATTTAGCCGTGTACTTATCTGTAAGCCACCGTCGTCCATTCTCAAACTCCCTCTGCCAAATGTAGCTGTAACCCATCACCCCAACATAGTTACAGCCCAGCAGGGTGGCTGCCTGGTTCTAGCAGAGTAGCATCCACAGAGTGGCTGTGCAGGACTTGGGGTATGTCTACACTACGGGATTAATCCGAATTTAGATAAATCGAATTTGGGAAACAGGTTGTATAAATTCGATTGTGCGCGGCCACACTAAGCACATTAATTCGGTTTTTAACCACATTAATTCGGTGGTGTGCGGCCACACTACCCCATTAATTTAACCACAGTAATTCGGTGGTGTGCGGCCACACTAACCCTAATTCGAATTAACAAAATCGATTTAGGCGCTACTCCGCTCGTCGAGGTGGAGTACAGAAATCGATTTTAAGTGCCCTTTAATTCGAATTAACTGGCTCTGTAGTGTGGACGGGTGAAGGGTTAATTCGGATTAACGCTGCTAAATCCGAATTAAAGTCGTAGTGTAGACCAGGCCTTGGACAGCTTTGATCAGAGTGTAAGTTTGGGCTGCGAGTCCCCTTACAGAGGGAACAAAGTGATGGGAACCCTTTGTTGCTGTAAACTGCATCAGGCAGGTGAACACGGAGCCGTGAGTGAGAGAAGCAGAACGAGTGAGGTAACGGAAGTGGGGAAATCTATTTTGCAATGGTGCCTTCTTCATTCAGATGAATGGTTTCTAAATGCATTTAGTGAAATACCCCTAGCGAAAACCTCTAAACTGGAAATTATCAAAGCTCAATTAAACTGTCATTTGGCTGGAGCTGCATGGACAATAATGTCTGTCAGTCTTTCAGTTCTGTTCCCCCATTACTCACCCTGCTCACCAGCAATTATCTTACCGATACTGGGAATTATTATCCCCAGATTAGCAATATCACTGCTTATGGGTAAGCACCAGAATGGTGAAAGGGAATTATTAAAGGCGCTCCAGTGTCACTGTTAGTTGATCCTGCAGGCAGACGTGTGGAAAAATGGCACTCTGGATTTTTTCCGTTTCTCTTTTATAAAACAATTTTGAAAACATCTGCAGCCTATAAAGCATTTCCAACCTGGCTGCCTTCTCCTTCCCACCCCCACCACACAGTAGGAATAACCTTAGTTAAGATGCTCGGCACAAACCTCCAAATGGCTTTGTTTAATGAGAGAAAAACGGATTCTCTCATGTCTTCGTCACCCTGGGACACCTCCTTAGGGATTTTAATCTCTGCTGCTCCAGGAGCAGAATTAGAATATTGGAGGAGTTGCTCAAATCCAATGCTTTCCTGTCAATAGCTAGAGGTTACGTAAATCTTACTTTACAAAGGGAAATACGCAGAGCATTTTCATGCCCTGGATGTAATGTATGAAAGTAACAGATCTTCTCTCTATCACACACACCTTTCCCTTTCCTAGCTATTTTTTCCTGTTTTGCAATTACCCCTTTTTCCTCTTCCAGCAACCCCCCATCTCACCTTGCCTTTTCCTTTCCTTCCACTGTCTTTGAGCCTCAAATTGGCCAGGAAAAACAAAGTGAGCGCCCCAGCCAACTCTTCGGGAGAGAGGGAAATCTGAAATACATCCAACAGGGATGTGGCAATGTTAATAGGAAAACAAGTCATTCACATGGTCTTTAGACAGTGCTCCATTGCATTGCCCTTTCATACTTGACCCTATCTCATCTACAGAATTTAAAACATAAGACCATGCAGCATAAACATATGACTAATCTCATTACACCCCTCATTCATCGCTTTTGATCTGCAAGAGTTTTGCAGCTCAATGGAGGAGCTTTTACTAATGTCTCTTTCAAAATGTCACTTCTTAAGGATGATGATCTGCTGGATCATGCTTCCAGCCATGATGGGTTCTGTCTTACTCTCTCTTTAGCCTGTCTTTTGGGGAATCCCTTTCCCTCCCTTCACTAAGGCTGCTTTTTGAGTCAACTTACAATTAAAAAGTAAGGGGTACACTACTGAGGCCAGGAACATTTTGTTGTTCTATTGCTGTACAGCATCCAAGTCAATGGCGTCCTGGTCCAGCCCTGGGACTGCTCGGCAGTATGGTAATACAAAAGAATAAGCTACCTGATGATCTGGCCCCATATGTTTATATGTAAAATATATGCAATTGTACATTGTGAAACCAAAGGCTTCCTTCTGAACGTCAAATTAATTCTATTCATTTCACACTATGTGTTTTTATACATAGTCCTTTTGTTTCCTAACTTAAGAATTCCCCCCCCCCATTAAACAGATTATTACAGCAACAAAACTGAAAGGAGGAAAGCTTAGGGCTTTGATGCAAATTCATTTGCATGTTGAAAGCCAGAGTACAACTACTAATGCTAAATGGAGTTAGGTCTGAGCCTCATGCACGTAGTGTTGATTGTGGCACTGTAGATTCACAATTCCAGGGAACTAAGTGCTGTAGGTCAAGGACTTCTCTGTTCCTGGCTTCTTTAAAAAAAAAAAAATTACCTTGGATCATTCAGGACTTATGAATGTACCAGTCTCAGAAGGCTGAAGAAAAACAGATGCGGACTGGAGATACCTGGAGAAATGATACCCAGTGTACCCCATGGAACCATCTTGTAGTGAAATCATTGGACCATGTCCACTTACACCAGCTGAGAATTTTTGTAAAAAAACCCACAGAACATCTTCATTACAAGGGGAGCATGCTGCTTAGCAAAGCAATTTGGAGCTTTCATTCCAGTTCACTACAATTACCACCATGTCAGGGAACCCAGTTACAGAAGGACTGTTCCCTAAGAGTTATAGCGCAGTTTGATTTTGCCTGTGCAGATGAGACCATCCTCTGAAGGGCTGTTGCAGGGTTTCCTCAACATGGGTATAGAACCATTCGGTCTATTCTAGAAAGGCAAAGCCAAACCATATGCCAAGAGTACAGTTGGATACTATGTAATGGTCACATAGACAAGGCTAAATCCCAGGGCTTGTATAATCGTACTTAAATCATTGTGGATCAGGACTGCAGCTGGTGTAACTTGGAATAGCTCCAGTGAAGTCAATGATCTATGCTGTTTTATATCAGCTGAAGACCTGGCCCAGTGACTCAAATGAGAGTTTTGCCTGAGTCAGGACTGATTAACTATCGAGTAAATAGCTCTGGATTTGGCCCAATAGGTGGGAGTTGCATTACATCCAAGCTCATAGAAATACAGACATTAAAAAAAAAAAAGAAAAAAGAAAGCTGGTAGGTCTTCTTTCTAGTCCAACTCCCTGTCAATTTTCTCTGGTGATTTTGGTATCAGGGTACATGTGTATGCACATATATGTTTGTGTGTATGTCTACCCACTCCCCACATACGGTCTCGCACAAACCTGTTATACAAATAAGAAGGGGAAGAAGAGTCAACACCCTTAAACAATTTATCTTCTAATTTTCTATAGCAAAAATTAAAACTGGATGAGATCCGGAGATGAAGGAGAGATTGGTTTGCATTAGTTTCTCTGCATGTCACCTTGCTCCTAGCAGAGTTTTAATAACCATGTTTATTTGAATAGTTTGCTGATCACACTCATCAATTCTAAAATGCAGACTCCTGCCAGACAAATTTATAACCCTTTTAACATGATCAGACATGGGAATGTGTTCAGACTTGTATGAGGCAGGGATAAATCAGGTCACTATGTTCTAGGTATAGTTGTTTGTTAGGAGTTTGTATCACTAATGCACAGAATCCACATAAAATGAAAAAGAAGTCTGTTACCAATATCTATTGAGCTATAGTCAATTCCAAAAGGACACTGGCAGGATTAACCTCAACCAAGCTGTTTGAAAATTGGATTTTTGACTTAAAGGTCCAGAAATATTTGAAAGTTTTTACACTATTTTTTTTGCAAAAAGAGTTTTTGGGATGTTTGATTAACTCTGTTGGTGGAGAAATAATTAATCTTACAGCACATGGAAAAGACATGTAAAGATAACGCCTCATATAAATAGAGGCCTGAGCCAAAACCCATTGAAATTATTGGAAGTTTTTCCTAGTGTCTCAGTTCGAAATATGGAATGATAACAAAAAAAAAAAAAAAAAAAAATCACTCAAGGGGAGGGAGATTATTGTTTCTGAGGGCAGGTAGCCTCACATAGCATCTTCAATGGGGTTTGATTGCTAGGACATTGGCCCACCGGGAAACACCTCATGTTTGGGTTTCCTGTTTGACTGAAGTGACTATGCCCTTACTCAGAGCTGTTCTTTGTCTTGTAGTCAAGTGTTTTGGAAGCAAAGAGATCTTTTCAGACTCTCCACTTTTTATCCCATGACACACTTCTAGCAAATGAAAAAAAAAATAAAAAAAACAACAACAATCAAACAGCTCAAGAACCTTGCTCTTAGCTTTTAAATTCCTGCTTAAATGGTGACTGCCTAGCAGAAAAATATAGGAAGGAATATTGTGAAGTAGCAAGAAAATACAGAAAGAAAGGAAAAAGCCAAAGAAAGAGCAGGGTGTCTGCATCGCCACATGCACTCAATTTATTTCACAAGCATTGCTCAGGTTTAATTATTTATTATTAAGCTGCTTCATACTATGCAGGTAAATGGCCTGTGGTATATTTTGTAAGAGTAATAAAATCTAGACCTCTCAAGGACAGCACTATCTTCTATGTCTGCTGAGGTGGCGTAAGACCATCATTTTGTGCAGGTGATTTATGGGCAGGCCAGTTAAGGAAAGCATTAATTAGGGAGTTTATTTATTTTAGTGTAAAGCAATTAAGACTCTAGTCTCCATTGGGATGGGTGTGGGGCCTTAAATTTGCGATTGAGTTAGTTGTATGTGTGTTGACAATTATTTTTTTGGCTTTATAAATCTCAGGGAGTCATTTATGGGGCCACAACACCACAATGGTGGAAACTGAGAAACCCCGATCTCCCATCATTTCAAGTTCTGAGGCAAAAAAGCCCGTGAGAAACAATCAAATACAAAGCTATCTGAGCCATTATTAATTATTTGTATGACAGTTTCAGCTCTTTAATTCTCTAGCAAGTGTTATGCTCATCCTGATGGAGCTTACAGCAATCTGGAGGCTGCTCTAGCTCCAAGCTATTCCATTTGGTAACAGTCCTCACGGCACAACCCACCACCTGGGGGTTGTGGAGTGACACAGGAATGACTTACTGCACTGGGAAGGGACAGGCAGTTCCTGCTTTCTTTGTGCCACTTGAGAATTTGTCCAGGATGCTCTAATCAGAGCTATGTGGGAAGAACTTGGGGATTGTACAAACCCCACTGATACTATTAACTGAGGATCTATGGAAGCACCTACTAGCAGAGAGACATTTGCAGAATTGGGGCTTTAGATTAAGACCGGACCCAACCAGTAGCTGTAACAAGCAGACGGAGAAGCAGGTAACAGTGATAATCACACGTTTTGGCAAAGTAGAGTGTACAAACTAGGTAGAGAGGTAGTGGTGGTGATTTGGTCAAGATGGCCAAGATTTTGGGATCAAGTTTTGCTCATGGCCACCTGGGGGGAAATATAACTGGCCTGGGCATTTGGAGGAAAGGAGATGCTTATCCTTCAAACTGCAGAACCGCAAGCCATTGCCATGTCTTCCCACCCAACACTGATCATAGGTGCTTGGTATTGTGAGGAAATTCACCCCTGTCCAGAAGGCTCACACCAGGCTTATAAACCCCCCAAACTAGGTGGTTTAAATGGGACTTAAGTGGTGTGTAAGCATTGTCTGGGCCCTCTGCATGGCGTGGATTTCAAGGGCAGATATGAACTGAAGCTATATGCCTTTGGACCAGTAATGCCTGGGATATTCTCTTAGTCTGCATGAACACTGTTTAAAGCCAGTTGGGAAAGATACCTGATCGGATATTCAGAGGATGCATATTTGTATGTCAAGTTCATCCGCAAGTCCCCCTAAGGGAGATGGAGAGGCAGGAGGAAAGAAAACATGCAAATCTTATTGAAATCAAACCAAGCTAGTTTATTTAGACAAGAATCAGACCCTGAACCTTGTATGTTCTCCCCCCTTCCAGCACTTTCCCTTCTC
This sequence comes from Terrapene triunguis, assembly GCF_002925995.2. Classification (NCBI taxonomy): domain Eukaryota; kingdom Metazoa; phylum Chordata; order Testudines; family Emydidae; genus Terrapene; species Terrapene triunguis. The sequence continues at coordinate 861,769 of NW_020665277.1, forward strand.
TGCCTCCCCACAAACTCTGGTCTTTGAAGCGATCTCCATTTCATTTGCAAACTGATTTCATGATGGAGCAGAAATGCCAATCAATTGTACAGCCATCAGCAGGAGAGCATCACCAATCTACATTAGCCAGCTGGGCTGCTTTCCAGGGCATCATCTACAACACATGAATTATTACCAAAACATTACTGCTGTCAGCACATTCCTCTCTACACAACTTCCTATTATTATTTTTTTTTTGGCGGACAATGCTGAAATTTTAAACAGCTCAATCTTGCTAAACTCAAGCAACTGACTGGTGCCTTCAGGATGAACTTTTCCTAAAATCAACAATAATCCTTCTACTGAGGAGAACAAAAAACCCCCCCCAAAAACAAACAAACAATCCTTTTCTTTCTTTTGTTTTGCTTCTGGTCTCGTTACAGGCTCCAGCTTCCATTCTAATTTGCCATAACAGCCTTTCATTTGTCTTGCAAAAGAAAAAGAAAAGACTTAAGAGATCCTTAAGCTTTAGTGACAGAGTATGGCAGCTTATAAATCAGACCCATGGAAGGCAGGGTCAGCAAGCACAACGACTTGCGTCTTAGCTCATAAAATATGTGTGTGCTGAGTACCACTCACTTCAAAACTGCTGCTGCGATTCATTCATGACAGGCAAGAGGCAGAGATAACAGACAGAGCCTTGGAAAAAACAAACAAACCCCAAACAGGTGGGGAATTTAGTTTCCCTCCTAATTGTAGGTTCTTCTTTTGGCCACTAAACCACCATCAGGTGGCGATGACTTTCAGTGATTAGATTGGCCTGGGCCAAAATTGGACAACTGCCAACTTATGACAGCTCCTGTGAATTTTATGCACATCAACAGTCCCACTGACTGCAAAGGGACTGATCATCTGCATAGGGGTAAGGTAAAGCATAAGCATTTGCAGGATCATAGCCTTAGATACAAAAAGTAAGATTTTCAGCAATGCTAACGTATCTGAGGAACCGAACAAAGTGGGACTTAGGAGAGAAAAACATCTTAATTACCCTTAGATCCCTGTGTCACTAGGTAACATTTTTAAAAGCTCCTAAAAGTCTTTGAATCACAGGCAATTACTGATCTCTCGAGCCAAACCATCCTTCACTTCCCGTATTTTATTCCTCTGAAGAGATTCAGAGATTCCAAGGCCAGAAGGGACCATTGTGATTATTTAGTTTGACCTCAAGCATCGCACAGGCCATAAAGCTTTCCCACAATAATTCCTAGAGCAGATCTTTTAGAACAACATCCAATCTTGATTTAAAAATTGCCGGTGATGGACAATCCACCATGACCCTTGGTAAGTTCTTCCAGTGGTTGATTATTCTCACAGTAAAAATGGACACCTTATTTCCAGTCTGAATTTGTGTAGATTCAGCTTCCAGAGATTGGATCATGTTATAACCTTTCTCTGCTAGATTGAAAAACCAATTATTAAATATTAGTTCCCCATGTACTTACAAACTAATCAACTCACCCCTTAACCTTTGCTTTCTAAAGCTAAACAGATCGAGCTCCTTGAGTCTATCACTGTGAGGCATTTTTTAACCCCCCAATTCTCATGGTTCTTCTCTGAACCCTCTCCAATTTATCAACATCCTTCTTGAATTGTGGGCAACCAGAACTGGACACACCATTCCAACAGCAGTCGCACCACCAGTGCCAAATACAGAGGTGGAATGACCGCTCTACTTGAGATTGCCCCATTTATGCATCCAAGGATTGCATTATCCCTTTTGACCACAGTGTCACACTGGGAGTTCATGTTTAGCTGATTATGCACTAACACCCCCAAATCTTTTTCAGAGTCTCTGCTTCCCAGGATAGAGTCCCCCCACATTTAAATATGGTCTACATTCTTTGTTCCTATATGTATACATTTAGCCATATTAAAATACATATTGTCTGCTTGCACCCAGCTTACCAAACAATCCGTATTGTTGTCTCTCAGTGACCTGTCCTCCATTATTTACCAGTCCCCTAATTTTTGTGTCATCTGCAAACTTGATCAGTGATGATTTTATTCTCTTCCAGGTCATTAATAAAAATATTAACTAGTGCAGGGCCAAGAACTGATCCCTGCAGGACCCCACTAGAAATACACCCACTGGCTGATGATTCCCCATTTACTATTACATTTTGAGATCTAACACTTAGCCAGCTTTTAATCCATTTAATATGTATCATGTTAATTTTATATCTTTCTAGTGTTTTTAATCAAAATGTCATGAGGTACAAAGTCAAATGCCTTAAAGAAGTCTAAGTACATCAACATTATTATTAACCAAATTTATAATCTCATTAAAAAAAACCAAGTTAGTTTGACAGGATCTATTCTGCATAAACCCACGTTGACTGGCATTAATTACCCTCCTTTAATTCTTTATTAAAATCAAGTCCCATATCAGCTGCTCCATTATCTGTGATCAATGTCAGACTGACAGTCCTACAATTATTGGTACAACATTAGCAGCTTTCTTCCAGTTTTCTGGACCTTCCTTGGTGTTACAAGACTTATTGAAAAAAACAAAGTGGTTGAGGCATCTCTTTTAAAACTCTTTGAGGTAAATTATCTGAACCTGCTGATTTAAAAATGTCTAATTTTAGTAGCTACTGTTTAATGTCCTGAGACACTAGTGGAAAAGAGTGTTATATGATATGACTACATCACCGGTCTTTTGCTCACTCGATCCTTCCTAAATAGGTTATAATTCCAATCACAGCAATCATCCCACCAGGTTTCAGTAATATCAGCTAGGTCAAATTTATGATAATGAAATGAGCAATTCCAGTTCCTCTTGTTTATTACCCAAGAGGATCATGGGAAGCATCCAAGAATTCTAAGAGTTTTGCTGTGTCTAAGAGATGGAGATAAAGGTCATACTTTAAATTACATGAATCAAATGAAGATGTCATTTAACTCTAGGACGACAATTATGTTGATAAAACTTCATCTGGTTATTAAGCACAGATGTTTAGTTTTCATAAGTCTTGAGCTGAGAATCTTCTATTGGATTTTTTTTTTTTTTTTAATAAAAATCCAGTAAAAGTCCCTAAGACAAAATAATCAGGGCTCAATGTACACATAAAATAACCACTGTGATTAAAAAAAAATAAAATCTTAAAGCACTAATTAAACTGAAATTGATTGTATTCAAATAACATTTATTGAAGCTTTAAAGCTATGTAACATGAATATTTCAATAAATATTAAATATGTATGTGCTTTATTGCTGGTAGAGCTTCGATAAAGTGCTTTAATTAATTTGACATGAAAAATAAATGGAGTGAGATGTGTTATTTTTATTTCCCCTCCTCCTCCCCATATCTGCAGGTAATTATTTTCCTCTCACTTACACTGGTATAGATAAGGAATAATTCCACTGATGTCAGTGAAGTTATACCACTCTGAAATTTGTTCTGCTCTGGATCAGAAATGTCAGCATAGTGTGAAAGCTTGTTTTCAAGTTTTCCAGCACAGACCCAAGAGGTAAAGTTTGGATGATTATTATTTGTATTCCAGTAGCTCCTAGAGACGTTAATTCAGATCAAGGCCCCATTACGGTAGGTTATACACACACAAAAGATAAATTCCCTGCCCTGAAGAGTTTGTAATCTAAATAGACAAGAATTATTATCCCCATTTTACAGATAGGAAACATACACAGATATTAAGTGATTTGACTGGGGCGAGGTCTCCTGAGTCCCAGTCAATGGCTTATCCCTTCTTTCAAACAGTGGGAATGAGACTCTGCATAGTGGTTGTTTATCCACACCTATCTCACCCTCTTGGTTATTGCTGCTAGAAAAAGAGGCCAGAAAATCAGATATTTAAATGCGCTAAGAAGCTGAACCTGCTACCAAAATGCCCAGAGGTATTTCAGTAACAGGACCTGTGCAGCACAGATAACTGGATGCTTAATAATTGACAATGACGGGGTGAGGTTTAATCAAGTGGCGTCACCAGAATTCACCATCAGGGAGAGATAAAGATGGGGCCAGATCCTGCAACCTGTGCATTTATTCAGTCAAAAATCACCAACTGACTTCAACTTCCCGAGTAAAGTCAACCAATGAACCCAGAATCGGGGCTTCAGGATCAGCCCCCAAGATATTAGCTACGGGCATCAAAGGAGACTGAGAAGATAGCATATCATCTATGGTCATCCCAGGACCCTGGGCTCTTGTCATTATAGAAACCCAGTGTAAGGAGAGCAATTGGCACATCCTATGGAGAACTCAACAGCAGTGATGTACTTACATATCTACACACGCATACACCCCTCCTCCACATTGTACCAGGCAGATGTTTTGGCCTGACGTTGTCTGATTGCCAGCTGCAGACAGGGTTGTGCTGAGAATTTTGCTGCTCTTCCATAGTTAGGGTAGAAGGGCGAGCTAGAATACATTAATATGTGCCCAACCTACCCCTTTCTGCCTCCTTCTATGAAATGAGAGTTAAAGGGACAGGTGCAGCATCTGGGATGTTTTTCCATATTCATTTTTAAGAAAGTGAGGAATTCAGCACTGGCTATGCTAAGCAAGTCTCTTGGTCTATCACACTTTTGCCAGCAGTGATGTCATGCCACCATCTGTATACTCTCTGTGCTGGGCAGAGAGGAATCAGATTGTACATAGAAACCATCTGGTGGTGCTGTGTGTGCTGAGGGCAGTCTGGGTGCTTGGGATAGGAAGGAGAGAACTCAGAGAACAGTCCTTTCTGTCACAGCTGAATGGACAGTTCCCAGGGCATCTAAAGGGGGTCTGTCCCCTGCAGGTCCATTAGATCTTGCATTATAGAGATTTCCTTCCACTGTTATAGGCACAGATTGCATTTGCTTTGATAGCATTGCCCCAGTTTGGGCACTACAAGAGGCCAGAGAGACAGTCAGGAGATCTGGTTTCTGTTCCACAAATGCCAGCATCCCCTCAAAATCCATGAAGGGCAGCATTCCTTATGTCAGTGGTTCTCAAACTTTTGTACTGGTGACCCCTTTCACATACCAAGTCTCTGAGTGCAACCCCCACTTATAAATTAAAAATACTTTTTTATATATTTAACCCCATTATAAATGCTGGAGGCAAAGCGGGGTTTGGGGTGGAGGCTGGCAGTTCACGACCCGCCCCATGTAATAACCTCACGACCCCCCCCCCCAGGGTCCCGACCCCCAGTTTGAGAACCCCTGCCTTATGTGGATGACTGAAACTTTTTAAACAAAGACTATCAGGTCAGTGAACAGAAGTGATACCATGCGATTTTAGGGTTCTCAATTATACACCAGCATAAACCCAGAAAAGAGTCACAGAACAGAGCAGAAACAGCAACCATCGATAGCATGAAAACTGGTCCAATCTATTGGTTGAATAGTTAAGCATGCGGATCACAACATTGAGAGCCATTGCTAAACAAACATGAGGCTAGATTCCTAACCCACAGTGTGGCTAGCTGTAGAAACTTCTGGAGTTGACTAAGAGAATAAACCGGAGACGTATAGAATGTGCAGTTCAGACTGAGTGAGGTCACCAGTAGCTTCATAATTTCACTCTCATGAGACCTCATCTAAACATACTTCAGCTTTTCCCGAGCTGGTGAAAACGGGACTTTGTTTTTTTGGCCAACTGAGCAGGCAGCTGGGGATTTTCCTCACCGAGCTCTGGTTATGGCTCCCAGTTTGTCGGCATGGAGGCACCTTTCGTTTTATCCCAGTAATCGTTATCCTACAGCTGGCATCACATGGAGGGTTTGGTCATTTTTTTTTAAAAATGTAGAATGAAAGAGACCAACTGGCAAGTGCAAGTTCTAAAAAGCTGCGAGAAACAGGTTCCGTCTGTTCCTGTTAACAGCTTCAGAAAGGCTTTAGCTGGAATTTCCTTGTCCTCCGCACTCAGACTGGAAGAGGCACAGGCATTCCTGGGATGGCTTAGCTGTTTGACAGCCGTGCCAGGTGGAGCCACAGCCTGGTCTGCCAATCAAGCCTTTGAACAGCCACATTGTCCAACTTCCACTGACAGATGGGTTTCTCTCTCCATTGTATCAAGCAGCACCTCCCCCTCAGCTGCACTCCCCACCCCGAAACTCAGCGCAAAGAGCAAGGGTACAACAAACAGACAAACAAACTCCAAATTACAGTGAAGGAAACCAAAAGCAAAAAACTCCTTAGTAGGGGAAAGAGCTGGTACTGGATAAAGGAGACATTGTTACTGAGGGTGCTTTTCTTGTGCCACTGAGCAAACACACAATGCGGTGAGCAGATAAGTCAACCACTGCTCCTTAATTAGCTCTCCCTGGAAGCGATATCTGGGGTAATGAAAATTCCCTGTAACTTGCATCCTGAGAAAGCTCCAGGAAGTGGGAGGTGCTTGCTTTTTGTGCCTTAGGTTGTGGATAAGCAGAGAGACACATTTCAGGACTGTGCCTTATGCCATGAATGAAGGGGACAGGGAAAGGGAGCATTCCCTAACTATTGCTGTGACAGAGCCTTCCTTTAGCAAAGCCCACAGCGCTAACATATACCCATAATGCCTCCCTTTGCCAGCAGACAGTCACTAGAACAGACCACGCCCTTTGACAGTAGAGTTTTGGCATGCTTATGAAATGGGAAATACCAACGTGTTTTCTAGGTCCTGGATTATTAGCGGTCTGTTGCCAGATGTGCATGCTCACTCAGTACTGTATGGTTTAGAGAAGAGACATGGTCCTTGCCCTACACAGTTTTCAATCCTTGCTTCCCATCCTTTGGGAAGTGCAGTGATGCTCTGGCAACTCTAAGTTTTTTTTGCAATATAGGCCATTACCTTCCCCTCCCCCCACTCCCCGCTTTGTGACTCTAGAGGCCCTGTGCTGTTATGGCACTGTTCATTAGTTTTGTTGTTGTTGTTAAGAGCCTATAAGAACAAAGACAGACAGTCCTGGCTCCCTGGATACCATACAATATTAGGGACCGAGTAGAAGGATGCACTAGGAAACTCAAAGGGAAAGAACCTGAAATTTGGGTTACCTTTTTGTTTCCCTTATTTTTAACTCTCTTCTGGTGGGCACTGGGGGAATCATTCCATATCTGGACATATAAAAAGAGTGCCTTTCGGGAAATAAGAACGATATAGGTATGACCGGCCTACATTCTCTTTTAGGAGGCTTCACCCCTTTCAAATGTTGCTCCAAGTATTCACAGACATCATGATCTCTCTGCTCTCCATACTCCACAGTAAGTAGGAAACAAACACCAGAATAGTGCCTGTGATTTGCATTTCTCAGATTCTGTCTAAATGAAGAACCAACTCTGCCAACTGAGATTCTTTACAAGTTCTTAGCCCCACCAGATGGGAAATGTGTTTTAGGTAAGGGGGAATTCTCACTCTCCGCACTATATTGGAATCCAGAAAATGAACACATTCTGATATTTCAAGAACATTCAAATAAATAGCAACCACCCACTTGATAGATTATCCAAGTGTTGATAAAGGTATCTGGGTATTCACCTGTGGGCTGAGAGCAATACAAGAAATACCTATCATTAAGGGCTTAAAGGGGAATTAAGTTGCACCAGGCATTGTATGAGCTCTCTGCACTGGTGTGAATTTCACTGTAAGGATCCAATGCTGCTGCTAATGGAACTATTCCTGATTTCAGGGCCTAAGTGAGGCAGCTGTTTGTATCGGTGGGGGTTATGAGGGGGCCAGAGCTTGATATATGCTCCTCAGAAGTTCTGGAGGCTGGATCAGGATGATGCCCTCAAGGAGAGGGAACTGAAGTCAGCAAACTAACCATTAGAACAGCTCACCAAGGGATGTGGTGGATTCTCCATCACTGGAAATCTTTATTTCTCGAAAGACATCCAGTCTTGATTTATGCTGTAGCTGAATCACAAGTTTTTGGGCTGGATGTTGATCTCTGTGTCATGCAGGAGGTGTGACTAAGGCTATGACTATATTACAGCTTATGTCGGCAGAACGTACGTCGCTCAGGGGTGTGAACAAACTACCCGCAAGGTACACCAACATAAGCGCTGAGAGCGTCTCATTGGTAGAGAGCGTCTTCACCAGATGCACGCAGCAGCGCTGTATGTATAGCCATGCCCTAGACCAGAACAGTCCCTTTCTCAGCTTAAATTCTGTGGGAGTCTAGGTATATATCCAAACTATTCAAGCCCGTGTACTCCGCACCAGTAGCCTGGAAGTGGCCCAGCGTACTGGCCCTGATTAACACAATCTCTGATGCTCTGTTTGCTGTTGTCAGGGCACTCAATATAGAATACTGAAACACTGCTAGAAGAAAAAAAGACAACATTCAAACTCCGATTTTACGATATGTTAAACATCACATCCAATAGCTATTACTTTTACTGTCAGGCAAACAACTTGGACAATCCATCTTTCTTTTCAGACAATATTATGTTCCCCCCCCAGATGACACTGCATTATAGCATTTTTTATTTATCACTAGGGGTTTTTAAGCACTGATGTTGAAAAACAAGAAGATAAAGGATAAGAGCTTTGTGTTTGTTTGTTTGTTTATGAATGTCACATTTTATCAAGATTGGCCTGTGGTTCCTGTTTAGATATTGCAAAGAATGGGTTTATGATTTCCTCCCTGGCAAGCTGGAGTCTCTGCAGAGTGCAATCCCTGTCATAATCAAAACAGAATGTTCTCACTTTCTGAGGGAGAGTAGGAGTGATCCAGGATAGAGCCAAAGTCATCTGAGGTCTAACACACAGACTAGGGTAACAAACCCTACTATACCCTCACAGCAGGGCCGGCTCCAGGCACCAGCCCACCAAGCTTGTGCTTGGGGCGGCACCTGGAGGGGGGCGGCACCTGGAGGGGGGCGGCGCGGCGCTCCAGCTGCCGGGGAGAGCGGGGCCACGGCCGGGCTCGCCGCCCTCCCCCCCGGCGCCCTCCCCCTGGCGGCCGGGGGGAGAGCGGAGCCCCCGCCGGGGCTCGCCACCCTCCTCCCAGGGCTCCGGCCGCCCTCCCCCCAGCCGCCGGGGGGAGAGCGGAGCCGCCACCGGGGCTCGCTGCCCTCTCGCCGCCCTGCCCCCTGCGCTCTGGCCGCCGGGGGGAGAGCGGAGCCCCGGCCGGGGCTCCGGCCGCCCTCCCCCCGGGGCTCCGGCCGCCCTCCCCCCCGATGCCCTCCCCCCAGCCGCCGGGGGGGAGAGCGGAGCCCCCGCCGGGGCTCGCCACCCTCCCCGCGGGGCTCCGGCAAAAAAGCCAGAGCCGGCCGGCCTCACAGGGGCTAGAATAGGAGCATCCACATTACTGCCCTATGAGATTCTTTGGACCTGCAAATCCTGCTGACCAACCACTACAATAGAACTAAAGAATATGTGTATGCCTGCAGGCTGATGCAGTTGTCAGCTTAATTGACTGACTATACCTAAGGTTGAGAGTCATCAGTATACAGTGTTGCTGCAGCTTTGTTGGTTAGAGACAAGGTGGGTGAGGTAGTATCTTCCATTGGACCAACTTCAGAAGTTGATAAGAAGATATTACAATCATCAGCGTCAAAAAGGTCAAAAGGCTCCCAGGTGTCAAACAAGACCACATAGCCAAAATGGATGCCTACTATAGCTATAAGGTGTTATGCCTCCAGAACACACAGAGAGGGATTAAAAATTGCCACCTCTGGATTCTTGATGAGCTTGGCCATTGAAAGACCACACAAACAATATCCATCACCATTTCCATCAAACCTGATGTGGTGATAATTATAATATCTATAACTGATAAGGATTTTGAAGTCCTGACTGTGGACAGATATTGATGGCATTTCTATCACATCTGTCCAAAAACTGCCATGCAAACAAACAATCCAGGTTAGCTAGCCGACATAACCTTGGACATGACAAAATGTGGGTGATCATCAGTGACGCTAAAAGTCACAGGCAAGTCATGCACCAGTCAAGTGCTGAACATCAGTCAATACATTGATGAGGGCATGGTTAACAGGAGCTGTGTTTGTTGACCTATCACTTTTGTCAATACTCTTCAACATCTACATGAATGATCAACCCATCTATCTCGGAAGAAGAAGTTTTTTCTATGCTGATAGACTATGCGTTGCTGCCAATGCCCAAGCCAAGGGTCTTACCCAGATTGAAGCTTTTTTAATATCGGTGCAGTCTGGGCTCCCAGTCAATTACACCAAGAACCAATTGTGTGCCAACCTAGCCAAAACACAAGTGAAGCTCTTCCATCTTTGGAACTGTGAAGCCAAGAGATAACTCATCGTCATCTGGAATGGGGTATCTACCTTTGCATGATACACTCTCTCCTGCAAAGCACACATGGAGAAGACAAAAGGCAAAATATGGACCCAGAACAACATACACAGGAAGCCTGCAAATTCAAAAAGGGGAACCAACCCAGCAACACTAAGAGCCACTGTGCTTGCTACTTTGCTATTCGATGGCCCAATACGCATACCTGCTGTGGGAAAGATTGGAACATGCAGAGAAGCTGGACCCTGTGCTAAAGGACAGCTCTCACAATAACAAAGGATGTCTAAAACTAACAAACATGACCAGCCTTTACGTGCTTGTCAGAATTGCTCCACTTGCTATTAGGAGAGAGGTCACAAGCAAAATGTAATGATTATGACAGATCGAAGATACCCGACATCCGCTACATGGCCCCACTGCAGCAGTCAGTCAACTGAAATCATGGAAAAAGGTTCCTAGTTGCAATGGAGCTGGTTAAAAATTCACCGACTACACAACTGGAAACGTGTCACATACAGCTAGAAATATCCACGAAGATGACAAATGCACACTGAAGAATGCCTTTCCATGAGTGTGGAGAAGGACTGGGTGACCTGGAGATGTCTAAACCACCTCTGAACAAGATTTGGCAGGTCAAAATCTCAATATGTGGAAGTGGGGCTATTCCAGTGCCCAGACATATGTGACTGTGGTGAAACAGAAACCATAGAACATTTGCTGTTCTGCCAGCTCCTGGAGGAACCGTGCACCATGGAAGATCTCACCAGGGCTATAGAATGGGCCAGATCACGTGCCCAACACTGGAAAAAAAACTGATTATGTTGGAAGGACACAAGAAGAAGAATCAACCCTCATGCTTCAGGGCATAAGATCACCACCTTGAAGAGTCAGAAAGTAATTTAAACACACACACAGTTATAAGACTAGGTTGAAAGTCACCTCTGTACAGAGGAAGAGACAGAATGCCTATTCACCACCAAGTTCCAGTTCTTCTACCGGGCTGTGGCACAGGCGTGAATTTTACCTCGTTTGCCCTATTAGAGAACACCTGTAGTGACAGTACGTATGCCCAGAATCTTGGAAAGTTTGCCTCTACCAGTCTGTCCCTCTTTGTGACCCAGTCGCACTGGTTAAACAGAGAGAGGGTGATGCTGGCAAATGGGAACTGGTCTCATTGACTTTGACAGCTTTTCCTACCCTGAGCCAAGGTGAAGTCGTTTTCAGGGGGTATTATGCTGGTTACATGCAAAAGCATTCAAAGCTGTACAGATGTCCATCGAAAGTCAGTCTCTGACTCCATTAAACACTTGGGCTGTCAGCCAGAACATGGTCACATCAAAAGGCTCCATGAATTATTACAAAAGCATTAGGGAGTATAAACAGAATGATTTCCTCTGCAATAATGTTCAGTTGCACTGGAAATACAAAACAGAAAGAAGGCCGAAGGATTTTATGCTTATAAAAGTGACAGTAACACACCAATCTTAGTGCAAGCTCCTCACTCTCACACACGTGCAAACGTATCATCATCTGGTATAAATCAGACATCCATTGAAGACTATGGAGCTAGGCCAATTTACACTAGCAGAGGAAGTTACCATTAACAGCTTTACATATGGACTAATTACTATTTTTATTGTCCCATCTGAGTTGATGCTCCATGAAAGATCTATTTATTCTCCATTTAAAAACATTCAAAAATAGCATAGCATGAAATATATAATATTGTATGTTATCCTATAAACACACTTATTTACTATATGCCATATAACAAGTAGTATGCTACTTCAGGATCTTTTTAAATGGAAGGGTTAAGCAGACCTTTCATAATAGCTTTAGGTAAGGGTTAAGTAAAAGCTATTAACCTTCTAATGCCTGTACAAATATTAATATTCAAAACACTCCCAGGATGTACATGATATTATCCCCATTTTACAGAAGGGAAAGCTAAGACCCAGAGTGTTAAATTGGTTTGCCCAGGCTAACACGGCAGTCAGTCGGAGAGAAGTATTATAATGCATGAGTTCCTGGCTCTCAGTTCAATGTTCAGTGCAGCAGACCATGCTGTCTCTGTAAAACTATACTTTGATATTTTTTAAAGTTTACTGTAAAAAGCAAAACATTAGTTGGGGGTTAAACTTTTAGTTAATGGTTTATCTTCCCTCCCTTTATTAAACATAGCCCACCACTTTGTTTACAGACTAGATTTTGCACCATATGGAAGCTTGCTGGAATGTACAGAGATTTCCTGGATAGGGAGACCTGTCATTCCTGTCTTTCTAAAGTTCCACCTACAGTTTCTCCCCTCACATCCAAGCTACGCCAAAAATCTTACAAGTTCTTCCTGCATAACATCTCTAAGATACAGCCTTCTCTATCCCTCCACAGAGCTAAAACTCCCATCCAGACTTTCAGCATCTCACCGCTCAATTACTGCAACATCCTTTGTTCTAGCCTTGTAAAATGCAACCCCACCCTGCTCATCCCCATTCGGAAGGTTGCTGCAAAGATCATTTTCCTAGTTCGTTGCTTTGACCACATCACCCCTGTCCACTGGCTCCCCTCTTTATGTCCATGATGCCTACGAAAAGCTAGATAATGGTTAGGCTGCTGGAACACTAGGACCATTGCCTATTGAGTCTCCCACCCCTTTTAACTATCGGTTGCCTTTTCTTATACTTAGGGGCAGGAATTGTCTTTTTGTTCTGGGTTTGAACAGCACCTAGTGCAATGGGGTTTGGTCCACGACTGGTTCCCAGGCATTACTGCGATAATAATAAAATTGACTTCTGTGCAAAGGGGCAGCACAAAGCACGTGTGGCAATTACATCTCGTGCCAACCCTCCGGATAGGAATTCAGTGGCACTCAAGCCTTGTGTTACAACCCGTGCTATGCAAAGTACCTAATGCTCTGGGAGGTGCTATACAAATAAGTAACAGCAGCAATTATGGGATGGCTATTAAACAGATGTCATGTTTCACTCCACAGGGAGCTGCATTTCAGTTTATTTCTCTGTGTTTAGATTGACTATGAGAGGAAGTTTTGGAATTGCTTTGGGATCCTTTTGGACATATGTAGATATTTTTTTTTTAAACAGACCCCAATTGTCTTTCTTCCATTACACTATGGACAAATGGTCAGAGGAAATTATATGGGTGGAAACTAGAATGCTGGTGGGATAATATGGACAGTTTGCCTTTTGTGGTAGCTCAAATCCCACAAGAGACAATGTGTGACTTATTTCACGAAAGAAACAAGATATCTTCCCAAATCTACCCCAAAGATCCTATAAATTAGCTGGCACGATAGCTTCCTGGAGAAAGTAGAGCTACAAAAGGCAGCTCAGGGCACCTAAAAGGGGAAGATTCGGCTCTGAAAAGCCCTCGCTCTTCGGGGGTGCGAGTTATCTTCCTTTACTATAATGAAAGCCCTCTGGTTGGAGGACGTTGGACAAGCTGCCTTTAATGGGGTTGCTATTGCAGAGGTAAAGCATTTTATATGGAACCAAGTTTACATTATCCTGCTATTTGGAGATCTAGCTTGCAATGCTGTTCAAATCCTTTAATCCATAAATAGGATTCCAGCCAGAGCTGGGCTGCTTTCCAAAACTGTAATCTCCAGTATATGAATTATTACAAAAAGATTAGGGTGTTTCAAGTAATAACATTTCAAATAAATCAGCTTTCATGGAGGAACAACAAACTAATATTGGAAATAACAATATAAAGACATTTATAGCGCTACTTGCTAGAGTAACTTCATGAACCAGGGGTTGGATTCTTTTCTCATTTACGTGCTTCTCTTTGAGAAAAGTACCTTTACATCCATCATCTCATGGTGGGGGCTTTGCTACAAAGCAAGTGGGGTGCTCCCATTTCATTCTCTCCCCCTTCAAATAAACCAACAAAGTGCCAGTTCTTGTTACCCAGAGGTTTAGGGACATGGCTGTCAGTGCAGATAATTTTGTTCTTGCCTTCAGCTCTGTGTAATGGTACACCTCTACCCCGATATAACGCTGTCCTCGGGAGCCAAAAAATCGTACCGCGTTATATCAAACTTGCTTTGATCCGCCGGAGTGCACAGCCCCCCCCCCCCCCCGAGCACTGCTTTACCCCATTATATCCGAATTCGTGTTCTATTGGGTCGCGTTATATCGAGGTAGAGGTGTACATTGAGGATGGACAGATTATCTTGCTGGCCCGAGTATGTCCACTCACCACCATTACAACAACGATGGACTCTGGATTTAATTATTATTTCTATTGTGAAAAAAAATCGCTGCCAGGTCCTGCCCCAGGATTCAGGCACCATTCTATTAAGCACAATACAAACAAACACCACAATGACAGCCCCTACCAGAGAGAGTTCCCAAGCTAGGATTTAGACAATATGCAGTTCAGCAAAGTGCTTAGCACATGCTTGAGTGCTTTGGTGAACACGGATGCTCTGCTGAATTGTGGTCCATGTGACTAAATAGACAAATGAGGCGGGTAAAGAGCTAAAGGACAGGGTCTAGCAGATAGTGCATTGAATCACACCCTACACATTAATATTTGGCTTTTGCAGCTGTTGTAATAGGAAAACACCCCCTTACTGCGCGCACACACACGCACCATTATGCAGAAGTATAATGGTTTCTTATCTAGTTCGTCATGTTATTGTTTAGAAATACTTTCATACGATGTGTCCTTATCCTGCATAGCTTTAATGCAACCTGTATCCCAGACAGTAAAGCAAAACAGCCAGAGAATTCCAATTTAAATAAATACATACAAAACGAAGAGGTCAGTGAAGGGGTACATGCGATGGGAAAGATTTGAAAAAAGATGGAGCACCCCTTTGAGAAGCAGAGATTGAATCAGGTTGTTCCTCTAACTCCACGATGGCTCAAGGGGGACCTGAACGGTGCATGGGTTTTATGCACAGGGTTGAGTGGAGATTCTTCTATAGCTTCAGAAGTAGGAGCTTGTACTTTTGAAGCAGGAGGATCCAAGTTGTAGCCCCACTGCCAGCCACGAAGCTTGAGGTCACTTGGTGATAGCTTTGACATCCGAGGTAGCCACGGATTTATGACACCACACTCCCATTTCCACGGGCTAATGAATAAGTGACACCACGTGGTTCCTTATTTATTCATTTGTGATATTTAATGGGCAGTTGTAGAGATGATTATTAATATTTTATGGGGAAGCGCATGCCAGCTTCCTGATTTACACTTATATCAATAAAGATGTGGCCATTCAGTTGAATGCAATATGGGCTTGGTATATTTCTTTTTTATGTTTTCTTTAAAGCTACAAAACATACTAAAACCGGCTCTCCTTAAATATTGGTCTCCCCACACGCCAGCAACCTAGCCTTTGTTTTCAGACTTGAATCCAGGACCAGAGAAATGAGAACGCTATTGAGGCCCCCAAATCACCCCTGAGCCATACAGTGGCCTATATGGAGACCCATCAAAACCAACAGGTCTCTGGACAGTTCCTCCCACATGGATCAGCTTGTGGGATCAGGACTGGAGGCTTATACTGTGCTCCCCAGCGTCTGAACTAAAGCCCTTTGAGATTAATGGGAGCCTTTCTATTAACCTCAATGGGCTTTGGGTCAGCTCCTAGTGTCCTGTTCCTGCAAACAAACACATGAATTTTCCTTATCGAAGTCAATGGGCTTTGAGTGAAACATGTACACAAGTGTTTGCAGGATCAGGGCCTAAAAGTTACATCTTGGCTTCACTTATGTATGCAAACCATGTTATCGCTGTACGGCATAACAGCCAATGATCTGTATAGGAGTCCCCAGATGAGAAACCTCGCCCCACGCCCCCAAAAACAACAAACCACAATCCCTTCTCCCTCCACAAAACCCCCCTACCAATGACCCATCTATTCCAAAGTACTTCCTCTGACCATGTCCTTTACCAAATGAACCCTCAGATTAGCAGCTATGGAAAGTTACCCTGGCATCCAATTTTCTTTGATTGTTCTTATTCTCGTAAACTATCCCTCTGGAGACCTTCAAAAACCAATCAACTAAAACTCCTGAAATTAGATTTTAATAAAAATAAACCCCGAACACTATCAGAAACAGCTCTCCCTTAAATAGATATTTTATCATTAAAATATTTGAGGATCTTCATAATTTTTTGGCGACGTATTCAACTGTGATTTATCCAGGACATTACTCTCATATGATAAATTACACTAGGGAAAATGGATAGCGAGTGAATCAGGTGCATCTGATTTTATCACCCTATGACGAGGAAAATTAGAACCAGAATTGATTAAATTTTAAAAAATTGCTGTTAATTTAAGGAAAACATTAAATCATACAAAGCATGAGCAGCACTACTGTCAGGTTAGGTCCACAAGTTCTTCTGGTGTGGATTTAAAAAACGAAACAAAACATATTTTTGATAATGACATGACCATCCTTGTGGCTGTTTTGGCAAGGAGTAAGTAAATCCCAGAGTGAAACACCTTCAGTGCAGGCTTTTAAAAAAGACACACACAACAACTTCATCCTTTTTGTATCCGAATGGATAGGAATGCAAACAATCCCTCATCACATGAAATACAGCTCTCTTTCCCAACCTATAATTATAGTTGCTGCTTGCTAAGGTGGCGAACAACATTCTAGTCAACGACTGTCTGCATGTCCATTACACAGCCAGTGTTATTTTTCCCTTGGAATTCATTTCTCAGCCATTTCAAATAGAGTTGAAACTTTTATGTACAGGCTATCAGCTCAGAGAGGAATTCTTCTTCTTCCAAAATTAAATAAATCAGGTCAAACTCGGTGACTAGCTTCCCCATCCACCTCAAATAAAATTCCCAGGTTTTCATATTTTTGTTGGTACGTCTCAATGCCTTGAACTTGAAAATGAGGAAAACAAAGCTTAGTAAACAGTAAGGGGGGAATTCAGCCCTGTGCAGAGAGCTAGCATGAGGCATATTGCACCAGTTAAAACTTGCATAAGGACTTAAAATAATACATAAGTAGCTCATAGACTTTCTGCACGGAGGTGAACTTCATTCAAAGCATGCAGAGTCACTTCTCTGACTATATTATTCTGTGTATTATCAAAGCACCTTGGAGCCCCCTTACCCCACTGTGCGAGGTGTGTTACTTTTCAGATCTCCCTTCCTCTGACGGAAGGAGGATGGTCTCATGATTAGAGTGCCGGCCTTGTGACTTGCAAGGCCTGGGTTCGACTTCCTCATAGACTACAAACTTCCCACGTTACCTTGGACAAGTCACGGAGGGCCAGGTTTTAAAAATGTATTGAGGTGCCTAATGATGCTTTTGAAAACCCCACTAGGCACCTAAATACCTTTAAAAAACTTGCAGCAACATAGCAAACTTGAGTTCTCTCACTGTAAAAACACCCCTTTTTTGGGAAGTGAAGACAAAGCCATTGCCTCTCTGAGCCTCTGTAAAAGGGGGATAGTGGCATTTCCCCACCTCACAGGGATGTTGCAAGGCTACGTACAGGAAAGACTGTGCGGCACTCAAATACCTATGGAAATTGGGGGCCATATAAGTACTAAGATTAATAGACATCCGCTGCCTGTGCTAGTGAAAACTAATTTTTGTTGTACTCCTAGCCTTGAAGCCACTATTGCTATGGGAGGGAGAGCAGATTTCTGTTACCGCTCATGAATCATCGTTATTTATTGCAGACCAGATTGGGCTGTCCTATCCATGAAGTATAGTACCTCACTCTACAAGCAGTACGCAATCTGGGGTTTGTATTTTTGTGTGCAGTAGCACCCACTACGTTCTTGTCACTTACAAACATATAGGAAAACGTTGTCTTTGCCCCCCAGATGCTCACAATCAAAGAGCGCAAAGCCTTAAACTTGATATTATTATAGTCATTGTCAGTTCAGACTGCAGAATCTTATTACATCTATAACTGGTGTCAAGTATCAGAGGGATAGCCGTGTTAGTCTGGATCTGTAAAAAGCAACAGAGAGTCCTGTGGCACCTTTAAGACTAACAGATGTATTGGAGCATAAGCTTTCGTGGGTGAATGCCCACTTCGTCAGACGCATCTATAACTGGGTAACTTGTGATTTTGTTTCCACTGAATATATTTCCATGGCATCTACCATCAACAAGAGCTGCAGCCATTTTGTCAGGTAGAACATTTTAGAGGTCCATGCATTGGCTTCTCCCTCATAGACTTGATTTTTGTCCTTTCTTGGTTTTGTGTTTTCCTTAAACTGAAATAAAAGCCATGGATAACTGAAAAAATATATTTTGTATATGGCAAACCTTAAGACTGCTGATGATATAAGAAATCAAAAGAACGTAGTTTGATTACCAGATTTTGGGCAGTGTTTGCAGTACAAAGTCAGAGAAAAGTAAGCTGTTTGACACAGAACCATTGGGAGAGAATGTGGAGTCCCTGAGGCTATTTTCACAGTCCTTGCTCATTACACAATCACACTTTAAAAAAGAGAATAGCAAGCTTATGGAATTCTGGATACAGTTCCCCCCCCCAAGAAAAGAAAGACATTTGGCTTAAAACAGTACAGAATACATACAACCATAGCTTTTCCTTACCTTGTGTGCAATGAACTGAAATACTGCAGGAAGCCACCAGCCATAGGAGTTTTTCCATTTGCATCAAGCTCCCCCCAAGTGAACCCTAAATGCATCTCAGTTTGTCTCCCTGCACAATTTATCAGGCAACAGTCCATCATGGAGTTTTATAGGACTCTCTGGCAGTTCCCCAGAGTCTGGCATAGTCCTTAGAATAAAAGAGAGCAGACTGCCCGTATCCCCAGCTCATTCACCTGTGAGAGTTCCCTGCGGAAATAGATAACTCTCCAGCTGGACACAGCCATGCTTCCTGGCAATCCCTGCAGTGAAGGCACACAGCTATGTTGTTCTCCCCCTGCTAACTACCTGTGTTAACCCTCTCCCTTCCAGCCACTGAGCTGCCAGTATTAGTGCAATAGCAACTATTATCTTAATTGTTTGTACAATTGCACCTTAGAGGCCCAAGCTGTAACCTGGACCTCACTGTGCTCGGCGCTATACGTATATATACCCTGTCAAGGGCACCCTCTGACCTGAAGAGCTTAAAGTCTAAGTAGACAAGACAGACATAGGGTGGGACCAAGGAATTATTGTTATCCCTGTTTTTACAGAAGGGGGAACTGAGGCACAGAGAGATTAAGACTCCATTTTTAGGGGTAGGGACCATCTCTTTGTACAGTGCCTGGCACACTGGCCTGTTGGTGCTAGTGCAATACAAACAGTAAATGACTTACCCAAGGGTACACACAGGAAGTCTGTGGCACAGCCACAAATTGAACCCAGATCTCTGGAGTCCCACGCCAGCACCTCAACCATGCCAACAACCTTCCTCTTTCCTCAAAACCCTCTCTTTAGTGCAACTGAGAGAACGATTGTCCTTTCCCAGTTCAAGTCCCATCAGGCTGGTTGTCCTTGTCAGTGTTCTCAAGGTCAGAAGTAAATATGAATGCATGGGTGAAAATGGGACTGGGGCAGTTGAGTTGCAGGGAAAGGGGGCTCTCCCTTGATTTTGCTCATTGGTTTGGTCCTGTTAAAGTGAATAATGCACTGCAGCCTTCTGGACAACAACAACTTTAGAGAGCGACAGTAAGTGCTCTTCATCATCATCATGATCATCCTCAGCTGTTCCCACAACTTCATTGCTCGCTGGGGGGGCACTGCTGTGTCATGGCCACTTTATCTTATCCAGGGCTTTCTGCCTTCATACTGGGCCCCAGTTCTCGCCCTTCTGTCCAGTTCTCTTATGCTTTTCTGTCACTAATATACAGCTCATTTCAAGATTACATTTGCCCATCTGTTATCTGTCTTGCTGGCTGTGTCTCTTACTTGTTGCCATTTGTCTCTCCTCATCCTGTTAATGAAGTCATTTGCTGGCTTGGTATCATATTCAGCTGATTCAGTCTCTTCTTTTCCTCTGCAAGCAATTCCCTCCTTAGTACTGCTTTCCACCTTGCTCACAGTCTGGGCCTCCTAACTGCATGTCCATTGGCTGGTTTCTGCAATGTGCAGGATGATGGTTATTGCAAAGGTTCTGTTCACTTAAAGTCATGAACTTTTTAATGAAACTTGTAGATCACCACAAAATGGGGGAGATGATATGCCCCTAGAAAGAAAATGGTTGTGAACTGGCTTGTGTCCACACTACTGCCCTCTACTCGATGGAATCTGAACTGCTCAGCCATGTGACATAGTCCCTGTACTGCTAACAACTTATGAAGATTCTACTCTAGAAACCTAAGGAGGAGGCACTGAGCAGAAGGAACTAAGTGTTTTCCCTACAGCTGCCCTAAAATTGTGAATGGTCATGGTCTAGTGGTTAGGGCATTAGGTTAAGCCTCTAAAGACCTGGGTGCAATTCCTTACTCCTTAGGTAAGTTAGTCTTTCAGTATCTCAATTTTCCCTTTGTAAAATGGGACAGGGGAGGTAGGAGAATATATTCATGAAAGATTATGCAGTGCTCAGATACTATGGTAATGGTGGCCATATAAATAAATACCCGAACTATGGAGTGATGACAGTGAATTCTTTGGTAGCTGCAGAGTTGATGCAGTTTTTCTATTGCAATATGTTCTATGGGGCTAGTGGATTTGATCCGAGCATTCTCAGAGCTGCATGAGTTCACCATTTTTAATAGGATCCCCGGGTATTTGCATCCATTTGCTATAAGTCCTGCTGCTGGTGACAATCCAGGCTCTTTTTCCAGATACTGCATATTTGTCTGATTTCTCTGTCCTTCAGCCTTGGCTAAATGTGGGAGCTTGCTCCCTGAGTAGGAGTGTAACTAGTCAGTCTGCCCATCTCTGAAGACCCCACATACTTTGTATTTTCAGCCTCTAGGTGAAATTGACCAGGATTGTCCTTGGTTTACTCTGTGGATGCAAATAACAATGTTTTACTGAATTCACTGACATTTTTAATGCCTATCATTACATCCTGATTTGGCTAGATTAAATAAAAGCTACCTTGCTAAGTTTCTCCTTGTAACTCCAGTGTGTTTTCATCCTACTTAAAATGCTCACAGAATCAATGAGGCTTTTATGCAAATCTTACTCTTTGGGTACTGCACACAGCAAAAAATAATAACAACATCTGACAAAGTTTATTGTATTAAATAGAGGGTTGAGAATTCATTTAACCTACTGTACTCAAAGGATCTGGCAGCTCTGAAAAAAACAAACAGAAATAAGCACTTATCACTGAATTCCACTTGCTATTCATATGGATGTCACGTGCACGTCTCAACAGAAGTTCATCTGCAATTCAACTTTAATAAATAGATGCTTAAAATAATGCTTTGTAGAATGTATCCATCTTATTGTATTAAACTTAAAACCTCAGCTCATAAGCCAGCAGAATTCAATCCAGCAGGCTGTACACCTACAACTGAGACTTTTTGTCCAATAACCCCTAGACAACAGCATTAAAGTGAAAATTGTAATAAGTCTCAACTCAAAATATTCTAGTGTTAGGATCTGTTAGAGCTTTGGATAGCTTATAATTAGAGAGTAAAGAATTGGTCTAGTTTGGAGCTGGGCTTATTTCCAAATGTCTGAGAGTGAAATCTTCACCCTGCTGCAGCACCTCTGTGTCAAGAAAAAGGCCTGGAGCAGCCCTAAAATTCCCAGTTCCACGCAGGGGCGGATTCCCCTGATGCAGGCACTGTGGAAGAAGTCCATAGGCTATCCCCACAGGATCCGCTCACAAGCTCCTGCTTATAGGGCAGTAGTTCTCAACTTTTTTCATTTGCAGACCCCCTAAAACATTTTAAATGGAGGTGCAGACCCCTTTGGAAATCTTAGACATAGGTTAAAAACCACTGATCTAGGGCATGCCAAGGGTGTGGCTAGGGATGGGAGGGGTAAGTCAGGGCGGGGCCACATTGTGCAATGCTGTGACCCATAGGGCAGCCTGAGGACAGGTTGTCATAACTTAGACAGGCCCCTGGACAGCTCAGAATTGGGCAGGGGAGGGGTGGGGTTTAAAGGGTGACCTAAAGCCACCTTACCCCTCCTTCCTTGGGCTGGTATAGGTACAGCACAGACTCCCAGCTTAGGTGCTTATCTAAAGCCCTTGAAATTGACCTGGCTAGTGCATGAAAACATGGCCCTTAAGTACCTCTGTGTCCTGACCAGTATGTAGAAGTAAAAGAAATGTATCACTCCCCTCCTACTCCCAAAACAAACAAACCCCCACCACCACCATCAAAAAATGCCCAAACCTTCAGCTTGGGCTCTGTGCCAAAGAGGTGGAGGTCAGGGCGGACTGTTTCTCTGTCCATTCCGCAGATACAGTAGGCCTGATTGTGAGCTCATTCACACCAGGATTTTTTGGCCCAGTAATTTCAATGGAGTTACTCCTGATTGACCTGGTTGTAAGTGAAATCAGAAACATGCCAAGTGCATTTGAATTTCCACATGTTTTGAAACCTCCCCTCTCTTTTCCAGGTTTCATTGATGGATTTAGAACCTGACTACCTCAGAATTTTTTTTTTTTTAATTCTCTCTCTCTCTCCACCTAATCTATCTGTCCAGCTGTCAGGTGCCCATAGCTGTAGTATCTGAGCAGTAAACACAGTACTTGAGATCTGCATAGCATTGCCCGTAGAAGACATCATGATGGCATCTGTTCTTTTGTGATTTTTTTTCCATGGCAAAACCTTAGAATTTCTCCATCAGGCAGAAAGGTTCTTTTCAGCTAGCAGCTGTGAATGGAGCACAGGGTCAAGATGAGGACAAATTTACTTTACTGTGGTTTTGTTTTCCACATTTTTCTGAGCAGAGCAATGATCCAAGGACAGAGCCTTCCTGACCCTGATTACTGCAGGAATTTCTGACCTCAGCATAATATGTATTCATGTACTGCAAAATGTAGGCAAAATTGGATGAGCCAGAGGACCAACCTTTAATTTCCTTTCAATAATAATAATACCTAGCTCTTATATAGTGCTTTTCATCCGTAAATCTCAAAGTGCTTTTCAAATGAGATCAATGGTTAGTCTGAATAGGAAACTTGCTCCTTAATATTATTTAAAGTCTGTTGTGTGTATGGCATAGTTTTTCACTTCTATTGGGTAGAACCACCAGCGTTACATCATCATAAATTTCCCTTTCCCCTCTTGTAAAGATCCGACTAGTTTTCAATGAGTCAACCACCAGTGCAAGGCTGACACTAGAGTACCTATGATGTACAATATTGCTCTGAACTCAATTCCAAAAAAATATTCAACACAGAGAAACTTGGCTCCAACAGGAAAAAAACCACAACTCGAATACTTTAACTCTCCAGAATAACCTCTGAGGAAGGGTGCAGTGTAGATAGAAAACAAATGCATCCTGAACACTATTTGAGGAAATCAACATCCAGTCTAAAAATGAGCTTGACAGGTCCTAACAGATGATAAAGCATATGAACTACTTTATGTAACAGTAAGTACGGCTTAAAGCGTCTTCCTGCTTAACACCACCTCTGGCTAGAGTGTTCAGGGAAAAAATATCACCCAATAACTTTATTGCTGAGCTTACAAAAAGCTATGTTCATATTTATCCTTACATTGACACAATGACATGCTGTTAAGACAGCAGTATTTCATGTGTACATAGAGTTTGTGGATGGGACTAAGTATATTTATAGTTAAAAGATATATGTGTAAACTATACACACTGTGTATATACAGTGTGTGTGTGTGTGTGTATATAGCATACAGTGCAAGATGTATTCTACATAGGGAGAATGTATACAATAGATTACAGTTAATGCAACAATTTAAACTCTGCTGGCGTAAGGGACAGAGTGAGGATTCTGAGTCAGTCCCAATGAGCAGACAATGTAGGTTTTGGCTAGATTTTGTTTTTGTTAGGAACAAGGCCTTTTCATTATAAGACCTCAAAAAATAAAGTGGGGGAAGAAGGGGGGGGGGAATTTTGATTTCCCCAACCCGTCATATAGAGAAGCTGTGTATATCTTGGGTAGTTTCAAGAGAAAAAAACCAAGCAAGTGAAGTTTGATGCTTTATCTCTCCCTACTGGTGATCAGAGGCACTTCAAGTCCTCAAATAGGATGACAGAGGTGGCCCGCTGTGTTGAGCCAGTTACAATTTTTTGGTGGAAACTTTTGATGAAAAATGGCTTTTTGACAAAAATGCAAAGATTCATGAGAAAATTTCCATTTTTTTCAAGTTTCTGCTGGAAAAATGAGTTTGCAACACCTCAGAAATTTAGAGAAAAGTTTAAATGAAAACGATTTTTTATTTACTTTTTTCATGAAAAAATAAATGATAGTTTTCAAGCAGATCTACTGCTGAGGCCGCATGGAGCACCAATGTAGTCAATAGCCTGCATTCTATGATTGGCAGGACTGGGGCCGGATTCTGCAATGGAGCTGATGAGATGGTTGTGGGTTGCGTTCTAATGTGATGTGCACAATAAAATGAGACTTTAAGCATAGAGGTTATTTTTTAAATACAAAACGTAATTGTAACCAAGCAAGGCCTAATCTTTTCCATCTATCTATGATTCTATGGCCCTGATTCAGCAAGGAACTTAAACTTATGGCCAATTTTGAGGTCAACAGGACTGTTAACGTGCTTAACTTTATACACGTGCTTAAATATTTTGCTGATTTGGGGGCCAGATGTTGGGAGTAGGGTATGTATGTTGCTGTTTTATGGAGGGTTTTCCTTTTGTGTTTTTTCTCTCTCACTGCTATTGCAGATGTTTTATTTAAGCACAGGGCCTCTTCTCCTTTAATAATTAATTTCTGTGTTAGTTTATTGTTCAGCACTTGGCTTTCTCCAGCCCCACACTGGCTTCACAATAAAAAGGTACCATTATTTTTATTAATGCCCACAGTCATAATTAAACAAACATGCAAATGCTTTGCTTCTTTGGAGTTCATCTCTTTTTGGGAGCAGTACAGTCTGTCAAGTTTCTCAGCGTCAGGCTCCATCATACAACAGAGAATCTCATGCTTCAGTGTGTCAGCCAACTGCTAACTAAAGGTATTAAGCAGAAATGTTTCCTATGAACAAGTTGTTCTAGAACAGCCTGCTCTATGGTTTTTGCACCTCTCTCTGAAGCACCAGGGTCTAACCGAGGTCAGAAACGATACTGGACTAGATAGACCAGAGGTCTGATGCAGTATAGCAATTCCTATGTACCTAATGTAGGTGGGAAAAGACATTTATTCTTTTTTAGGAGTGAGACTATGAGAAGCAGGCAATTCCCAGTATGCTTAGTGTCTTAAAAATGACAGTAGCAGCCTAGATCGCATCTCAGAACCTGTTAACTGAATGTTAGGAGTTGGCCACTTTTTTTCAAATGGGACCTTATAAACATCTGAAGTTTTTCCTGCTACTTTCATGCAATTTTTCAGTTTCATTACTTAGTCCTTTTTAAACAGAATTGAATTTCTTTCATCGTCACAATTTTTTCTCTGGTCATCAGATTTAAAGAAGAAACCGAGGTAACTTTGAAATGTATTTCTCTTCCATCCTGCTGTACAATGTGGCTAACAGATTCTTCCCACTCCAATAAGAATTGTAAATGTGACCCCTGTAAAGAAATGCAGCCAATGCCATTTCCTGTAAAATGTAAGACAGTGAAAGACTGTACTTTATAAGGCTAAGTACACAGGATTATTAGTTGAGCTAATTAAGTAGAAGGGATTATCTCTGATAAAGAGGAGGTGGCCATAACAAAATACAAGCTAGGGAGGGAAGTAATGTGATGTCAGCAGAAATTTTTTTTCTATCTTGGGGATCCATATTCTTGGATCCAGCTCTGCCCATCTAGGGGCAGATGAACATCCATTTCCCCTCTCCCATATCCTCCACACTCCATAGGTTGGCAGATAGAGTTTGGCCAATGTATTGTCATTCTGATGAGCAAAAGGGAAAGTAGTGGCTTCCCCTCGCTGCCCCCCACAAGAGGTAGAAAATAGCAAAATGCAATAGGATCTAAAACTAACTCAGACAAGTTCAGGCATAGGAAACCTTTTTTCCTAGACATGTTCACAGATGATCCATATTGAGGCACCTATGACTGTCAGTAGCTCTAAACATCAAGCCACTCTTAGTTCAGTGTCCAAATATTGACCGGGGTGTGCAACGTAAGGCACCCAATTGTGTAACTTTTTGCTGTTGCTCATACCTGCTCCCTTAGAGTGTGAAGTTTCTATCAGGGGACTGTGAAATCTCACTTAATTAATATCTCCTCCCTTCTGAATTCCCATGAAAACTCACTGAGGTCCAGTGCTAGAGGGAGAAAAATCTTCAAAGATAAATGACCAGCAAGCATGCAGCCTTATAAGATACATAAAGTTAATCTTAAAATGAATGACACTGACTGATGGAGAAAATGGTACCTGCTATGACAGGTACCTAGAAAGAAAGTTATTAAACACTGCAAAGGTATTGTGAATTTTTTCACACAGGTACAGTTTCTTGTTAGAGCCCTCATTTGTATGCAGAAACCACTTCTTAAATCTTTGAAATGTCATTTTCATTGGTTGTCCCTTTGTTCTTTATTATAAGGAGTCAGGACTCCTAAGTTCTATTCCTGATATATTCACTGACTCATAGTGAGACTTTGGGCAAATATCTTTGGGTCCTACTTTTAAAGTCAAGAACAGCAGCTGTTTGGGATTATTATATACATACAGCAGTGTTGGTGCAAACTCAATATGAGCCTTTGAAAAAGTGTGAATACCCCTTGGAAAAATGTGGTCAGTCAGGGTCCAATTTGTAAATGCACTGAACATGGGTCTAACTCTGTTCCCACTGAAGTCAGGGAACATTTAAACCATGGACTTCACGAGGAACAAATTAAGCCAGCACTGCACACTTTAGAAGATTCCCCCCTTAAGTTCTTGACCTCTGTTTTTTTTTCCAGCATTAGCTTAGCTGGGCAGTCCATTCATTTTAATCACCTAGCCTTTCCAAGTTGCTTTTCCAGTAATATTCTGTTTTGGCATGTGTGGTAGCTCAGAGAGGAATATATTTTACAATTTCAAGTTCAGCTCAACTTTAATTGGAAATTCTCACACACAGTAAATGATGAATGAGTCTTTCAATAATGTTTTGTTGACCAACACATGCACGATATGTCAGGTGTCATAAAAGTAAGAGAAAACCATATGCAGTAGAAAAATCTCATTAACATCAGCTGTTACAATCATCCCCCCCACCCCAACATAGGGAACAAGTCCTATGAATTTCTAATATACTTCCTCAGTTATTGCTCCGGACATGCTTCCAATCCTAACCTGTCAGATGGTAGAATGTGGAGACCTAATGTTTGCAGACATTCTGAGAAGGTTGGGAGTAAAAAGGAGGTGGAAATTCCAGATTCTTTTGAGCCCTCTGCCTTACTTCCTCCAAGAAGCCAAGGGACAAGTTGTACTTGTCAATAATGCTGTTTAATCAAACCTTCAGCTAATGGTGTGTCACATTGTGAGACCCTTGGGATCTTCACCGCATAGAACTAGAGGCAAGAGACTGTATTCTCTGTAGAGTGCTCCGTCCTCACATCTAGAGCGCATGAAGTGAAACTCAGCCCACAGGGCCAGATCCTACAATCTGACGCACTGAAGTGAGTATTATTTGTATTCCAGTAGCATCTAGATGTACCAAGGGAGGGTGAGGCCCCACTGTGCAGGGCATTGTACAAACACAAAGTAAAAGTTGTTGCCCTGAAGAGCTCTACAATCTAAGACACAATGGACAGTGTGGGAAGGGATGCAGACAGGGGAAGCAACTAGCCTGAAGTCATATGGTAGATCAGCAGCAGAGCCAAGAAAACAATCCAGGTTTCCTAAATCCTGATCAAGACATCTGCACTGGACCAGAGTGTCTATTTTAATTAGCAGAGTAGCTCGTTGGTATCAAAACATCGTGCCTTTTCAAACAGCTCGCTTCAGCGGCTTATTTACAAGATTCTAGAACCTGTCATGAGGAATCCAGCAAGATGCGGCATCAAAAGCAACAGGATTACGGGTGTGATGTGCAGCACGAGTCAAGGTTGCAGAATCTGATCCTCTGTTATTCCATGTGTAGCGTCACCCCCAAGGAAGAGGGATACTGGATTCAGGAATGCTGTGAATTCCTAACTGCAATTGTTATTACAGCAATCATTCAAGGAAAGCATAGTGTCAGGCTCTAGTTGCCTCAAGAGAAATATAGTAAAATTACATCACTCTCCCTTTTGGTTGTCAACTCTTAGGCAGCACTCCAGCAAGCGGTGCAGTATATAAAAAAAAAAAAAATCTGCACAGACAGAAAAGTTTCTGATTTTCCCAATTCTTGGCAGCAGTTGACAAAAAACTAGGACTCTGCTATAGAGGGTTTGATTTTTACTCAACTGAGTATATCTCACTTTGTCAAGGCTGGTGGCACCCTTGGCCTTTCCCATTAATCAGTGTGTTCTCTTGCCTCTAATGAAAGGCCAGACAGAGTTGATGGCAGCACTCTGATCTCATCGGCTGCCTTCCCTTAGCAAGAACGACCTCATTTTCATCTACTCTGACATTTTTCTTTCCATTAGTATCCAAGGCTAGAAACAATTTGTCCAGGTGCTTGCCTTTTCCTTTGTATTCCCACAGTAGAGCAAAGTGAATCATAAAAATCTTAGAAAATAGAGATGGGAAAAGACCTATTAGACCCTTCAGTTCTTCCCTCGGGGCCAGTCTAGGCTTGATTCTTACACTATTCTAGTGCTTTATCCAGCCTAATACTGTGTCAAAGGATTTAGACAGCAGGAAAATTTAGGAATTCAACTCATCCTTTTGGTTATCAGCCAGATTCTGCTCTTGATTAAAACAAGGGGGAAGGCTGAGTGAGTCTGCTGAACTCTGAATAATTCAGGATTTACAATTCAGGGGTTTGGTCTCAAACTTGTCATAAAGCATGTTTAATTTTTCTATTATCCTGAATGAGGACTACTTATTTACATTTCAGTAGTGCCCAGTGCACGATCAGATAGTAAGTCATGGTGTCTACCCCCAAAGAGTTGGTTAATGGAAATGTTATGCATTATCATAAGTGCTTAAGTGACTTGGGAGCTTAAGTCCCATTGATTTTCAGTGAAACAATGTTGTGTTGGTCAACAAAACAAGTCCCTTAAGAACGAAAGAGGCTCTTTAGTTCTTAAGGGACTTTTGAAAATGGAGCTTAGGCACTTCAGAACATTGTACCTTAAATCATACATTGTATAAGATATCCCATCAAATAGACAAATGAAAGTGTATATATGGACACTGACACAGAACCAAAGGACAAGAGGCACCATATAAGAAGACATAAGGAAGACTTAGTTGGCGGGAACACTGGGGACTCAGTGCACAAATTAAGGAATTCTGTCGTTCCTGATTTTGAATAAATTATGAATTAAGACTAGGATTTTCTAACATTCCTAGCGATTTAGGACCAGTAGTCAACAAGACTTGAGTTCTTGCATCACTTAGTTGCTATTAAAAATGCCACCCTTAATTAAAAACAGTGAGCGTGTGTGTAATTTTAATCCAGTCACTGTATGCCAGAATACAGAACTATGACAGATATGGAATTTGAGTCAATGTAATCTTGGTTTAACCCTCAGTCACTTCCACCCTCCCCCATCCATAGTGTACTGAGAACTTCCACTATGGATAAGCTGAATCTATAGAGTTTCTTTTGTTATTCACAAGCCATTCTGGATGTAAGAGAGAGATTTTCAAGCAGGGTCGGCATTGGGCTAATGCTACTCCCATCAGAATCAATGTTAAAACTCCCATTGATTTCTATAGAAGCAGACTTAGGTCAATGCTGAGTATATCTGAAATCCCAGAATTGTGCAATTTTCAATGGTGGTTATAGGAGTTAGGTGCTCAAATCCCACTCGAATTTAAGGGGTATTGGGAATAGAAACAGCATTTGGTCCCTTTGAAAATCCCAGCCTAAGTTTGTCTGTCTGGCCCTTAATTGCAGAAGGGAAGAGAGGCAGGAAATAAACATAGACACAATGGACCAATTGAAGTCAAAGGAGGTACTCAGACCCTAAGTTCAAATATTTGTGCAACGTATGGGCACGCATGGTGCACTGCAGGTTTATAGGAAGACTTTTCCCCAGCCTTAAGAGCATGATTTAGGAGAAGAGATGCTTTGCCATATGTGCTCAATCTCGGGAAGTGGTGGCACAACGGTGAGGAGAGAAAGGCAGTGATGCAATCCCGAACAGCAGAGGAAAGATCAGGGTTGGAGCATAAATTTGACAGTTCACCCCCCCCCCAAAGTGCGTTAGAAGGCCATGAATCAGACCACACTAGGAGCAGCTGCATCCCCACTGAATCCCTCTTCCAAGAGGAAGCAACAGAGGGTCCTGTGGCATCTTTAAGACTAACAGAAGTATTGGGAGCATAAGCTTTCGTGGGTAAGAACCTCACTTCTTCAGATGCAAGTCATATTTCCTCTTCCAAGAGGGAATATACTGTGTCAGCTCATTTGAATAATGTTAGCAGTGGACAGGCTTAGATCATTCTGAATTTTGATCCGAGTTTACAAAAATTGTCCCTCCTTCATATAAAGAGGTGTTATATAAAATAGCCCCCGATTTGCTTCCAGAGATCATCAACCCCTTTCCATTATCTGCTCTCCTATATTAAAGGAAGACTTTTGACTTCTTTAGTTGGGAAAAATTCATTTAATTTTGCCAAACAACAGGGACTTCTGTTCATGTTTAATACCATTTTCGGTGCTTTGTTCCCTTTTACCTAATACAAGTCTCAGTTAGAAGCCCACCCTATGGGATAGGCTCATTCAGTACTCTGCCTTTGGAGCAGGGGACAGTTTTTTGTTAGAGACGGATCAAAAACCTGGTGCAAAACTGCTGCCATATCCCATATCACAAATGCCAGATATCAGGTTTAATCTGTTCCATTTAATGCATGTACAGCCACAAAGACATTTTCCAAGTTACTTGTAATTAACGTGCTCATCACATAATGAGGGTGTCTTAGGCTAACTCACACTCCATATTTAGCAGACCAGGCGATTGGCAAGGAGCTCTTTAGAGAGCACCCGTAGAGGCACCTGCACTGTTGGAGGGCAAGAGACCATCCCACAGCCCAGCTGTGAGCAGGTTCCCATTTTGTAATTAGTTCATGTTGGACAAATTAACTGACAGATTAGAATCACTTGAGATGGATCTTGCTGTTTTATACAATGGAGGACACAATAAGTAAAGGCATGTGATATGATTCCCCTTACAGTACAAAGGATTCAGTTTTACAGGTTGGAGCTAGGGAAAGGGCTCAAGTATTCAAACCCTGGATCATCCTAGCTCCTGCAAAAATTATGAATAAACCCCCACACATACTGGTTTATCATTTGCAGTCACAGTTATTGACACGGTTAAGAAGGCTTCATTTTATCAGTCTGTTTAGATTGTGGCTCTAGTACTTTGCAAGCACAGCATCTTTCACAGGAGAATCACAAAGCATTTACAAATGTGAATCGTCTCGTGCTTGCTTTCTCTCACCTGGATTAATTATTTTTACTTTTTCCAAAACTGTTGTAGCAGCACACAAACAGTCCCAGAGAGACACTTATCCCAGCAACAACATTTTAACACACAGGCACATTTTTAGAAAAAGTAGAGGAAGTGAAAAGGGATTGTAAGATTTAGCTATTCCAGGAGTGCCATGTGTGACAAAGTTCCTCCTCTATCTTGGTGGGTCCTGTGCTTATTGGCAGATTTTCTTGCCTCAGAGATTCACCATGTGGGTTGGGGAACAGCCCAGAGACCTTCCCCTCTGGAAGAACTCACAGTCCAGGTCAATTGGGAGGTTTGGGGGGAACCCAGGCCCACCCTCTACTCCAGGTTCCAGCCCAGGGCCCTGTGGACTGCAGCTGTCTATAGTGCCTCCTGTAACAGCTGCATGACAGCTACAACTCCCTGGGCTACTTCCCCATGGTCTCCTCCAAACACCTTCCTTATTCTCACCACAGGACCTTCCTCCTGGTGTCTGATAACGCTTGTGCTCCTCAGTCCTCCAGCAGCACACCCTCTCACTCTCAGCTCCTTGCGCCTCTTGCTCCCAGCTCCTCACACTCGCACCACAAACTGAACTGAGCTCCTTTTTAAAACCCAGGTGCCCTGATTAGCCTGCCTTAATTGATTCTAGCAGCTTCTTCTTAATTGGCTCCAGGTGTCCTAATTAGCGTGCCTGCCTTAACTGGTTCTAGCAGGTTCCCTATTCCTCTAGTGCAGCCCCTGCTCTGATCACTCAGGGAACAGAAAACTACTCATCCAGTGACCAGTGTATTTGCCCTCTACCAGATTCCTGTACCCCACTGGTCTGGGTCTGTCACACATGTTTTTAAATACTATTTCTGTTTGGATATACTAATATGTCATGTATTTATTCTCTGTGCGGCACCGTGCTGAGCACAGCATGCTTTATTTGTATTACAAAAGCATCTATAGTCCTATTGTGCAAGCCAGTGCACAAACACAGAGAGAGAGAGATGGTGCCTGTCCCACAGTGCGGGAGGGGAAAAAGAGCCTTCCTCAAGATCAAGTTGGGAATAGAACCCAGGTCAAAGAGATGTCCAGAGAGGTGAAGTCATTTAGCCAAGGTCACAGAGCTCAAAAATGGTTGAGGGGGCAATAACCCCCACCCCCCTTCAGACTCTCATTATAGAGCCCGGTCTACTGGATCCCACTGCCTAGATCTCTGCCCTCTTCCCAGCTGAAAGACACAATTTCTTACTTTTGACTGCATCACACCTCCCCCGTCAACCATGGAGAGAACAGCATCTGTCTAAAGACTATCATATTATCTTCTGCCAACTTCATTATTGAATACTAAACGTTCTTTACAATAATTTATTCACTGGTAACAACTTAGGGCAGAATTGCTATTTAATTAATTACAGAGATAGGATTCGTGCTGACTTGATGGATCAGCATCTAAACAGGCATGATGCTGGCAGATATCACAGGGTCGACTATGCACAAGGGAGTTTGGCCTCTGCCGGTCTCTAGAACTCCCATTAACAGTAACAAGCATTAAAGAGAATTCCACACACACACACGACAGCAAACCCTTGTGTTTGTTAGTTTGAAAGCACCCGCAACAAAAACAATTCCAAGCACTACAGGATGAACGATCCAGCAACACAGATAAGAGCAGAGATTATATATGATGTTCAAAGGAGGGCATGGCATTTCCCATAACTGCCTAGAAATATGGGACAGTTTCCTTCATTTTACTGTACGTAATTGATATCAGGCCAGGAGCTGCTGGCAAATTAAATTTTACAACCCATGACATACCAAGGCCTTGACTCAAAAATTACTTGTGCTTTGCTCTAATTATTCATGTTTTACTGGTTCAGAAGTTAGGGATGTATGCCATTTATTTTGCAGAAAAAGTGATTTGCCAATCCACAGCAGCAGGAAACACAGAAGTGAGGGGCTCAAACACTGTGGAGCTTCTGAACGAATAGCAAAATGGAGAGCTGTCGGGGAGAAAACAGAAAATAATAAAAAAAAAAATCAAAAGGATAGTAGATGATACATTTGGAATTATACGTGCTAACAGTGGTTGTCATATCATGCTAATATTCTAATCAGCAAAGGTCAGAAAGGGATTTGCCCCTCCCCACATGTAGCATTACAGACAGTTCAAAGAAACTGGTGCTGGCTGTTACAGAGAGTAGAATATTGGACCTTTTTGGATTAACAGTCTGCTCTATTAGGGTGAATCCTACATTTCAGTGACTGAACTTTTTCAGATCCAAAAAAAAAATTTATTCTATATTATGCTACAAGATTTGTCCCCGACACCAGCAGTTCTCAACCTGTGGGTCATTGCCTCCTGATAGAAGTGTATGGAGAATTCAGTAGAATGATTTCTTCAGGGCCTTGCAATTGACTCCTTTTGGGTGCCAAAAGTTCTTCAAACTATTGACTTGATCCTTGGAGCAAAGCATCATGGGAAGTGGCACAAGCAATTCTGGATAGCATGTGAGTGGGATTGGCTATAAACAGCATAATGGACTGTCATGTTCTGAGGAAAGTCAGGAAGCACTTACTATGGACAGATCCTCCCTGTAGCCCATGCCACACTATGATTGACATTGGAATTGGTCAGGTTTTTCATTGCAAATAAATTATTCCACAAATGGAGCTATTTTTCTCCTGTTCAATCAATTACACTTGAACGCATTCTGATTTTCAGTCGTGTTTAGGGTGACCAGACAGCAAGTGTGAAAAGTCAGGACGAGGTGGGGGGGGGGCAGGAAGGGGGAGGAGAGAATAGGAGCCTATATAAGAAAAAGACCCAAAAATCAGAACTGTCCCTATAAAATCGGGACATTTGGTCACCCTAATAGTGTTGTAGTTATTCCTCCATACTATGCATTCATCAGCTGGGGAGATTTGCACCAGTTTACTTTGGGCCAGACTCCTCGGCTGGTATAAACTGGCATAGCAGCATTGATTTCAATGAAGAAAGTTTTTGTTGGTGCATGAGGTGGTGTGTTTTTTTGGAGCCACACGTGAATACAGAAGTCTGTATTAAAAAAGACCCCCTGGAATAGTGAATAAAGACAGTCCAACTGAGCAGCCACTTAGATATTGAACAAACATTTGCCAATGCTAACTGTGCACAATTAGACCATCTCTATTTGAAACCACCAATACAATACAGTTGTTTCTAGGACTGTTTCCTTCAACAATGGATACAGGGATTGCCTTGAGAGAGAGAGTGTGTGTGTGTGTGTGTGGTGTGGTGTGGTGGGGGGGCTGGGAGCGCACTGAGGGATACTGACATCTTGAAGTTTGAAGAAGAAACTAATGATGGTAGGAGGGAAAGCAGGTTTCCTTGTTAAGCTACATTCTAGGAGAACTCAGAACTCAAAGAAGAATGTGGATAACTGATTAAGAGCCAGTTTCTCATCAGCTGCACACAGCAAATCCCTTTAATGGAACATTAATTGTCTTCAGCAGGGGGAGGGAGGAACATTTATTTGAAGATAAGTCAATATTTTGACTCCTGTCCTTTATTAGGCCTACAGTGAATATATAAACCTTTCACTGAAATGCTACTTCATAGAAACACATGTATTTCTCAGTATAACATGGCACAACAGGGTATTTCCCTTCCTTCCCTTCCCCAAACAACACTATGAATTGTAAAAAGGTCAATATGTTTTGAACTAAACTGAGAAAATGAATTTACAGTGCAAGTTGTCTTAGATGTTGTTTTCTTATCAACTCCCTTGGCCATCTGCCTATAGAGCGTAGCACATGCCTCTTCCATAATATGCCCTGAAATCTCATCTAGGTCAACTCTTATCAGGAATCTGGTGTTTGTCTGTTGGCTGTCAGGGCATGTTAATAAATTCCTAACTTAGGTAAAGATGTGTAATTGGCTATTCATATGATTTTAACTAAGCTCAACACTAGGAGAACACTTTACCCGTCTCAAGTGCCTTTTGAGCGAGGAGCTCAAATAGTGATTAAATTAATGAAGCCCGAACATTGGGAGTTCGGTCCTTATTTAATACCATTTCACAGATTGTTAAACTGAGGCAAAGAGGACTAAATTCCGCTCTCATTTACACTCTCAGAAGTCCAGAGTGAGATTCCATTGCAGTCACCTAGCGTATTTGATGATGGAATTTGACATCATTAGTGTTACTCCAGATTTATGTAACACAGCAAAATGTATCTTAGCAAATGAGTAGAGATAGGCATGCAAAGTGATGGGGTCTAAGTGGCTAGGGAATAGGACAGAGTCAGGAAGCCTGGCTG
Organism: Terrapene triunguis; assembly: GCF_002925995.2. Classification (NCBI taxonomy): domain Eukaryota; kingdom Metazoa; phylum Chordata; order Testudines; family Emydidae; genus Terrapene; species Terrapene triunguis. Next base: position 897,847 of record NW_020665277.1, read on the forward strand.
GAGTTCCAGCCCTTCCACTGACCTGCTGTGTAACCCTGAGCACCCTGTCTCAGTGTCTGTCTGTCTTTTCTATTTAAGATTCTCTCTATAGGGAAGGGATAGCTTCTAATTACATGTTTGCACATAACCTAGGAAAATGGATCCCTGATCTCAGATGGAGATTCTGAGAATTATTATAATACAAACTATAAAACAGGAGTGATAGCTAGATGGATGTCTAACATAATAATGAAAGAAAATAACTCTTGAAAACATTTAAGATATTAATAGTAAACATGAGCCATTTAATTCACTTGATGTCTGGAGGACCAAATAATAGAAATGGTTTCAACCTGACAGGTGTACATTAAATAGGGCATTATAATGCAGAGATGTTGCTAACCATTGTGGATACTTCAATAGGGCTGATATCTATCAATCAACACATGTTCCATACACTCACTCTCGATCGCCTGTCCATCCATCCCTTTGGTTTTTCTATAGTGTCCATAGCCCTCCTATCGAAGTACTGATTCCTAGAGGAGTGTAATGTAAATGCCTGCATGGATAGATAAACCATATAGTGTGTCTTTCCTCTTTTTAGTAAAAATCTGATAATCTTTAGTGGGTAATTTCTCTAACAATCTTATTTTTCCCTTCCATAGCCATCATACCTCCCCCAACCATATGTTATTAGATGACATAACATTCACTTTGGGAAAAAAAATCTATTATTCAAACTGAGTGGCTTAAAATTGAATTGCTTACATGGTAACGAACCTTGGCTTCTGTTAAAAATAAATCCCTTTATCTGCGCTGCATTCTCAGGTCTGCATTTTCCACAGAAAGTCCTTTAAAATACTCTGGACCTGAACAAGATCGAATGTGACTTTTTAAAAACAGAATGCCTGGTCCTCTCTGCTTTCCTCTTTGGGCCGACAATGGGAGATAAATTCACTCCACAGGAATCTTTTGTGGGCCATGCTGCTGAGGTAATTTGCAGTGGAAAAGGCATCTTACGCTACATTTATCACCCCCTGCCGCTGGCTACAATTCAACCCACTTTGAGCCACTGAGCAGAGGTACCGAGTGGCGCTCCTGCATTATTATTCCACATAATAATGGGTGTGCAGGGAAGCAAGAGACAAATATACAGTACATTCCAGAAAGGCTCAGCTGGGGAGGGAGGGAGAAGAGCCAGGGGGTAGGTGGGAGGAGAGAAGGGAAGATCATTTGCAATTAAAAAAAAAAAAAAAAAAAAAAAGAAAACCACAGAGTCAGACATGGTCTCATTGTTTTAAAAATCAACATTTCTTACTCACCTAGCAACAGTTGATATCATTGCCTGTCTCTTACAGCAGATTTCAAGGCTGGGCTGATTGAAATGAGCTTTTTCCAATCACCTAGATCAGGATCTACTGGCAAGAGTGAACCCCCCCGCCCACATCTGCTACCTGCCTTTAAATATTCAGTAACTTCCAGGCCTGAGGCCCCCTTTACTTTCCAGGGGCCCAATCCCAACGTCGACTGAACACCCTCAACTTCCATTTACTTTAGTGGGTGTTGGGATGCTCAGCACCTCTCAAGAAGCATCCGGTACTGTGCAGGATTCGGACTCTACATTTTAAACTTTAAACACATTTGCTTGATAAGAATGAACTTAAGCAAATGCTGAGTCAGGACTTCCTAGTTTACATTAGCATTTGTCAGCTACATTAAGGCAGCTCCCCGGCAGGTGTTGCTTGGGTAGTCAATGGAGCTATACCAGTTTACACATTTTGAGGGAGCGTACAGCACCGAGATCTTTGTGCAGCTCCCTTCCTTCCTAGCTGCACCTCTCCACGTACAGAGACGTGAGAAATGTATGAAGTCAATCCAACTGAAGACATGATTCAGAAATTAACATCCAGCCACAGCTCAGGATCTATGACAGGACAATTTGAAGCTAAGGGCAGATCCTGTTTCAGCTCTTCAGTCTTTAGGGTTATACTAAAGGGACAGTAATCAAATGCAAGATGGAGGCCTCCCCTCGTGCAATAGCTGGGAAACAATATTTTTGTTTTGCCAACTGTAATATAGTATAGAAAGAAATTACTACTCCTTTTCCTATCATGCTAGGTCAAGTTTTAATAGCATCGTTTCAAGTTTTTGTTCTTTTAGTAATACACACATTATTTCCAGTTACCTACAGTGTGGGCCATATTTAATTTACAAGAAATTTACTCATGACCCCTATTCAATATTCCTATTGCAGTAGCACTTAAGCATTCCAGTCAGGGATCAGGGCCCCACGGTGCTAGGGGCTGCATAAACACAAAGGCAGAACCTGTCCCAGAGATCTCACCATCTAGGACAAGTGAGCTGGTTATGGCTCCGTGAGTCAATGCTTGCCAGGAGCAAGGCATCTCAGGCCATGAGCTCCCTGCTTATCCAGTAACAGTGAATTGAAATTCAACTCAAAAATAGCTGCCTGGGCTTTTAAATTCCCTAACAAAACACATTTTCAAGGAAGGTGTTAGGCCCTGACCCAGGCCTGGCTGTTTAGGCTAATGACTGGGAAACTACTCATCTGCCTCTTCACCCAGCACTCCACCATAGATGCAGCAGACAAGCCTCATATGGAGCATTCTGATTTGCTACTGCATCTCCTGGCCCTTCTAGTTGCTGGAGGACCAAGTCATGTTGGTTCCACTAGTACCAGGCATGAGTGGATTGTCTAGGTTGTGCTAAACTCAAATCCCCTCTTTCTCAGTTGACACTGCTTTTGGGCAGTTGTGTCAGGGCAGCGATGCCTCCAGCAGGAAGCAAAGGTCTGGTGCAACCATCACATAATGGGTAGTTGGAGATAACTCTTCCTATATTTTCAAGAGCAAAAAGAACATAGTTTGACACAATTACCAAGCATGCCTTATTAGTTAGTGTGTGTTGTGGTAAAGCCTAACTGTCCTGATCAATGCCTTGTTGAGCTAGGCATTGTGCACTAGAGCTGGTTGAATCTTTTCAAATATTTGAAATTTCAGCACACAAAAAAAAAAAAAAAAATCAAGCATTTTCCCACATTTTGACCAGCTCTAATGAGCATATAAGTGTAATGCCTGCCCTGAAGAGCTTACACTCTTACTTTTATTCATGCCTCTTCCTCCTACCCTTTACCTGTTTGTTTTCCTTTTACACTTCTCTTGGGGGGGAGGAAGTGTGCCTTCATTTATGTTTGGAAAGTGTGGGTGCTAATCAAGACTAGTATTAAAAACACCACTGCTACTGCTTTTCACTTTCATAGAGCATGCCACTCATGCATCTCCAAGATCATCAAATGATGTACACTTGCCCATAATGACTTAAGCCTCACCTCTCTGGGAGGCAGATATGTATTGTAAGGAGTTCACATCTGCCCAAGATTTCTTGATTGTCTTTATGCTACATATTGCCGGTCCTAGGAACATCATGGCAATGGCAGGATAAAACTCAGATCCTCCTGGCTCAAAAAAAAAAAAAAAAACCCCGCAAGGCCCTATTGTGACAATACAGCAGGTCCCTTCAACATCCTTGAGAAAAACAAAAACAAAACAAAAAAAACTTTGTAGTATTAAGTTTATGAATTAGTGGAATGGGACTGTAGGTAACCTCTCTCATAACCTCTCTTGGGAGGAGATGTGATTCATAGATTCATAGATTCTAGGACTGGAAGGGACCTCGAGAGGTCATCGAGTCCAGTCCCCTGCCCGCATGGCAGGACCAAATACTGTCTAGACCATCCCTGATAGACATTTATCTAACCTACTCTTAAATATCTCCAGAGATGGAGATTCCACAACCTCCCTAGGCAAGACCTGGGACTTCAAAGGACTATACTGAAAATGTGTCAGACAAGAATGGACTTCTGGACAATAGGGGTGAAGTGGATTTTCTGGAGAATACCTAGGAAGAAAGGTTAATGCAAGTTCCCCCACCTCTGGTTATGCAAAAACCCAGGCTTTTGAAGCTATGCCCTGTGGAGAAGGTCATTATCTGCTGATTGCCTGTTCCCAGAGAGAGCAAAGGCCCGAACTTTATAAGATGACAGGTGAACTGCCTAGTCTGGGTTCTGAACTTGTAACCATGGGGAAAACCCAGTTGTGGGTTTGACACCTACCAGAGCCCAAGATTGGAATTGGGGTGACCTCTGACAAGCCTTTTAGCATGCATGTAGTTTCCGGTAGTGTTTTAATGTTTTCTCTGTAATGAGTTCACCTTAAGAATAAGTATGCTTGCTTATAATGAACTGTGTGGTAACTTGTAACTGCAGGCAGTTATGCTGTTCACACCTCTGGAAAGAAAGCAAAGCACGGATGCTAGTCCATTTAGGCAGTCTGGCCTGCTGGGAATCTCAGCGTAAATCAGGTACCTATGCAGCTTTAACACCCCAGTTGGGAGGGAGGGACAGAGGGAGATGTGGGTTTCTGCCCAAGTGAGGTGACAGCCAAGGAGCTGGAAACCTGCAAGTGCCCTTGAGAGAGAGCATGGAGGAGGAATACAGGTGTAGTTGCCCTGAACTGACACACTTACCTCTTGTGATAGCATTGTAGGACCTATAACAGTTGGGCAGCTCTGATACCATCCATTAGAGGGCAGTGGTGCTCTGCTGGAAGGCAGTTGGATACCATGGTGATGGGCATGATGTTGTGGCTTGGCTAGTGCATCTTCTATCCACTTCATTACAATGTTATCTCAGTTTTACATAGGGGGAAGTTGAGATAGAGAGGCTAATACAGTAGTCAAAGGGCACACAAGTCAGCAGCAGAGCCAGGAATAGAACCCAGGAGTTCTGTTGTTTAGCCCTTAAAAGCTACCCTTCTTCCCATGTGCATGCATGCACAGAAAACTCAATCTTGATTTCAGCAAAAAAAACTACTATACTCCACAGTGATAAAACAAAATACAGTAATAAAACCTTTTCAGACGGTAGCAGATTACTATACAATAGTTATCTATGTAGGAACAATTTTAAAAGTAAAGTACAAATCAGTTCCAATGCCCGAGTGCTTCCTCCCAGTCTCAGAACCAGAAAAGGGGGAGGGGGGGAGAAGAGGGCTTTCATTAAATGCAGCTTGCAGGCAAATACAGTTTTATACTGTAGTCCTATATGCTCTCAACCCTGTGCTTTGTTGGCAATCTTTGGTGAGTGGCTCAGGTAGCAAGCGTCTGTTGAGAAGACCTCCTGAGCATGTTAATTGTATGAATACTTCAGACATGCACAAAAAAAAAAAGTTACATTCTTCTCATGTTTCAGTATTTTACATCTGTGGGGATTTAAAAAAATAAAATAAAAGGAAAAAAAAATAGCATCCAATCCGAAGATGTTGGGTTTGATCATTGGCTTACCTTGTCTTTGGTCCTTTACAGTTATTGTCAATGCCTCTGTTTGACACCTGTCATTATAATTCCATCATACAATCACTCCCCGTTCCCCATGCAGTTAGCGCTAATGGTTATGCCAATATTAATTTCTCTTTTCCAAAGGAAGACAGTTCACATACATAGTAATTATAGATTGAATCATTTAACTATAGCCGGAGGTGAATTTTGCTCATGCTTAGCAGATCTGCAGAATGTCAGGGGTTCAGTCCGACTGCTTGCAGGCCCACCACAGAATACTCTGTTTGCATGAAAAGGGTGAGTAAGCTCTCCTGCACAGTTTAGCTTTGGCACAGCTGACATACCACAAGACCTCGTAGTAATGGAGAATTTTAACGACCCAGACAGCTGTTGGATAAGTAATATCGCCAAACAGTTTCTAATAAGTTCTTGCAATGTATTGGGGGAAGTTTTTGTTTCAGAAAGTGGAGGAAGTAATGAGGGGGACAGCCATTTTAGACTTGATTCTGTGCAACAGGGAGGAAATGATAGCAAGTGGGGAGGAGGAAGGCAATTTGGGTGAAAGTAACCTGGAAATGATAGATATCATGAATCTAAGAAAAGGGAGCAGTGAACAGCAGAATAAGGACAGTAGATTTTAAAAAAAAAAAGCAGACTTTAATAGACTCAAAACTAGGGTGACCAGATAGTAAGTGTGAAAAATCAGGACAGGGTTGGGGGGTAAATGGGCACCTATAAGATAAAGCACCAAATACTGGACTATCCCTTTAAAATTGGGACACCCTAGTCCGAACTGATTGTTTTCCCATGGGACTTTATCTATCTAAGGCAAAAAGGAGTTCAGGAGAGCTGGCAGTTTCTCAAGGAAACAATATCAAAGGCACAACTACAAACTATACCCGTGCAAAGGAAAGATAGGAAGAGTATGAAGAGGCCAATATGGCTCCAGCAGGAGCACTTTGGTGACCTGAAAATCAAAAAGGAATCCTACAAAAAGCAGAAACAGACAAATTGCTAAAGAGTACAGAAGAATAGCACAAACATGTAGGGACAAAAAATCAGAAAGGCTAAAGTACAAATGAGTGACACCTAGCAATGAACAACAAAGGCAATAAGAGGAGGTTCTTTAAATACACTAGAAACAACAGAAAGATGAAGAAAATGGTACGTCCTCTACATAGTGGGGAAGGAAAGCTTGTAACTGATGCCAAGATGGCAGAGGTATTTAATGCCTATTTTGCTTCAGTCTTCTCTGAAAAGGTTAATGGTGACCAAATACTCAACTCAATTAATATTAACAAGGGCAAAGGAATGCAAATCAAGATAATGAAAGAACTGGTTAAAAGAGTATTTAAGGTAAGTTACAAGAATTCGAGTTGATGGGGCCTGATGAAGTTCATCCTAGGGTACATATGGAAATCTCTGAAGCAATTATCTTTGGGACCTCATCGGTCCTCCATGAGTTCTCAAAGGACAGGAGAAGGGCAAACTTGGAACCTAACTTTTTAAAAAGGGAACAAAGAGGATCCAGGAAATTATTGACCAATCAGCCTAACATCCATATCTGGAAAGATACTGGAACAAGTTATTAAACAATACATTTGTAAGCACCTAGAAGACAATAGGGGGTTAAGGAATAGCCAACATGGATTTGTCAAGAATAAATCATGCCAACCCAACCCAAGTTCCCTTTTTTGACAGGGTTACTAGACTACTGGATAGCAGGGAAGCAGTAGATGTGATACATCTTGATTTTAGTAAGGCTTTTGATTAAAAATGCCATGTGGGACTGTATCAAACTAGAGAAGCATGATCTAGATGAAATTACCTTAAAGTGGGTGCACAACTCATTCAAAGACCATACTCAAAAAGTAGTTCTCAGTGGTTTGCTGTCAGACTGGGAGGGTGTATCTAGTGGGGTCCTGCAGAGGTCTGTCCTGGTTCTAGTACTCTTAAATATTTTCCATTAATGACTTGGATAATGGAGTGGAGAATATGCTTATAAAATTTGCAGAGGACCTCAAGGTGGGTGGGGTTGCAAGCACTTTGGAGGACAGGATTAGTATTCAAAATGACCTGGACAAGTTGGTCTGAAATCAACAAAATGAAATTCAATGACAACTGCAAAGTACTACATTTAAGGAAAAAAGTCAAGTGTACAACTACAAAGTGAGGAATAACTAGCTATGTGGTAGTGCTGCTGAAAAGGATCTGGGGGTTTTAGGGGATCACATATTGAATGAGAGTCAAATGTGATGCAGCTGCAAAAAAAAAAAAAAGAAAGGCTAACATTCTGGGGGGTCTAACAGGAGTGTCATATGTAAGACACTGGAGGTGATTGTTCTGCTCTACTCAGCACTGGTGAGTTCTCAGCTGGAACATTGTGTCCAGTTCTGGGGTGCCACACTTTAGGAAAGATGTGGACAAATTGGAGAGTCCAGAGGAGAACAAAAAAGGTTTAGAAAACCTGACTAAATGAGGAAAGGTTAAAAAAACTGGGCAGGTTTAGACTTCAGAAAAGACTGAGGGGGGACTTGGTAAGTCTTCATCTTTTTTTATAACTGCCCTTAACATATTGGAGATCAATAGTACTCCACGTCCACTGAAGATAGGACAAGAGGTAATGGGCTTAATCTACAGCAATGGGGAATTTACGTTAGATATTAGGAAAAGATTTCTAACTTTAAGGGCGGAAGAGTTCTGGAATAGGCTTCCAAGGGAGGTTGCAGAATCCCCATCCTTGAAGGTTTTTAAGAACAGGTTGGACAAACACCTGTCAGGGATGGGCCGGGTTTACTTGGTCGTGCCTCAGTGCAGGAGGCTGGACTTGGCCTCTCAAGGGCCCTTCCAACCCTATATTTCTATGTGTCAGCTCAAGGATGTCCTACCACCACACAAAGGAAGGGCTAGTGTGCATCCTTGTAATGGGGTTCCACTCACCATTAGCATACCTCTTTGCATCCATGTCAGGCAGCATAGCTCTTCCTGCATGAAGGTACCCCATTGCTGCTTGCTGTGCAAGAGCTTCTCTTCTGGTAACTTAGCTCTCCAGGCAGGTCCACTCCTCCCAAGGTTACGAAGTCCAACAGGACAACTGTCCAAATGCTGTTGCCAGAATGGTTCAGCCCTTCCTCAGGCTCTAGTCCACTGTACCAGAGACTAGCAAAGGAATCTGGACCCTCCTGCTATGCCAGCTTCCAGTCCAGGTACCCTACAACCAACAATCCAGGTCTATTCAGTCCCAGTCGATGTTTCCTTGGGCTCCTTCATATCCAGCTTCCCTATCTTCTCCATCCTCATGTAGCAGGGTGCATACCACCCCTACCCCTTCACACCACAGAAACTGGTTCAGACTCTACTGGTAGCATGTCCGCCATGCTATTGATTTGAGTTCTCTCCATCAACACCCTTATTGTCCCATACAACAGTAAATAAATATAAATATAAATATGAGGAGATATACCTATCTCATAGAACTGGAAGGGACCCTGAAAGGTCATTGAGTCCAGCCCCCTGCCTTCACTAGCAGGACCAAGTACTGATTTTGCTCCAGATTCCTAAGTGGCCCCCTCAAGGATTGAACTCACAACCCTGGGTGATACTGTACTATTTACAGTATCACCTGTGCTGTGGGCCTGCTCCTCAGGAGGAGAGGTTTCTCTTCCCTGAGGCTTCTGAGAGACTGGTCACAGCTAGCCCTGTTCCTCCCTCTCTGGCACTTACTTCCTGTCCTGTTTATCTGTCTTGAGCTGATTGGCGAATTGGCTCACCAAGCCCACCTGCCTGATCAGCTAACTGCCTTTAATTGTCCTAATCAGCTTTCTAAGGATTGGGTGCAGGTGAGGGGTAATAATTGGTGTCAGAGTTATCCGAGTGTAGGCTCACTTATTAATTCCCTGCATGCTATCAAACCTGGTTCTGAGTTTACCACTGGAGCTTACTGTACTTCCTGTAGCCACTTCACCCCCCCCAGCCTCTTACCAGACAAGTTACTGCAGGACAGGCTCAGAGGGCTTACTCTCCTCCTATATGTCCTCCTTGTCCCTGAGGACCTGCCTCCCAAACTTCTTCCCACTGCAGACCCTGTCTGGTCTCAGCTTCTTGGCTTTATACTGCTTCCCCAGCTGGCTTCACTCTCCATTAACCCCGGCCTTCCTTCTCACAGTTGATGACAGGTCATCTAACAATCCCCTGCACATTTACTCCAAAATCAACCTTCGAGATGTTTGGATAGCTTCCTCCCCTGCCCCTCTACCTCCCTCATTATGTGTTATTTTTGTGCTGCCTGCGCATTGAAAGAACTTTTGGGTTTTGCTTATTCTCTAAACCAGACCTGTGAACCCTTTAAATTTATCCCGCATCTCCAGTCAGTGGTACCTGGAGAGAAGAAACTCTGGAAGGCAAGTGTTCTCTGGAGAAAAAGAATTGGTCCCAGAAGCCATAAAGGGGATTATAATTCCTAATGAGATAAGGTACAATGTTTGAAAATGCAGTTATCTGGCTTCAGGAGGGTGCAGGATGAGTAAACCACAGCTGGGACAGGAACACAAGAAGATTGGAGACATTTCCTCTAAAAAGGACAAAGTTTCTAATCTTCAGGAAAAATACAGCTGCAAGCAAGATCAGGAAGGAAAGTAACATAGAATTGGGAAAAAAAGTGAGTGCAAAGAACAGGGATTAACCTTGATGTTTGTAAATGTAGCTCATTTTAGGATGTAAAGGTAAATCCCATGATGTACTGAACAGTACAGCTATAGGGCTGGAGGACTGAGGGCTAGGAAAAGCAAAGGATAACAAAGAATATAAATGAGTTAAGGCTCCTGAGTTGCATTTGAAATTGAATTGCTTGGATTTCCTGGCAAGAGATAGCTTTTTGTATTATAATAACTATAGACTTGTTTTGAAGGGAACATGCTAGAGTTGGCCAGGAAATGGACTTTCAGCTCAGCAAATGCTTGAGTTTTTGGATAATTTGTTAAGGAAATGATTCCTGCCAAGGAGTAGGGGTGCTTAGGGTAGATTAGCTGATCCAGTTCCTTCAAAAGGTACATCAAAATCTACACATTCCCGCTGAACATTTCACTTTTTGACCAACTGGCATTTTCCATCTGAAATATGGAAATTTTTGGATGAAGCAATCAGCTCTAGACCATGTCATCATACCAACAAGAGTTTAAAGCATGAGTTCTCAATGTGGGGGTTGCAAAGAGGTGTCAGCGGGTCATGACCACTCTATGCTTCCCATATCACTAAACAGAAGACAAGTCCTGGTTACACAGAAGTGGGTTTCCAGGTAAGGGCGTGGGAGGGCCCATTATTGAAAGTTTGAGACATATTGGTCTAAAGGATCAATTTGTTTTATCAAGCTGATCTCTCCTGTGATATTTACCCAGGCGGCCAGCAATGAAACGGATTCTAGAATAGAGGAGTCTGCCAGCAGCAGGTTTCTTTACCATATTACCTTTGTAACCTGTGGTGATGGGAGTGGCAAGGCGTAGCCAGCCTAGATGCTGGCATGGGATTTTAGGATGCTTTTAGATCACACTACAGCACAGCACAGGCATTAGTCCAGGAGCAAAGAGATAAGCTCAGGAGCTATCTAATGCGCGCGTGTGTGTAAGTATAAATGCCATATCAGAGAGAGTTCAGTATTTAAATAAAGTGCAAATAAAGTGATTATTTGTACAGGATTGATCCAACTCAGTCCCATATCTCTTGCAGCCTTTATGGGGGAAGAAAATCAAATCAGACATAGGTTGCTTCATTTCCCCACACTGAATTCACCACTGTGCTGGAAGCCAGCACAAGGCCAGTATACCATGTAAGTCCCACTCAAAACAGAGCTTAAGTGAGACTTTAGTGCATAAACCTGGTGCTGGCCCACTGAACAGGAGGAAGTTCATCCATGAAACCGAACAATCTAGTGCTAGACATAAAAACGCCTTGACCATGCTTTTTGTTGTCAAAGAATTCTCCAATGTAGCGAGCACCATTTTTAAATCTGTAGGTCCCCTGCAATATATTTGGTGTAGATATAGTACCTTGAATTAAGTACTGCCATGCTTCAAGTGTGAATCCTGTCTCACGCTTCCAATGCCAAGTTTTCAGTAGGACTCATTAAATGCATGCTCAAAAATTATGAGCACATGGGTCATGCATGCACACTCCCTGCTTTTTTATGCACAATTCCATGTGTGCCCACAAAAGGCAAATTTTGCACATGCTGAACAGTTGCATTTGCAAATGTTGGGGGTGCAGTCCAGGAGGCTTCCTGATAATTTGGCTGGGAGATTTGCAGAAAGCACATTCTTAAGTCAGGAGAGCAGTGTAGAAAAGCCTAATAAAGGTACGCACATGAACCATCTATCTGGCTCCCCAGTGTTCTGTAGCAATTAAGGGCAAAATTTGGTCTTGAGACATTTGATGTATATACACAGTAGTGGGCAGCCACTGATACTGAATTGATAGGAGTAATATCAACAACTAAACACTAGATAAATTAGATTAGTCAGTAGTTTCAGTTACAATCACGTTCCCACTGCTAATTCAGCCTGCCTGTTTGATTTCCTGCAGGTCTTCTAAAGAAAACTTTCAGAGGTCTATTTGTATTCAGCTCCTAGACAGGCATCCGGATTTAAGGAGAGAACCATATGCAAGTGTGAAGGGAGCAGATGCTACATCATCATGTGTAATTTAAAAGAAAAAAGGAGAGGAGATAGATGGACAAGATTGCATTCAGCATCAAGAACCTTTCTGTTGCATTCACAAAAATGCTGTTCTGCTTACAGCTTTGCATCCCATGCCAACGCTCTGGCTGCCTTCCAGGTTAATGGCACCAAAGGCCACCTCTCTTCCCAGATGTCATCTTAATTTCATATCCTTGCTACTGGCCCGCTCACTGATTGAGATTCATCTCATGAGTGATGCTTTTGTACTTCTAGCTAAACCATCATGAATGGGATAAGCTTGGGGCTTCTTCGGATGATGGGGTAATTCTCTGTGGCACCAATCTTCTACAGATCTCTTAAGATTATTTAATGGCCAACGTGAGAGGTTCCAGAACCAACCACTATTTCTCCCTGTCAAGTTCCTACTTGGGGGGTGGGGGAGCCAGAATTGAACTTCTGAACCTTATATCAATATCTACTTACCTTAGACGCTCTGCTGCAAAGATGGTCCTAGGATTCATAAGACCAAAAGTTTACTTCCCTGCTCAATCACAGGCTGTGTCTACACTGCAACCAGGTAGGTATATCCACTTTAATCTAGCTAGCACAGCTAAAAATAGCATTAAAGACACACTGCCTTTAGCGTGGGCTAGCAATAGGAGTACATAGGGGGAAATGCAGGCTTGTATAGCCAAAACCCTGCAAATCTGCAGAAATTTATAGACCATATTTGCGGATAGATGCGGATCCAAATTTTATCTCTAGAACCCTACAAATCTGTGGCTATCCGCTTTTTATCCATGGATATCTGCAACCATGGATGCGGATATCTACAGCCCATGTTTGCAGATTGGATGTAAATACTAATTTTGTATCTGTGCAGGGCTCTATGTATGGTCTACACTGCTATTTTAGCCACCCTAGCAAGAGTAAAGCCAAGCCAATAAGCCAACATAAGCAACACATGTTTCAGAGTGGTAGCCGCGTTAGTCTGTATCAGCAAAAAGAACGAGGAGTACTTGTGGCACCTTAAAGACTAACAAATTTATTTGGGCATAAGGTTTCGTGGGCTAAAACCCACTTCATCGGATTCATGCAGTGGAAAATACAGTAGGAAGATATACATACACACACACACGGAACATGAAAAAAATGGGTGTTGCCATACCAACTATAACGCGACTAATCAATTAAGGTGGGCTATTATCAGCAGGAGAAAAAAAAATTGTAGTGATAATCAGGATGGCCCAATTCCAACAGTTGACAAGGTGTGAGCACCATATTGTTTACACTGACACTGCATCGGCCTAACTATATTGACCCTGACTCTATGCTGCTTGTGAAGGTGGATTTAGGTGGAGCACAAGAGGCCAGGGTAAGAAACAAACCAACCACCACCCTCACCCCCAAGGGTACTGCAGGATGGAGGACAGATGCCTTATCAGACCTATGAGAGTGTCCACAACTGGAGAGCGCAAACATTGCTGGGGAGTACTAAAAGGGTGTAGCAGAGCTTTGTGGGGGCTCCTGCTGGGGAATGGCAGGGGGTGTAGAATGGGTAGAGCTCAAAGGAGAAATGGCATATGGCTTGCCTGCTTGAATCCCAGTGCTGTCAGCCTTTCAATTCCAAGAGCACCAAATTTCACCCTCCTCCCATGAAGAGAGATTGAAAAAAGAAAAATAAAAGTAATCATTTTGTAATTCAATACAATACTAATCAATTGTGACAGGACCTAGAGAATATTTTCACGGTGCCAATTACTTAAAGGGCAAAGATGCCATACCACTATTAAAATGATGGCACAGACAGCTCTCTAGGACATTGTGGAACAATGAATTAAATGCTGTTCAACTTGTTCAATGAAATAAAGTATTGGATCATTAACCTTACCAATGTCAATGTGTTGTCACTATCAAATTCAACTAAATGAGTGTCCAAGGTAATAGTAAAAAGCACACTTCAGACCAAGAAATGCATTAATACATTATTGGCTGCTAATAAAGAGAGAAAAACTCTAATGCAGTGTGAGCAACATAGAAAGGAGCTAAAAGTGTGTCTTAGGGCTTGTCTACACCCAGCCGCTAGTTCGGCGGCTGGGGATCGAAGTTCTGGGTTCGACTTATCGCGTCTGGTCTGGACGCGATAAGTCGAACCAGGAAGTGCTCGCCGTCGACTGCGGTACTCCAGCTCGGCGAGAGGAGTACCGCGGCGTCGACGAGGAGCCTGCCTGCCGCGTGTGGACCGCGTCTGAACCGCGGTAAGTTCGAACTAAGGTATGTCGACTTCAGCTACGTTATTCACGTAGCTGAAGTTGCGTACCTTAGTTCGACTTGGGGGGTTAGTGTAGACCAGGCCTTAGAGAGGTAGTCATATTAGATGAGGGTGATGGAAAGATCTGTGTTTGTAGATTCACCCCCCAATGTGTGCGCACACATACTTATACGCAATGCATGAATTTCCTTATTATATAGATGAGGACGCTCCTTTCATCACTCTTCCTTTTTCTTTCTTGCCACTTCCCTATTCAGGGTCAGCAACTTTCATAGCCTTCTTCCAAAACTCATGATCATTCACCTGGCCGTTGTGCAAAATGGTCTACGGTCTGCTGATGTTCAATCCACATGTAATCTTTGGACTCCCCCATCCTTGTCTTCTTCCATTCAGTTATTGCAAGGGTCATATTACCAATGTATCTCAGGTCTCTGCTGGACATGTCCATTCCAGCATGGCCTAGCCTCCCACAACTGGTATTCAGTTGAGGCCACCTGCATTAGGCCCATCGCCACATCTTTTTTTCCCCCTATCACAGAGCATCCTGCCATTTGACTATCTCAACATGGTCAAGGGGAAGGCTTGGCACTGGGGAGGCAGGAGGGAAAGGCTCCGTCAGCTGGAAAGCTGAACCTTTCCCCACTGCCTTGCCCCCGCCAGAGCCTTTCCTCGCTGCATTGAAAGGCTTGGAGCTGCTGAAACCTTTCCCCACTGCTTCCCCTCTGCCAGAGCCTTTTACCGACATGAGTAGCTATACCACACAGAGTGGAAGTATCCTGCTTTTCACCATGGCATGTCGCTACACGTACACTACATGCCGCCACCAGTGATGTGTAGTTCTCTATGGCTACGTTCCTGGTGTGCACAGAACTCCTCTTACGGTTGTGCTCCACACTGGACCCTGGGAACAATGTTGTAGCATTCCTGTCCAGACATTCCCCTATTGCCTGTTTTTAATACGGGGAGGCAAAAATATGTCTCAATATACAGGAATCACTTCACCCATCACTGCAAAGCAGCCACCTCTGAGACGGAAAATGGCTTTTAACAGTACAAAAAAAACCCCAAACCCTACACATTGGAAAAAATATACTGTAATTGAAAATGCCTGTGACAAAATAGAAATGATCAAATGGTATCTGCGTGCTGTTACATTTCAATATTAAGATAAGAAATGTTTTCCTTCTTTCTGCTCATTCATGAGTGAAAGGATATTAGTGAGGGTGACCTTGCCTTCCTGAGACACTCGCAATTCTATTTTAATTTAAAATAAAATGAAACAATATATAGATTTAAGACAGGCAGAAGTGTGAAAACATATGGATATTGGCAGTGACTAGTGTTATTTCTGGGCCCTTTTATATTTCGTGATAAATAGCTTAAATGGGGTAATTTAAAATTGCAAATTCTTTTTAGAGAGCCTGCATAAGCTCAGTTGATGTTAGAGGTGCCTGTCATCAGAAGGGTTAAATACTCATGGTACTTGCTAATTACCTTATCACCATTACTAGTTCATATTAACTCTACCCCAGCATCCGATTCATTAGAGTATCCTATATTACTATAGCATGAGCTAGAAACAAAACCTGTTTGCAGAGAGTAAAAGAAACCCCTGAAATATCTAAGTTCAGTTCAGATTCTGCTTAAGATAATATAGCACAAGCCGCATGTCCAGAGAACACAAAGGGTGAAATGGCCAGCACACAACCTAGGCACCACTTAAGTTTAAGAGGAATTAAGCGGCGTGTTCTTTCCTGTGTAGCCTTTTGCTGGCCCTTTGCACAGGGATGAATTTTACCCTTTAAAAAAGTCTCATTTGGCGACCAAGGAGAGGGATTTTCAAAAGCACTCAGCGTTGTTGAAACTCTGTTCCGATCAGAGCCAATAGGACTCTTACCATTGACAGCAAGGTGGGATTTTCAGCAGTGCTCAGCATCCCGGTAGCTCTGCTCCCATTGAAGTCAATTCCCCCTCCACAAGAGCTTGTGCAGTATAGATCAGCTGCTTCCTCATCAACTTCTTATCTAGTCATAGAACAGGGGCCTTCCTTCTAAAAGAAGTAATAATAATATATGGAGATATACCTATCTCATAGAGCTGGAAGGGACCCCGAAAGGTCATTGAGTCCAGCCCCCTGCCTTCACTAGCAGGACCAAGTACTGATTTTGCCCCAGATCCCTAAGTGGCCCGCCCCAAGGATTGAATTTATAATCCTGGGGTTAGTAGGCTAACACTCAAACCACTGAGCTATTCCTCCCCCCTGTACTATCACCTTGTCTTCAGTACAGTTTTGTTGGCTAGTTTATCTTGTATACCCACAAGTGACCAAAAGGGTATGTCTACACAGAAGTAATATACCCACAGCTGCCCTGTATCAGTTGACTTGGGCTAGGACTGCAGGGCTAGAAAATTGCCGTATACACGTTCAGGCTCGGAGACATTCAGAGCCTGAACGTGAACATCCCAGAGCCCAGGTTCCAGCCTGAATATCTGCATTGAAATTTTGTAGTCCCACAGTCCAAGTCCCACCCCACATGCCAACTCAGCTGACATGAGCCAGCCATGGGTGTTTTACTGCAGTGTAGACATACCCAAAAGAGGTCTCACATGGAAATTTCCTAAAATTTTGGACATGTCAGCAGCACCATCTAGGATGGAGAGCACAACTGCATTGTGCAGTTACGTCTTTGAAGGAAGGTGAATGCCATAAAGTCTACCTGTCTTGAAAGCACTCCCACTAATCATGCTCTACTAGACAAGGATCCTAAGTCTCATATCCAAAAAGCATAGCCACTTACAATTATCTGCATGACTGTGTATGGCAGAAACATGGCAATGTGTTTATTGCTGTGCCATTACTCCTTACATTTGGTTTAATACCCTGTTTGTGGTGATGGTGGGTATGTTTCCTCAGCTTTGAAACACTCAATTGTCAAGCCAGAGTTTAGCGAGACAATTCTAAAGAAGAGAGATCATTCATAGGTGGCACTCAAGTGAGTTGCAAGTGCTTGGTCATCTACAAAGAGCTGAATTTCTGAGACCTTTGTTGATCCATGCCAACAGGATAGATTAAAGAGTTTGGCTGGAGCAGAATTTCATCTTTATGCCCAAGGTTAGTTGCTTCATCATATATTGCTGCAAAGCCTAATGTCCAAATAGTGATGTGAAGAGGATGCTTGTTGCTATTTGAAACACCTACATGACTGGATGGCATTCCATCTGCAGAGACACTTCTAACCCTGCCTTCATGGGTTGTCATATAATTTTATTGGGCTATCCAAATCTTCAAGAACCTAACGAAGAACAGGACTATCAAGTTTGTCAGGTCAAGACAACAAAAGGGCTTTCTATTTATGCTCCCTCAACTTTCCTGTGGTTGATGAATAATAAAGTGGACTAGTTACTTAATGGGCCAAACACTATTATGAGTTACACCAGATGCTATGGACGATGAACCAAATTCAAAGGGAATAAATAGGCGCAATGAAATACATTTCAATAGAGTTAATTGTTAAGAGTGGGTGCAAAGAGCAGCCAGATGATGACATTTATAGTTCACATCAACAATCTTTATTGGTCCTGCGAAGCCTAGGGACTATGCTATGTAGTCTTGAGCACTTTTTACTTTCACCTTATCTAATAACTATCTACATAAATACACAATTCTATAACAGTACTTACTTATCCTGGGTTATAGTTTGACTTGAAGAGTCATGGCATGCTAATCATGATACAAATAATCTGAGAAAGTTTAGTGAAAATGTCTGTACTGGATGCACCTGGCAGGTGACATTCATTCCTGTGAAGAGAACCAGCATGAGGCCTGGGTACCACTACAGTCCCACTCAGGCCAAGCATTAAGTGCCAGATTTTGAGCAGCCTTCTTTCACTGAGTAATAACTTACTCCACGAATAGCCCCATTGATGGTGGAGTAAGATACTCTTATGTGAGCAAGGAGTTCACACACAGATGCTAAATTGGGACTTCAGTGCTGTGTAGACCTTATCCTGGTCCTTTGCACAGGGGTGGGGCTTCAGGGCTTTCATCCTTGGTGCATATATTTCTATTCTTCACTCAAAACTGCATTGCGCTTCTCTACTCACCTTCAGCTCTTAACCCAAATTTTCAGTTGACTGAGTTATCAGCATTGGCTCAATGTGACATCTCTTAGAAATACTTGGAAAGGAACACGATACCATTGTCCTAATGTAAGAAAATGTGCACTCTACATGATGGATCACTTGCTAGATGTAATGCTACGTTTTTGTCAGGTTCATTGTGCCACATCACATTCCGGACTATCTGAAAATTTAAAACCAATTAGAAGTCATGAACCACATCACTGATCAAACTGCTCATGCTTCAGCTCACCTAGAATATGCATATTGTATTCTTACTGGCTGGCATATGGGACATAATTTTTCAAGATGTGCTCATTGGTTATCTGGTGTCCCTTTAGGGGCAAGATGGTTCCACTTATCAAGCTGACCCTGTTTGAATGTCTAGTCTCCTATTCCCCTTGTAGACATTCTGCATGGATGGTCACCTCCTCCATTTTTATCATTTCAATATTAGGAGATTTACAAACTCACTGCTGAAGTGAGAATTCCTTCATCATGAGTATATCACCCATTGTGGATTTGGAAAGATATTACTGCCGTCTACAAGGGTAATGGGAAGTTGGCATAAGAACGGCCATACGGGTCAGATCAAAGGTCCATCTAGCCTAGTATCCTGTCTTCCGACAGTGGCCAATGCCAGGTGCCCCAAAGGGAATGAACAGAACAGGTAGTCATCAAGTGATCCATCCCATTGCCTATTCCCAGCTTCTGGCAAATAGGGACACCATCCCTGCCCATCCTGGCTAATAGCCATTGATGGATTTATCTAGGTTTTTTTTTTTGGAACCCTGTTATAGTCTTGGCTTGCACAACATCCTCCGGCAAGGAGTTCCACAGGTTGACTGTGCATTGTGTGAACAGGCATAGGTGTGACTGGCAGACAGTTTCATCGTTTATGGAGTCCTGTATCGTTATTTTTCATCACTACCTCCCTGGGTTGGGAGTGGGTAATTTGCGCACCTGCTGCCTTCCTTGGATGTTGTAGCCGTTTCTCAGGCTCCCTCTCCAGAATCGAACCCCGATTCCCCTTTACCGATGGTCACCCTGGTAGGCACAGGAAGTACCATCAAAAGTCTATGTCCTGCCTCCTCACAAGCATCTTTCCCTGGGCTTTCTCCCCAGCTCTCTTCACTAGTCTGTTCTGTTGAAACAGCTTCCCTACTTCACAGGAAGGCTGGCTTTTATATTTGCCAGAAGGCATTGCTCAAAGTCATCAGTTCTCTCCATCATGTGTTGAGTGAGGGAAGGGGGGTGGGGAGGGAAACCAGGCATTCAGCTTATCCTGTGACAAACTTTTACCGGTGAGGCTCCTTGTCAAGTCCAGATGTGAAGAAAAGCTTCCCACGTGTGATCGCATTGCCCAGGGGAGCCCTTTTTGAGTCGGGACGTGTAATTTATACCACACTACACTAGCACTAATGACATTGTCCCTTAAATATATAGGGACATATGAACAATTCCAGTAGGGAACACAGGAGAATTTAAAAAATAAAATAAAATAAAAAAGGATGCCACACTGCTACAATAACTGCATATCACAAGTTTAGAACTTCGTCTTGGCACGCTGAATTCTGTGCAGAAGTGTGCTAATGTCCTTTTGGAGCCAACACAGCAGAAGGACAAAAAGGGATATGGAATGGGGCTTAGTCTGCCAACTTTAAAGCATCTAAAATGAGTGACCCTTTTCAAAGATCCCATCAAGGTTTTGAATATGCCTTTGAAATTCCACGGAGATTCTCCTTATTTCAGAGTAAAACAGGCCAAATGGAACAAGAATTGGCAGGTCTGTGTCAGAGAGCAAGCGAGGCTATTTTGTGGTTTGGATCTGTTCCAGGTTGGATTCCTCGATCAAGGAGTATTCGTTTCAAATTAAAGTGTATCCCTTCACTTGGATTAAACAATCCCAGCCCTCTGGGCATGGTAGAGAGAAAGGAACTGGAGTCTCTTTTTAGCACCTATTGCTTTAATGATTTCAGTTTGCAATACAGCTGCATTATATAGTTATTGCTATGTTCCAGTACATTTAACACCTCCTAAATGTGAGTAAATGAAAAACCACATATACTACTCTGTTTTGCAAGTGAAATGTTTTTATGACTATTTTTTATACTGTGGGAGAAGAATTGCAGTCTGAAAGAAATCTGAATTCTACTGATTTTCATTTGCCCCATATTTTATATTCCCTGGCATCCCAAACAGCTGGGAATTAGGGTGACTTGCAGTGAGGCCTCCTGGGTGAGATTAATGTGACTTTTAGCTGGAGCAGGAATGTCCTTATGAACATAGGAGGAGAAAAATAAGCCATGTGATCACTGTTTGAGAATTCTGTTGCAATCCATTGCATCTCTATAGCTGACTATGCATCTGAAATACTGTATCTTTTGTTTGTGATTAGATGAATCAATAATGGCATTTTCTACAGTGCCATTATCTATAGGATTTCTTAATGCTGTTCCCTACAATAAGTCTTGCATCCTATTGATCTGCAATATTAGTACAAGGTGTTGGTGGCTGCTTTAATTTCAACTCAGGTTTTGGGGTTTATTTTAAGCTCTTAGATTTTCTGTTGTCTCCCATCTTTTTCCCCACTTCCTTATCTCTAAAAAAAATCTAAACCCTTGGATGGCTACTAACCCCTGTTAGCATTTCAATCCCATGTTAGTCCCAATACCCATTTCATTCTAAAGCAACCCCTGGTATCTCATTGTCCACTCAGTGTTTATGCGCTGTTCAGAGTACATAAAGAGTGCTGTAGACTCGAGTGACCCTTTGTAATTCCTGCACTGAAAGCTTCTGGGTGTGAAAATATGGCCATTGTATAACAGGAGGGGCAAGTTCTCTGCTGGTATAAGTGGCCTTTGCGCCACTGAAGTCAATGGAGTTTTGCCCATTCCCAGGAGAGAGAGTTAGGCCTGAATGTGTGTCTGGCATTTTTCACCTGTTCCCCAGTTCTTCCCTAAGATCAGTCACCAGGTCACACAGTGTATCGCCATCACCCTCATGTTGTATTAGGTGTTCAATATTCATATTATTCAATATGTATTCTGCATGGTGGACCAGAAGACAGCAGTTGCATGGGAACTCAGCTATGCTCTACATGTTGAGAAATGCCTTCTCCAGCATGGTATTCTGCTATCTAGGACCTGCCCTGATTCCTTGCCTACACAGCAGAGACCCCCCTCTGTACACAACATAGGCTAGGGGGATTAGTGTAAGTTACATCATCATAACAACAGATCCTGCTGCTGGAATACCAATTCTTAATAGGTCAGACAAGCATTTTGCTGCATCTAATAAGAATTTCCAGCTTGTTGGAAAGTGGACCGGGTTATGGGGCAGAATTAAGCAGGCTGATGTTGGAAACTTAACTGTTGATTTCCATAGTTTCTAGTCTTATTTTTCCCCTCCAATATCATTCTACTTATGATGCTTTAAAGTAAAAAAACTTATTCTCATCCTTAACTTAGGAAAGGATATTGTCCAGGAACGTGCAAAACAATATAAGATTCTTGCATGGAAATTTAAACAGCATCTCTTTATGTTTCTGTCACAGATTTGTTCATGAGCAAACACACTCAAGAGGCCATTGAGAACCCCCTAAAACAGTTCTGCTCATCTGGACCATTGGGCTTTAGGCAGAACTAGAGCTTCTGTGCTATACCCAGAACTAGGACAGGTGAAGGGCAAACCTCAGTTGGCAAAAGTAAATGGGAACCAGAAAGGCTATTCAATATCTGCTATGTAGATATATTTACCGGCATAATTAATGGATGTAATTTTTCTCCGCCCTTTCTGCAATTTACACTTCAAGAGCCAAGCACTTAATGTATTGTAAGATGAATGCTGCAATGAAAGTGCTTACAAAACAGTGAATATGGGAAAAAATAATCAGGAGACAAAAAGCACAACAGGTCTTTGAATCAGAAATGGTGCTAATTCCATAGAGGAGCCTGAAGAGTTCTGGACAAGTGCTAAAATAAGCTGTTCTTATGCTTTAAGACCTAATCTATCACTTTTTTTTATAAACAGGGCAATTTCATAAAGATAGATTTGGTGCTTTGATGTTACAGTGAGTGCCCCAGGGGAAGGCAGATAAAGGGCAATAATATAACTAATGGGAATAAACTCTATAACATTAACTCATCAGGAGCATGGAAGGAAGCACAAATTGGTAGGTATGAGGGATAAAACTTTTAGTTAAATTTTTATTCAAGATTTTCCGGTATAACGCATAAAACTTGGATGAAACAGCGCCACTTGCTAGTGTACAAACAAGTAAGCCAACATGGGTTGTTTCAGAACATAGCTATATTAGCAAAGACATATTTTACACTTCTCCTCCTGTCCTTCCCCATTAGATCAACTACCCAAAAAAGAAAGGGTTGGATTCTGTGCTCACTTGGACTGCAGTATCTATTTAATTTCATTAACTTCCTGCAATATGCCATTCAGGTACGAAGAAAACCATCCTTTATGGGAAAAAGGAAGGGGTCTTGCACAGTAAGGAAAAAAGTCTCACTTTTGATTTACTGGGTCAAATGTGTTGCTGGTGTAAATGGGTATAGCTTAATTTACTTCAATTCAGCTTCACTCATTTATCCCAGTGGAGAATTTTCTCCATTTATTCTTCAGTAGTAATAAGTAGCAACACAGCAGAAGTAATGCGGAGTGGGTAATCTGACAAAGCAACAACAGGAAGAGAAAAGACAGCCCAGGGGTTCCAAACGCCTGAGGTCATTTCACAAGCGAGGAATGTGTGTTCCCCGGCCGCTTCCACGGAATGCGGCCATCATTTCCTGCCAGTGCTGTCAAACTCACATTGGGAAACAAGACGTGCATTTATTTTCCATTGGCCAAATACTGTTATGGTTCATTAGAAAGTATGTAGTGCTTCTGATAGCCAAAAGTGCTGTACTAACATTAACTAATTAATCCTCGCAACACAACCCTTGTGATAGGCAAGTTGGTATCACTATCCCCATTTTACAGAGGCTGAGCTGGGACAGAGAGGTGAAGTGAAGTGACTTGTCTAAGTGACACTGAGTCAGTGGAAGAGCAAGATTAGAATTCAAGATTTCTTGAGATTCATAGTCTGAGGGTGAAACACCCCCCTATACAGAGGGCCAGTACCAGGCGTAGAAACCACTTAAGCCATATTTGTAAGGTCTTAAATACAATGGTCCATATCACATAAGTTGTGCCAGTGGTGATGGTGGGTTAACAGTCTCAATGAAGAGGCTGAAGACTAAAGAGGGAACAGAGACTCAACTCCACTTTTACCTGTACAGTCATGCTGGCATTGAGAGAGAATGAGAATGAGAATGAATCTGGCAGTGTAGCTGCCAGGAATGTGCCTGGTCTCTGGATCAAAAAAACAATCCAGTCTCCAAAGTCCAGAGCCTGCATTCTAATGCACATGTCCAAAGAACTCTGACTTCTGTGCCACCCTGCTGAGGAAAAGGGGCCACTGCATACATCACAAAGCAGGATCGGGACCCCAAGACTGTAGTGATGGCACCTTTCACTGGCACTAAATTCACGAAGAAAAAACAAAAAGATGCCTAGTGCAACCATAGGTTAAAAAAACCCCACAGCATTGTATCAATATCATAGCATCACACCCTAAATATCAAAGCTGATCACAGTTTAATCCTATGAAATCTTTTCTATATTGTCCAATAGATTTCAAATACATTTAAGATAAAGATATGGAAAACCACATACTTAAAATATGTCCTGAATATATTGGTTGAAATATTCCACTGAGGAAGAAGAGTGCGGGGGGGGGGGGGGGGGGGGGGGGGGGGGGGAGGGAAGAGAACTCTGCTTTGTCAAAATGATAGATTTGGTGTAAAACTCTATGACAAAACATCCAACTTGCTCAGTTTTAATAGGGTTGTCAGCAGTGAATGTAATCTTAACTTATGAAAAAAAAAATGCCTTCTTGTTGCTCCATATATCATGATGAACCATAGTCCAACAACAACAAAAGCAATCATTCCTAAATCGGGCTTGTTTTCTTGGGGTGGGGGCAGGGTGGGGTGGACGATCATCAGCAGGGCCGGCTCTGGCTTTTTTGCCGCCCCAGGCAAAAAAGCCTCCGGCCGCCCCCCCCCGTGGGGGGGGGGGGGCCGGGGGGGGGGGGGGGGGGGGCCGGGACGGGGGGGGGGCCGGAGCCCTGGGAGGAGGGCGGCGAGCCCCGACGGGGGCTCGGCTCTCCCCCCGGCGGCCGGGGGGAGGGCGGCCAGAGCGCCGGGGGGAGGGCGGCGAGCCCGGCTGTGGCCCCGCTCTCCCCGGCGGCCGGAGCGCCGCGCCGCCCCCCTCCAGGTGCCGCCCCAAGCACCAGCTTGGGTGCCTGGTGCCGGCCCTGATCATCAGTAATGAAGTATGAAGAACATTGAAAGACTTATGCTCACAGATATTAGCACAAAACTAGATGGCTTGGAATTATTCTTTTAACCACAATAGATAATTCTTGAATGATGTGCCCAACAAAGACAAATCCTGCAGCCAGAGGAAGTCATCTATTATATTAACAAGTATATTTGATTCCTTCAAAGCAATGTAATTCAATTGAAGCTTCAAAGACAGTGGAAAAGTTAAATGCCTGCCTTTCAGAAATGATTTCTGTGAAGGGGGAATAGTTGACAAAAGTATGTCCTGGAGTGGGGGAAGAGGTGATACCTGCCCAAACTCAGGACCAAATTCTGAGGTTCATATTCAAAGGTTACTCGGTCATTACTCAGGCAGACTCCAAGAGGTGAAATTCACCCCACGCAGAGGGACTGACACAAGGCCTAGCATGCAAGTCCCATTTAGCCTCAAGGGCACAGCTCTTCACTCCTTGACTTGTATGTCTTCCTTCCTTCTTGAAGAGTCAGCAGCTGGACACAGCCTAGCCCCATAACTTTCCTGCAAATCAAATCCAAACTCCTATTAAGTGTTTCCCTAAGAATCTATGTAGGATTTAAGCCTCTTAGGTTCTGTATTGCAAAGCTTTGAGTAAGGGCCCCTTCCTATGAGCACTCCCCAAGAGGCATGTTGCTTAAAGAAACAAACTTCCAGCAACCCAGGGTAACACTTTCAAAAATGCTCAAGTGACTTAGGAACCTATGCCCCATTGATTATCATTGGGATGTAGGCTCTTAAGTCACAGCCACTTTTGAAAAGGTTACCCCCAGTGTATTTTGGGACCATTTCTGTGCTCAAGAGCAACATGCACAGCCATTATGTGCTCCGTAGCAATGGTCAATACTACTCCCTGTGTGTGCGCATGACAGGTGTTGTTGCATTGTGACTGCACGATATTGCCACTGTAATTTGCGGGCCCAGTCTCACAATCCTTACTCATGTCAGCAGTCCTGTTGAAATCAGCAGGACTACTTGCATGATTAGAGGTTTGCAGGATCAGACCCTAAGCAATCAGGATCCTGCAAACAAAGTCCTGCCAATTTAGTAGCGCAGGATTGCACTATGAGCGCCTAGCCGCAGTGTGTGTTTTTGTCCATGTGTTTGTACACACACTGAACACACTAATGATGCTCAGTGAGCAACCCATTATAATAGCAGCAGTGGGAGGAAGAAATAGCTGCAAGCAGCCCAGGCGAGAGAAGTAAGTTATTTGAGATGAGATTTGGTAAAAGACGGCATGTCAACAAGGGGCACAGAGAGAGGGAGGGAGGGTGTTCCAGATCACAGCAGTTGCGGAGGAATAAGCTCATACATCAAACTGTGCCAAGCTGTGCTCAACAAACAAAGACTGAACTGGGTTCAAATGAACAGAGGGAATTGGGGAGGGGACTAGAGAAATGAGGACCAAGATTCTTGGAAGGAGACAGTGAAAGCAGGATTCTGAAGTGGATGGTGCGTCATGGGGCTGAGCGTGACATGGCTTCCTCCTTGGAACATCTGAGAAGGGGTTCAGCAACATTTTGCACATGCTAGACCGCAGATTCAGCACTAGAGGCGGAGTAGTACCTTGATCTGTGAGCATTCCCACAGACATCTGTGGAACAACCCATGGAGTAGATGCTACTCAACCTGAGTAAGGGTAGCAAAGTCTATCGCAGTAGACCTGGGTGCAGACACCTAGAAGCAGGTTATACACCTGTAGGATCCAAGGTAGAAGCAGTCCCTTCTAACCAAATTCCCCAAAACCCCCAGAAATCTGCCCACTTATTCTACCTAATGAAGAGCAAGTAGATAAGAACCAAAGAGGGGCTGTGTTAAAAGTCTCAGGATTTCTCAGCTGGTGGGGGATTAGGCATTTTTCAGGTCAGCAAAACAAACCTCATTCTTCCCCTTAAGAGTTGATTTTCATTTTCCTTTCATTGAAGGACTTCCCCGCCTCCCCTGCTGGATAAACAATGCTGAATCAGCCCTGCATCACGTACTGAGAAATGAAGAAAACTGTCTTTTTCCATGTGGTAATTTTTAGCCAAGGGAGCTGGAGCTGTCTGAGGGGCCTCAGGCCTTAACTTGGATTGTTAGTGGGCAGAGTCCTAAACCTGATTGTGAGTGCAAAAATATACGTGGGGAGAGGGCGAAGACAAAGCAAAGGAAAAAGCCATGCACCAACAAGACAGGAAGTTGAGAGCTGAAGGGTTAATCCTGCAGCCCTTGTTCACATGAGTGCCCCCTTCTACTCATTGGGACAACTAACATGAGAATGATATTGCAGGATCAGGCCCTAAATCAATGAATCATTTCATTGAGCGCCCTGGGACGCATTTGTGCGGCATCATCCAAACTCTCCTATGGCCCAACAGCACACCTCAAATCCAGCCATCAAAACTCATTATGCAGGATGCCTGAGGCTGTAACAGTGGATTTAAATACAGAACAGCAAGCTGGATTAGAGTCCATGTTACTTAGCCTGTCACTGCCCACTACCCTTCTCCTTAAAAATGGATTTTTATACTCGTGGAAGTTCCCAGACTGGCTGCTCAGGAAATGGACATCTGGTTACACACAGAATGGGGTCAGCATGGGCTGCAGCACACACCCCTTCCCCATCAGGTGCTTAGGAAGCTCACCCACTCCCACCATAGTCAGGTAAGAGAGAAGTTCAATCCCCAACTCTCATTCAAACCTTGACCTTTGTGCCTGCTTGGAGGCGCACACCAGTCTCTGAGGAGCTAGCTAACACTGTGGCCACTGGATGATACTGCCTAGAGAGTCAGTTATACCAAACCGGGCTTGATTCTGAGCAGCAGCTCAATGGTGAAAGTTTCTGTATCCATTACCCAAACCCTCAGTCATCCTGTTTACCTAATCTCAGGGCTGGTCTATACTTAGCCGCTAGTTCGGCGGCTGGAAATCGAACTTCCTGGTTCGATTTATCGCGTCTGGTCTGGACGCGATAAATCGAACCAGGAAGTGCTCGCCGTTGACTGCGGTACTCCAGCTCAACGAGAGGAGTACTGCGGAGTCGACGGGGGAGCCTGCCTGCCGCGTGTGGACCGCGTCTGAACCGCGGTAAGTTCGAAGTAAGGTATGTCGACTTCAGCTACGTTATTCACGTAGCTGAAGTTGCGTACCTTACTTTGACTTGGGGGGTTAGTGTAGACCAGGCCTAAGTGCTGTAACAGAGTGCCCTTAATCCCCATTTCACAGAAATGAGACAATAGAGCTGGGTGACACTTAGTCCCAAAGCTTTTTCCGGGGGTGGGGACTGGGGGTGAAATGTTTTTCAGTGACTAGTTGTTTTGTGAATTCATGTCAGTTTCATTTAACTGTTAAAAAACACTGAAACAATTAGGAAAAAAATGTTTTGTTTCAACTTCTCAAATGAAACTCATTGCATTTGAAACCAGATACCCTTTCAAAATTTTCTTGATTTTTTTTTTAAAGTCAACACCATCAAAACTGATCAAAATCAAAGCAAAAAAAGTGTTTACATTTGCCAAAACATTTCTTGCAACTAAAAAAAAAACTACTTCAAAATTGCCAATGAACCAAAAATCCATTATTCACCCAATTCTAACAAAAAGGCAAAAAAAAAAAAAAGTACTTGGCGTTCATGAAGCATATGAGTGGCAGAGATTGGGGGGAGGGAGGGAGGGGAAGGGAAGAACTCAGGGGGCCTGTTTGGCTTCCTGTTTCAGCCATTAGACTCCATTGCCTGGCTGAACTTGGTGTAGAACTCGATTCCTGAACACAAGTTCCTTGCAGCTTATCATTAGAGTCCCTCCCACGGTTGCAAATGTTCTCCTTCAGATTGAGGAGATGAGATGTTTAACAGCCATGGAAATCTGCCATTATTAAAGCACCTGGAACGACTGTCGCCTCGTGTTTCTGGAGGAGTAGAGAGCTAACCCATGGCCAGGCTCTCTGCACTGAAGGAGGGGGCAGGCTGGGGGAAATCTGTTCTGGAAAGCGTACACAGCCTGGAACAAAACAAAACCACCAAACCAAAGAAAGTTAATTGTCAAGTAAATTCTATGTGAGCATGTCACTCTGTAGCTCAGGCTCTGCATCAGAATCCCATTCCAGTACATGCAGTCTTTCAACAACCAACCACCAAAAATAATAATTCCCCACCAGTGATGGGTACAAACCCTTTTTGGTGCTCTCTTATTAGTTAGTGAATTGGTGCTGGATGCCAGCTGCAGCACTGCTTGTTTAGGCTTGCAAGCAATTTCATCACCTTGGAAATGCTACTGGGGAGGACTTTAAAATGAAAACATTTTCAGTTAATTTAATGATAGCCAGAATTTAACATTTAAAAGGCATCAGCTTGATAAGCGCTAGGGATTTGTGTCATTCTTACCGGGATTTGTGAAAAACTGAACAAAGTTGGTCATTCAGAAGCAGCAGAAATGGAGTCGAGACTGGCTTGGTGGCTTCTCTCTTTCCTTCCATCTGTATATCTGTAGCTCCAGATGCCTTTGTCAGGGTGGGAGTTCAGTTGAGCTTACAGTTGGAGCTTATAGTTGACAGTTGCACAGGGGCTTTTGCTGGTTCAGGTACCCGTACACTCCACCACCCCCGATCACTTCAGCTTCCAACTAACCCAAAACCTCCAAGTACTATGCAGCCAAACACCAAAGCTTTTCCTTGTTTCGAGCCCAGAGTATCCCAAATCTCCACGTTTCATTTTGGTTCCACATGGCTTGATTGCCCCATGTGGTAGAGAAGAGACAGGACTTATGTGCAATGAATATAAAGAGGATTCTGTACAGAGGCTGCTAGATACAGACTACTCTGTGGTGCTCCTTGGTTCCCATACTGACTAAACATATCCTGTAGTGCCTAGTGTCCCTCTAAATCCTGGCCCAGACTACAGTCGTGAAGTGATTAGTGATTACAACAAATAGAAAAGTTCCACATTTCAGAGACCTTTCAGTGAGAAATGTGATGGGATGTTCCATTTTGTAACTAAAACCCCTAACCAGATGAGTTCACCACTGAGTGTTGATCCTGTTGTGTTAACCATTTAAAGACTCTGGAATTCCTTCCTTTAATGAAGGATTTTCCACTTAGTTTCCCGTAGGAACCTGCTAGTGACCTGACCCATCTTTGTGGCATTACTAGAAGAGCGAACTGAGACCCTCCCTCAAGTGTTCGCTCACCCCAGAGGTAGCTCCATTTCTGCCAAGGGGAAAGTGATTGTAGAACACAGCTGACTCCCTCCTAGCATGTTCGGAATGTACCATTCCTCAGGTTTGCTCTCAGGATTAGCTATACTGATGTATTTGCTTTTACTTGAATTAAGCATACTGGGTTTCATTCTCGACTGCCTTATGAAGTTACCTTGGGCAAAATTGGTAGAGATTCTCATTTCTACTATGGCTCCCCTTGCCCTGCCCTGGCAGTGCCCGCAAAGGGGAGTAAACGCCAGAGCAGCATGTGGGGGCCTTAGTATAAATGAGAATCAGGCCCACTGAGCACCAAAGGGATATTAAGTGCTACTGCATCAGAATTATCCACTCCCTCCCGCTGGTGGTAGCATTTTACATCCACTTTGCTTCGGTGTGAGCCCCTGCACATGGCAGGAGAGAGCATCTCTCCTTCTAAATCTACCAGGACTCTGACTGCAGAAGTGGCTCTGCTGAGAGTAACAAATTATCACCTTATCGCCACCCACTCCTGTAGCATTACATTTTATTGCTTCTTGATTTTTTTTTTCCTAGGCTGACCACGGCCTTTTATCATTATGTCTGCACTTTATCACAGCTTTATGGCCCATCATTCCCTCCCCCATCTCACTCACTGGTCTGTCCCCTTTTCCCAAACAACAATTCTTTATAGACACATCCTCTAGTTTATCTGCTGATATTCCTCAAGGTTCAGTTGCTTCCTCCATTGTTATTTGCAATTTATCTGATTCCAAAACCTGACATCATTCCTTGCTGTGATATACTGTTGCCCGGCTATTGCTTACCATGTGCAAGCTTATTATTCTGCAACAACAATTTTTTTGCTACTCTCCCAAGTTTAGAGCAGCATTTGTTGAATTACAAAATTTGATGTCTGCAAAACATCACCCCATCTGCACAGATAAGACAGAATTCATTACTGTAGGCTCTACCATTACTTGGAAGAATTTAGGTCAAATTGCTTTGTCCTTGGACAACATATCCTTTTGCTATTAACTCTCTGCGCCCTCAGCTCTTGCAGATGTTCTCTTCGGACCTATAACAATCAAAACGCCCAGTAAGGTGATAATGGAAACCTTCAAGCCCATCAGCTGGGTTTATCAGGAGCAACACTCTGGCCTTGCCTTTCCTACCTCACCCTCCCTTTCTCCACAAGATATAACAGAAGGATTATTCTCTATGCAGGCCAGTTGTCATGGGCTCATGGAATATGGGTAACTAGCTGTCACTGACAGGTGCATGACAGCAAGAATAAAGAGTAGGTTCAGGAGTATGCAGCTAGATAGGGACTTATATTAATAGCTAAGGATATTGTTGGGACGTAGGTGGTATCACTGTAAATAGATGGGGGAAATAAAACTAATGAATCCTATTCTATCATCCTGCATTCATTTGTCCCCATTTTATATAAAAGTTATGAACAAGTGGGTGACATGAGATTATACAATAAGGTATGGAGAATAGCTATTTAGATTTAAAGACACTTACCCAAGACTTTAGGAGCCCTATCACAATTAGTAACATGATAAAATGCCAACAGCAAAAATAATAATTTCAGACAGGGACTTCTCCAGCCAGCCACCCACCTACAACAAAACTCCTATCTGACCCTTCTTTGTTCTGGGAAATTCTAAAAACCCTGTCAAACAGACCTCTTTTGTAGTGTGCCCAGAAGGTCAACAGATTCCAGATAAGGATACTTAATGGTTCTGTGGTAGTACCTTTCATCCACAGAGCTCGATGTGCTTAAAAATATTGATCAATTACTTTATGCAACCATCCTATGAGCTAGAGGTTGTATCTTTTTACAATTTACAGATGGAGACTACATTACAGAGTGGATTAGTGGCATACTGATCACAAAATGAGGACACAGAGCCAGCGGTAAAGTTTAAGGTGTTATTAACCAAGAGTCCTGATGCCCAACCTGCTGTTATAACCACCGGACTACACTCTCCCAGAAAGTGGATGAACCAGGATTCTTGATTCACAAAACAATCAGAAAGAATAAAAAAGTGGAAACAAAGGTGCTTGTCAGGTGCCGGATATCAATTCACACCAATGGTACAGCCACCACATTTAGGAGCGAGACACTTGCTCAAAAAGAGAGAAATGATGAATAGGATAAAGTGCACAGAGATTGCCCACTCCTGCTTCCAGGACAATCAGTAGCAGTATTCCCTTTGATTAGCGAGGAAGAATGCTCAAGTCCATGGCCTGGGACCCAGGACATGTGGGTCCAATTTCTATCTCTGCCACAGACTTCCTGTTTGATCTTGGGCAAAGATATTTAGGCATCAAACTCCCATTGAAATCAAGGGTGGTTAGGCTTCTTTGAGGATCTTGGCCGTAATCTTGTGCTTCAGTTCCCCTGTTGATAATGATCCTTCCTTTCCACATTGTCTGTCTTATCTACTTAGATTATAAGCTCTTTAGGGTAGGGACTGTGGCTAGGTCTACACTACAGCGGACTTCCGACCTAAGATACGCAACTTCAGCTACGTGAATACCGTAGCTGAAGTTGCGTATTTTAGGTCGGCTTACCTGGCGGTGAGGACGCGGGAAAGTGGACCGCTGCCGCGCTGCCGCCGACTCCGCTACCGCCTCTTGTCGAGGTGGAGTTCCGGAGTCGACTGTAGAGCCATCAGGGATCGATTTTACCGCGTCCTCACGAGACGCGGTAAGTCGATCCCCGATAAACCGATTGCTACCCGCCGGATCGGCGGGTAGTGAAGACATAGCCTGTCTCTTACTATGTGTTTGTACAGCTTTTAGCACAACAGTTGGGGGCTCTGAGCACTACAGTAATAAACATAATGACTTAACCGAGAGCAGGATTTGACTGTTTTGTGCAGTCCCCGCATTCCCAGAATTGTGTGTGTGAGAGAGTATCTTTAGCGTCAATGCCTTGTGGCACAGCAATATTCTTACCATAGGTATTTGTCAAGCACACAGCGGAGGCTTGTTCCAACACCACCAGCTCCCATTGATCCACTGTATGGTAGGTTTGCTGGATTATTGACAAAGTGCTCTGTAATCATCCTGCTGTAACAAGAAATGAAACAAGACAGGCCTGACAAATGGGGGACAGATCAGATGTTTGTCATACATTAAAGACCCCATCACTGAAGCTGCATGCCAGATTAAAAGCAATATAGGGAAGCAGACAGGCTCTTTGCTGTAACTGCCTTCAGCTTCCGTTTGCACTGTGACATGGGAATTCTCATCACTGAGACTGGGAGGTATTCTCTCTTTGCCATCAGGTTCCACAAAACTGTGTGCTGTTAAATAGGATATTGCATTCCAGGGGTGGCGGAACTGCAGTGACAAATGAGTGAGTGATGAATTCCCTCATTGCATATGTAAAGCCCTTTAGTTGAGATGCAAGGAACTACAAAATTTAAGATCATCAAGTATGATCAAGCATGAATATAGAGGCAAGGAAAATGAAGCATAATGTGTCTGGGTAGTAAAGAAAATGGCAAGAGTTTGGTTGCGAAACTGTGGTTTCCTAGGGCGATCTCAGCTTAAATGTTGCATGACCTGCTAATGGGATATTTGAAGACTGGAGGTGCTATTTGTAAGAGCACCTCTAAATTGTGGGGTCATGCTCTCTCTCTATATTTATGTGGAAGATGATGTGCAAATGCCATTCTGGATTCATTAAAAGGAGTCAATTTTATGCAAGTACAGTACTTACTGAATGCAAGTAACCATGGCTGTAATGCAAGAAAAATCAAGAAGCGAGAGATAAGGAGGACCAGATCTTCAGTTGATGCAAGTCAGTGTGCTCCAGGAACTATGCCAATTTATACCAGCTGAAGATCTGACCTAGAAACTAGGTGGTATAGTCTACAGCTAGAATTCTTTCATAGCCTCCTATAGTCACACAATAGGACACTTTTTAAAAATGTTGATAGACAGCTCTGAAATTGCCAAGACAAGACTGTTTTGCAACCCACATGCCACCTACAGACCAGAGGTTTTTTTGTTGAGGGATGTCAAAAGCGTTACAGAGACAGACCCATTAACCTTAATCCATTATACAACCATCTACAGGGCTCATACCATTTCTTAACATACAGAAAACGAGAAAGGAACGGAATGCACTTGGTAAAGTTTGTTTGAATGAAATACATAGGTCTCATAAGCCACACATGCATTAGCCAACAGGGGTACAGTAGGATAGGATGTATTTGTAGACAGCATCCTTTCATTACAGAAAAGAGTCAGACATGCTAAAGGAAATGGGAAAGTTTTAAGATGCAATAGTAAGAATGTGACTTCATGGCTCAAAAGGAAAGTATGCATGTTGGGGGACCAGGGTTAAGCAGGAAGGGGTTAGCAAGTAGATAGGGCAGCTCTCTCCAACTGTAGCGAAGAGAGAGATACAGAGCAGGAAAAAGGAGTGAAGTAAGTGGTGCGGAATGCGATTTGGAAGGGGTCCAGTAGAGAATAATAATTTTGAACTGAATGAGGTAATAAGCTAGTGAAGGTGGTTGACGCAACACTGCAGAAAGAGGAGCAGAGTAAGTGGGCACAAACATTTTCTGCCACCCCTGGCTGGGGTACTCTCCACTCAGTACTTTTAGGAAGCATTTGCATGTGCAGAAGAACAGTGTGTGCATTAGCTCCACTCTTATGGAAACTACTATACTATCAGTAATTACAGTAGTGCCTAGAGCGCTTGGCCCCATTGTGCTAGACACAGAACAAAGAGGTACAGAACAAAGAGGTACAATCAGAGTGGGTGAGGAATGACTTGTACATTATAAACTTGATTTGGGGGGGGGGGGGGATGGACACATCCCTGGTAATTCCAGTCTCTAATTTCTGTATGTGTCTGGTTTACTAAAGAGCTGGGCTGGTTGAAAAGAAGGAAGATCTTTGCACAGAAATTTAGTCCCCTCATTCATTGAAATTTCAGATTTTCATCAAAATAGCAAATTTTTGGAAAAAAATAAGTAGCTTCTAGGACTGGTCAAGCACCTCTACTTAACTCTCTATCATGGTACAAAATCCTAGCTAGCCATATAGTAAGGCAGGTAAGTATGTGGATAGATATACAGTCATCTAGGGCCTGATCCAACGCCCACTGCAGTGAATAAAGACCATGGGAATCTTTTCAATGGGCACTAGATTTGATCCCTCAGTTCTCCTTTTCTTCTGTATGTCAGAATAGAATTGTCCCGTACACTATTATTTTCTAGTCAGCTATTAAAACATCCCAACCAATGGTGCTGCCATCACTTATCTTGGGATACCGTTCTACACTCCAGGAGATATTTGGTAGTTCTAGTAGCATCAGGACACTTTAATTGTGCTGGATTTTAGTTATTCTCTTTGAAAGTGCTACCATGCTGCATGCCAATGGTAGTACTGCTTACACACACAGCATTGTATATCAAAAATATAGCCGTTTCCCAATTACTGAGATACCCCATTGATTAACACAACTGTGGATTCCAGTTTCTGAGAGTGACTGTGTAGTCATCATGTGAAATGCAAAGCGCAGACAATATTGCAAGAGGTGTACTGAGAGCAAAGCACAGCTAACAAATACCACTACCTACCTTTCTAACAATTTCATTTTACTACTACATGAAAATAAATTCACAGCAGAGTAGTGCTTGCGTGGCAACAGGAAAAATAGTCTTTTGAAAGTCTTGCAGAAGCAAAGTAATTGGTCTCAAACCTAAATCATAAAAGACCTGTAATTATACTGCTCAGAATTAACACAGAAGGCTGCCTTAAAAAGTCCATTTTAAGTAAATTTATACTATTATAAGACCTGTCGCTTGTGAGTAATAAAAACGGAGATGCTAAGTTAAGCTTTGTGTTATCCTGTTTGTTCAGATGGTGCTTATGCCAGCTGTATGCAGCAGAAAAGCACTTTTCAATTTATTTTTATTGCTTCTTTCTAAAAGCATTCCATTAAAGGAATATTACGCTGTATGAAGTTTCAAACCACCGTCGGCAGTTTATTTGCTTGTTTTGCTGGAATGGAATAAACAGTTATTTGCAGTAACTGTTATTACAGCTTCATGCTTGCAATACTATAATTAAGAATCAATAACTGTTTATCCAATGTACCCCACTCTTTTCCAAGGGTGGTAACTTGTCTGTTTCTAAATTTGAACGGATACTTGGCCTACGGGTTATCTGCTCACGGGGAACTTCCATTTTACAAGAGAGGTTACAAGGAGATTCCCACCTGTTCCGAGATTACAACTTCTAGGAACACTGATGAGCTCTTGCAATAACCAAATAGAGCTGGCCAGGAATTTTTTTTTTAACCCATAGAAAATTGAAACACCAAAAAACTTGAAATCGAAGTTGGCAGAACCCAGGAATGTTCCAGGTTTTCAAATATATTTGTCTAAAATTGTGAAAAGTTTTCATTTTCAAAGAAACCCCAGTTTTCAATGTCCAGATCTACAGATCTGTGCTCAGATACACTTGTCTTGGTCACCTGAAACTAACAGAGTGTGACTTATTGCTCACAGCGGTGCCTGAGCAGTACATAAACTGGATTTACCACAGGAGCAGCTCAAGGAGGCATCATCAGACCACCCCTCCCCCCCACATCTCCCAAGACAATCCCTTCTCGTTTCTCTGGAAATTATGAACTTCTTCTTGGCCTATCCTAGCAACAGATTGCTAGTACAATGCCTACACTGGCTCAGCAACTCTTGCTAGCAAGTGGAAGAGGAGGGAGCCAAGTCTCCACCCATTCCCTACCTCTTTATGTCCACCTGCTCCAGGGAGCAGGCAAATAGTCCTGCTTGATTACAGGGGCGGCTCTAGCTTTTTTGCTGCCCCAAGCACGGCAGGCAGGCTGCCTTTGGCGGCATGCCTGCGTGAGGTCCCTGGTCCTGAGGATTCAGTGGCATGCCTATGGGAGGTCCGCCGGTCCCACGGTTTCGGCGTACCTGCCGCCGAATTGCCGCTGAATCCGCGGGACCGGCAGACCTCCCGCAGGCACACTGCCGAAGGCAGCCTGACTGCCGCCCTCGCAGGGACCGGCAGGGCACCCCCCGCGGCTTGCCGCCCCAGGCACGCGCTTGGAGCGCTGGTGCCTGGAGCCACCGCTGCTTGTTCATATGATCCTGGACTCAAAGTCCAGGAAACCTACATGGGAATGTAAGGGGATGTTCTTAGTCTTACTATCTAGAGCATGTGCATTGTCTGAATAAGTTTCCCAGAAGTGATGATGAACTCTGTAAGCTGGTCTCTCTCACCAACAAATGTCAGTCCAATAAA
This sequence comes from Terrapene triunguis, assembly GCF_002925995.2. Taxonomy (NCBI): domain Eukaryota; kingdom Metazoa; phylum Chordata; order Testudines; family Emydidae; genus Terrapene; species Terrapene triunguis. Next base: position 935,106 of record NW_020665277.1, read on the forward strand.
AGATATTACCCCACCCACCTTGTCTCTCTAGTAGAATACCAAGTAAATTGCAATAATCTAACTTTAATCAGGGTTCTGTTTTGCAACTCTTGCAATCAACAGGACCACTCATACATGCTATTCAGTGAGTAAGGATAGCAGAACTAACCAGACATTTTGAATATTAAGTTGGTTATATATTATATTCACACACACACACACACACACACACACAGGCTTTTATGCATCAGCTGCATTAAGAAGAGCAAAGACTATCAGCAAGACTATATAGTGGGCAAACATTGTATGGAACATCCTGCATTGACATGGAAATGGACAGGGACTGGCTGATATATTAGGCTTTTCCCATATCTACTTCTATCAACAGAAACTCTAGATTGAAAACAGAGCCCAAAAGTGTACTAGAGGGTTGACAGTATTGTAACAGAACTTTGGGTTATTTTTTTAAGCTGATTTAGCTCAACCACAAGGTATGGCCTTGATGCAGGAGTCACTGGGTGAAATTCTATAGCCTATGTTATACAGGAGATCACAGTAATCCCTTCAGGTCTTAAAAATGTATTCATCTACATGTATATAGTCTAAGGTTAAAGCAATACTAGCACACCTGTCACTGGTGATAACTCTGACCCTTTTTGGGTTCAGCTAAGGATGGGTTCATATAAACACCCCAAGAGAATCTCTCGCAGGCAAGCTATTTTCCTATTATGTCATGAAGGAAAACTACAGATCTTTATGCTCACTTATAATTACCTATTGTACTGGATCTGAGAAAGAGGACACTAGAACCAAAAAACACCAAGCATTGCCTCTTCAGAAGGCCTCCAAATGGACCCCAGCCTGTAGAGTCCTTTGTTCTCCTATTGTTCTAGAAGTAGGCAGGCGCTCTCCCTTTTCCTTTGGCATCAGATCAGATTAGGAGTCATTTAACCCAGTTCATAAGGCCCTTTCTCAGAGCTACAGCAACAAAACTTCTAGTCAGCAAAACAAAAGTATTTATGGCCCAGGTGAGGCTCATGGCCTGGAAGCTGCAGCACCTAGCATGTCTTCTGGTCCCCTCTGCCACACGTCCTTTTCCAGTTTATATAACCCAGCCCCAAGGGTGGGGCAGGCTGCTCCTTGATTGACCCAGAGTGCTTTGGCTGTTGGCTCCAGGTGACCCTTAAAGGGATAGTACACACTGCCCATCCTATACTTACATTTACATTAATATTTTAAAAATGTCCATGGTGAATTCATGGTCCTGCTCAAGAAGTCAATGGTAAAACTCCCATTATTTCAGTGGGGCCAGGACTTCACCCCATTTTTTTTAACACTTAGAAAGTGTATAATTGACAGTCCAGCAAAATCCGAACAAGGACACCAAACAGTTATATGACTTCTTTCCTTGTGTTTAATTAAATTGCATGGGACTTGGAGGAAGGAAGGAAGAATGTAGAAAAGGCTCTGGTAATCATTCTGTGTTCACATGGCTAGAAGACTAGCTGCAGTTACAGCATCTCTGAAAATAGTTCTTTTAATAAAGAGACAGTTTAGTTTTACAAGATGGAGTCCTTTCATGTTATTACCCACTACATGGTGGCAGAGTTCAATCTAGTGAGACCCCCAGCAAGATAGAGAGTTTGAGTAACAGGCAAACAAAGCAGGACCTAGAAACAGAATGAACAGGCAGCACTGAGGGACTCAGCTGACCAGGAATGCTGGATTTCCAGTCAAAACACCTTGCAGAAGTACGCAAGCAATGGACACAAGAACTGAATCTATATACAGAACTGACCTTGGAAGAAAATGAAAATAAAGCTTGTTTACAATTTCATTTAGTAAAAGGAATGAGGAGTGAGACACTGTTGCTAGTATTCCAATAGAATATAAGGGACATTACAAGGAGATTTATACCTCAAGGCCAAGCTGATGTTAAACATAGATCCCCATGTACAGTTCATAAGGCTACCAAAATCCAGTGTTCCATTAGCCCGGATGGAGCCACAGAAGATGGACCGGCCAGCCTGCAAAGAAGCATTACCTCTCCTGAAACTAGCACAGAGTGGATTAGCATCTGAACATAGGTGAGAAAACCTTCATGTAAATGGAGGATCTGCACTGGCCAAAACACACTGAACAGAGCACTGAAAACAAGTCAGTACTTATTACCTATGACTGAGGATATAGTGCTTAATTTGTCCAGCTCGAGTGTGCTCGCTATTTGGGATATCTGAATGTGCCAGAACGGATTGCTGTTAGATGAGCCACCTGGCAGCCTTTGCCTCACCTTTTGGAGAGTGGCTGCTGGATTCAAATGCTTATGGACAACAGCCCAGCCCCAATAGTGTTCCAGTGTAAACTGGGAGTCCTAGTTCCTCACCCAGACTTCAAAGTGATAGCTGATGACATTCTCATTGTAGGAGAAGATGTCGAGGAAGAGGCCATCCAAGACCATGACTCCGAACTGCAACAACTCTTGCAGTGCTGGGAGCAGAGTAACAGGCAAGCTGATAGCTGCAGACAAGCTGAAGATGAGAAGAACTCAGATCCCCTGCATCGAACGTCTTTCTTCTGGGGGACTCCATGTGGAGCCTGAGAAATGGAAAACAATTAAGGAAATTCCTAGACCACAGGACGTGGCAGGAGTCTAGTGATTTATAGGGAGGCCAACTATCTTTCAAAGTTCTAGCCTCTGTTGCCAGAAGCTGGGAATGGGTGACAGGGGATGGATCACTTGATGATTACATGTTCTGTTCATTCCATCTTGAAGCACCTGGCATTGGCCACTGTTGGAAGACAGTATACTGGGCTAGATGGACCATGGGCCCGACTCAGTATGGCCATTCTCATGTTCCACACCCCTCTCAGAAACCTGGTATATAACATGGCATTATTAATAGATGCAAAATATAATCAGATATCTTAAACTCTTGTTCTATAATGGCTGAGGTATCAAACAGAATTGTTGCAAGCTTGGAGACAAATTATTACAGGAGAGCAGTGTTTTTGAACCCAACTTTTTAAAATTACCATTTAAATAAATGACTTGGATGAGTAGAGTATGTAAAGGAGTTTTCCAAGCTTTTAGATGTTATTAAATTCAGAGACAATAAATATTGAGAAAATGCTCTAATAAGAGGGGGGAAGCATACCCGATTGATATTTTTTTTTCCATGCCATTATGTGCAGTGCAGTGTCAGACATATCATAGTGTCTGGAGCAAATTGGAAGGTTATACTTAAAGTAATTGTTACGTAATAAAGGTTAGAAAAATGGACAGCTAGTTCTTTCTTTCTAAGCCTTTAAAATTTCTCCACACACTAATCTTTTCCCCTATGGTATTGCACTAACCATATTAACAATTTGATTTTTTATTGCTTTAGAGGCACAAATTCACTCCCCATATTATCAACCTCAGAAAAAAAATTGAGAGAGGAGATGTGTCTCATTTGGGCAGTAAAGGCAACAGACAAATCTCTCCCCACTCCTTGGTTAGGAAACACAATTAAGTGGATTTGAGTAGATGCTCTTGAAAGAAAATTGGCTGGAGTGAGATGTGAATAGCCCAAAAGATGAACTAGTAAACAAAAACAGCAACAGCCCATCATTCCCATCACCTTGGGATCTGGTATTTGGGAAGAATTTGCTCGGATATTCCTCTGCTGTGTACAAATGCATGTGAGTGTAATTCTTAAACCAATCAATACAAGTCTCTAAAATGAAAGACTTGAAGCCATCAAAGGCAGGAATTATCTCAGATGAGAAATGTGTGCAGGTTTTCTTGGCTGACTGTCAGACCTTATCCACAGACTGCTCAGCCTGACAAACTGTGGTTGTAATATACACTTACGTGATTCAGAGCATAAAATGGCAAACCTATACTCCACTTGTCTCCCCTAAGCTACAGTAAGCACAGCTGGGTTTGGTCATTACTAGGATGGGACACAACCCAAGAGGGTGCAGGTAGTGTAGTATTGATTTGCTTGGTGGTGCTTTTTCTTCCAAGTACATACTCTACCACTGCTCAGTTGTGGTACTAAAGGGGCACTGCTACTGGTGCTGCCATCTTTAAGATGATACATTCATAGTCATGGGGAAAAAAATCTCATGATACTTTTTCGCAATATTAGGTTGTTACACCTGTATCTTGGACAAGTGACAACTGAGGAAACTCTGCATTCCCAAATACCCACTCTTGTTGGTATTGCATAAGCTATTCTTTACTTTTCAGCCTACATTGTTGTATAGTGGGACAACTGATGAGTGTTCACCATAGAAACGCAGCCAGCACTAGGGTAAAAAAGTCATCACTATGTACAAAGTTATCTGGGGTTTCTTTGGTGCTGTGGAATGGCATAACTACCACAAATTAGGGCAACATTTTCAAAAATGCCTAAGTGACTTAGGAAACAGTCCCATTGATGCATAGGTTCCTAAGTCACTTAAGAATTTTTGAAAATGTTGCCCCCAATACTTTGCAGTTGAATAGCTCCTTTCATCTAAAGATCTCAAACTGCTTCAACAAGGTTAGTAGGCAGTATCATCCCTGTTTTACAGAGGTAAACTATGGCACGGAGATTAAGTGATGCCTTAGGCTTCAAAATGCAGGCTATCACAGTCAGGAATAGACTCCTGGCTTTACTGAAGTCAATTGGAGTTCTGAAGTCTATTTCAGTAGGGCCAGGATTTCACACCAGGTCTCCTGAATGCTAGTCCATTGTTCTATCACCCATGCCTTACACAATGGGGACCAGGCCTCTAGATACTGCCAAAATACAAACAATAAATAGTGATGATGAACATGTAATATTACCTTCTCCGGGCTCTCACCTTAGGAAGCAGTGAACAGGGTATTCTCTCCCCTTATGAGTTTGGACCCTTCATATTCATATCACACTTAAATGCTAGTACTGCTTTAACCATATCTGGTTTTATGATCTATTAAATATAAGTAAAAAATCATATCAAATCAATGTCACGTCTTAACTGATGTCATCTTTCATCTTCCTAATGATGCTGAAGATCAAAAATAATTAAAAATCATTCTGTGGGTTGCAACCTAGTCTGTCTCTCATGAAATAAAGAGGAATTTATTCCTCTCCTTAAGAAACATTCTGGTTTGTGAAAGGGCATAATTAAGAATGGGATTGTTCACAGGAGAACCCCCCCTCAGATTCTCTCCATTGAATTTTGAGGGCTGGTGAGACAACAAGGATCAGGAAGAACATTTCCCAAAACCATGATCCAGAGCACATAAAAGAAATTGGATGGGATTGAATAATATACATTGTGCACAGCAGAAAAAGAGCTCTTAGCAGTGGAGTTTATTTGAAATGTATATTTTTCCAGTAGGCTTTTTCCAAATAAAAAGGGACTAACACAACTTGGTCTATTAGAAGATAGAAGAGGAGATCCCTGCCGTTAGTATATAGGTCTGTTTGTTAGCCTGGGATAGAATTGTGGGTTTGACTTTTTGATACTCATACTAATGTCTGGACAGACACCGATGTTGCTTCTGCCTAGTCAGATGGATTTGTTAATACAATCGGAACAGATAAGAGCAGTTAAAGTGTTACTCAGAGCACACTTTAAGATTGCCTCAACCCCTCTCTCAAGGCAAAAATCAAGCAACCAGTCGGGAGGGGCAAAGGGGCTTGTAAGGTATAAAACACTAAAGACTAAAGAAATGCCGGTCCCTGTCCAGAGCACAACCTCACTCCTTACCCCTCCAATGGGGTACAAAGAGGTGGGATGAAGACCCCAGACCCAAAATGGAACATGACCTAAGTTGTAAGGGGTGCACTGTGGGTGTGCATTTCAGGTATAATTATGCCTCCGGAAGGGGGGGGGGGGAGACAAGACTCTGCAGCGTCAGAAACTAACCCCAATAAACATCACATTGTCTACATTTTGGACTTCTGGTCTTCTGCATGACAAGAACCAGGGGAGAGGGTTAAGGGAAAGCCCTCTAACACCTGCTCTCATGCAAAGGAAGATCTCCATGCACAAGAGAAGGCATCTCAGGATTGCAATCTCATCCTAAAGACTTCAAGTATAAGCATCATGGAACAAAATGGCTGGATTTACCCCTTCACATGAGAACCAGGGGTCACCTAATGAAGTTAATAGGTAGCAGGTTTAAAAACCCAAACAAAATCAAGTATTTCTTCACAATGCAGTCAAATCCATGGAACTCGTTGCCAGGGGATGTTGTGAAGGCCAAAACTATAACCAGGTGTGCAAAACTAGGTAAGTTAATGGAGGATAGGTTCATCAATGGCTGTTAGCCAAGAAGGTCAGGGCTGCAACTCATACTTTAGGTGTCCCTAAGCCTCTGGCTGCCAGGACAGGACAACAGGGGATGGATCACTTGACAATTGGTCTATTCTGTTCATTCCCTCTAAAGTATTAGCCCTAGTGACGGTCAGAAGACAGAATACTGGGCTAGATGGACCATTGCTCTGAAGCAATATAGCTGTTCTTGTCTTCCTGGGAAGGATAATGAACAAAATTCTGCTGTCAGCAACACTGCGATCAATTTAGACTGAAGGGCTTGATCTTTCAAAGTGTTCAGCTCCTCCTGGGAGCTGCTGAGAACCCTCAGCTTCCACGGAAGTCAAATGAGGGTGGAACACCTCACATGAGCAATTCAGTACCATAGAGGTTTAGGCCCCAACTTTGATGCAGTTACTTTGAATCTACACAAGCGTAGCTGAGAGCAGAATTTGGCCCCATCTAACTCTGATGAATGGCCAAATGTTGGAATTGAACCTTTTGTTGCATGGAGTCCAGGATTTACAAACCTGGGGTCAAATTCACTATTATGACCTATGAATCCCATTGGCTTCAGTGGGGTTGCAATGGTTTTACTGACAGCAGAATTTGGACCTCTTTGGATGAATAGATTACTTGAATCTTTTGATTAAATCTTGATCCTGGTGCCAAAGGGCTGAACAGATTGGTTTCCCTGAGCCTGTTTTTCTCCTTCCTGGGATAATAAATACAGCTATGTAAAAGAAAGGACACATACAAATGGCTGGTATCAGAAAGCCACTCTTTAATGCCATCCAGATAATGTCATAGTACTCAGTCTTCCTAAATTTAAATTATTAGCAATGACCAAGCTTTGCTCCCTCTTGATGCATCACTTAACCTTGTAATCAGAAAATCTATCCCATTCTCTGTCTTAGATTGATGATGTCACATTACACTTGTTTTTTTCTGCCAGACGAAGCAATCATGCTGGAGTGAATCAGTCCTGAGTGTAGCTGTAGAATGCCCATCATGAGTGTGATTAATATCGTTGATTCTATTGGTGAGCTAGAGCAGGCTTCTCAGAGCCTACTATATTTTGGACATATTAAGATGTTGCTAATAGATTTTTCTCCGCAAAGAATTTCATTCATAACCTTAATGTTATAACAGGGTTTTTTTGAATTTTAGATACTACTACGACTAATAGTAACAATAATGAAATCATTGTTTTTCCAGCCTGGTAGAAATTTGATTTTTTCCCCCCCGGTAACTAATCCAGACATGGTTACAGAGCCCTGATATAAGTGTCTTTGGCCTAATGCATTGCTATTTTAAGTAATAAAAGCATTTGACAATCAATACTACATTCACCTCCAAAGACCAAATGCAGGGTTTATTGGTTGTTTCTGTCTCTGGGTCTGATTCTCCTCTCACTTATGTTGGTTTTACACTTGTAAAACTCCATTGACTCCACAGGGTTATTTCTAATCAATGCCAGTGAGAGAGCAGACTCCATCCTGACAGTAACTCTGCCCCCCACCCCTCACCATAGCACCGAGACCTCTTCCAAACATCAATCATCCTTGGAACATCCTTAAGATGCAGGGAAGTATTATCCCATTGTACATTGTCAATGGAGTTTTGTTACAAGAGATGAGCCAGAAATGACACACCAGATGCAAACATCTTCCAGGCTTTCAAAGTTTGAGATCTGTACTTGGATCTGTGAATGACCCCTCAGCATAATGAGCCAAACCAAACCACAGATCTGAATCCCTTTAAAAACCAACATTGAGTTCTCAGGTGAAATGCTGACCCCTCTGAAGCCAGTGGCAAAACTCTAATTCACTTTGACGGAGCCAGCATTTCACCCTTGTAGTTTGGGTCCATCTCTACTTCTATCCTGAAAAAAGCTCGATTGCTCCTCTGTTACTCTTAAACATCAGGAAATCAAAATGTGCCTTTGCCTGACAAACTGAAGGAGCGATTCAACTAGAACTGCTTGTAACCTAATAAACGCCCCTTGTATGCAATCACCCAAGGGAAAGGTGCCTTCAGTTTATACAGACTGAACTCAGCAGGCTAAGTAGAACAATAGTTCTCTCATACTACATTGGCAATGCACTAGGTACTAAACACACCTTAGTCAGGTTTAACTGAAAGATCTTCCTTCCCAGAGGAGAGACTAAAACCAAACAAAAAACCTACACAGCCCAAGTTAAAATAAAATAAACTGTCTCAGCAAAATATCCTGTTGGAATATATGTTTATGTTTACACAGCCCTCAGTATTTTGGGAAATAGAATTTTAACTTGCTTTAGAAAAGAAGAAACGTGTTAGGCTGTAAGAAATCCTAAAAGCTTACAAACTGTTTAGAAAAAAAACAAACATACATACATTTGCACAAATTGTTCACTTCAGAAAAACTGTTTGGAAAGATTAAAATGTTTATTGAATGTCTTCATTTGCAAAAAAAAAAAAAAAAAAAAAAAAAAAAACCCAAACAATCCCCCCACATTTATATTGGGTACCATGTAATGTTTTATTTGATTGGGTATGTTAAGCTTCAATTCAGGGAATTCCATGGGAAAGAGCTTGCCCTGTTTGATCCAGTTTAGCCAACACTACTGGGGGTGAGGGTGGTAGGGGGGAGGCGGGGGGAAGAGGAGGTATATGTGAGAGTGATTTTTTTGGGGGCAGGTTTTCAATGCTAAGATCCTCTCTTGGAAAAAGGAAAAAGGCCCATATTCACAAGACACAGGATTCAGGCACTCAGCTAAGACACACTCGCCATGGTAAGAACCTATATAGAATAAAATGGAACAGAACGGACTGTCTTGAGGAGAAAAGTGTGATTAACATAGCAATATTCTGTGAAAGTTGACCTATATTTTCAGTAGTGAAATGTTTAAAAAAAAAAAATCCCTAGATTTGAGTGGTCTTTTGGGCCCTAATTCTGTAACAATCTGGTGCAGAACCCAGGTGTTTGAGTCTGTACTGCTAGGTGCAGTTGAAGGATCATGGCCTTAGTTCATAGCTAGTATCTTACAAGCCTCCTTATATTCCAGCCTGTTTAGGCAAGTTGCATGAAGTGCATGGAGCGACTAACCAGGCTAAAAGCCTGGAAGTATACCTGAAGAAATACAAAATTCTAGTTTTCACCAGATTGAAACCCTCCTTTTCCATTGTTACTTAAATCAGGCATTTCCGTGCACCAGTGGAAGGACTATAATGTACACTAACAACATACACATTAAAGGGGCGCAAAGATCAGCCCTATGATGTTTTCCATGTCTGTTCTTTAGAGATTAAAAAAATCCAAGACAATCAATCAGATTCATGTCACACGGAAAGGCTGATTTACAATCCAAACTTACCCTCCCCAGCCCTGTTGTATCCCACAATCTTGAGTCTCCCTTCAGTTTACGTGGCTCTTTCGGCAGAGCTGCCTATAATCATGCTCAAAAGTGATGTGTATATTTTTATCTTTTTGTACTCCCTGTGATGGAAGAAACATTTCTGGTGTTTGTTTGTTTTTTTTAAAGCCATCTTGGTTATAAAGACTGACTTCAAATCAGCACTGACCTTTTGTTCAACAGCTACTGAGGTAAAAACACATAAAAACGTCCATTTAGATATTGGTGGGAAAAGGAAAGTTCATTGATTTTCTTAGTTTGCCAAGCTCTGTGGGCTTTTACGGGTGTTTGTCTCTGCAGAAAGAGACAGCACAGAGTGTGGGGGGCTATTCTTTATTCCCAGCTAAAATTAAAATTGTGCTTCAAAATTGATGAGATGTCTGTTTGAGGCAGCATGCGGAGTTCTCATTGAATTTTGCTGGCTCAGTCATCTTTTGGATAGCGGACAGAAGGTTTGTTTAAATTAAAGCGTTGCTTGGCCAATCTTCTCCAGCCAAAGGCTCCTTTACAGTTTTTTAACCTATTTGGAGCTGGGGAGAAGTCAGTCTTGGGAGCCAGTTTGTTGGGCAAGTGTGCCATTAAGACCCAGCCTGTGGAGGGTTCACCGAAAACCAATGCAGAAGAGGTCTGAGGAAACTAATTGTTTCAAAATCCAAACAAATATTCTCGGACTCAAATTCTATCCATGATTCATCCAACTCTCACGTGGTGTTCTAAGATGGTCTCAATTTTTGGTTATTTGTTGTACAGTAGCTCTTAAGTGCCCCACTGTGTTAGGTGCTGAGCCTCCACACCAGCCGCAAAAAGTTTACAATCAAAGTGTACAAGACAGATGTGTGGGAGAAAGGAAGTACAGACTGGGCACTACAGCACAAAAAGAGTAAGTAATTCCCCCAAGCTGCTTGTGGATGGTTTTGGTGCTGCATCTCCACCTCCTCAAAGGGACTTTCCTCTTGCTTTGTCAAGAGCCTAAAAGGGGCCACTTCCTCTCTGGATTCCATTTCTGAAGAATGTGCCTAGGGCTAATGAAAACGGGATGCCAGGAAGGTTAGGGATGTGCAAAATGGTAGGATAAAGAATGGTCCTGAACCCTCATCTACCATTTGAATCAAGCCTGGAACCATTTTGGAGAAAACGTAGGTAATGCATTTCATTTTCACTGCATCCCTCCTAACTTTGATGTTCTGGACAGGACCAGACAAGCTGAAATACCTTGGAAACTTTGGATACACCTGTTCTGGTCAGAAGCAGAGCTGCTAGAAAATTCTAGAAAGCCTGTTCTCATAAGGAATGAGATCCGTGTCTATGGATGGGGTACAGAACAAGGCTTATGGACCCCTTACATCCTAAAAATGGGGTTTAAAGGTGAACTTAAGTGTTGCATAAATCCTTGTATTGGCCCTATTCATGGGGTGAATTTCTGCCAAGATTTCCATACTGCTTTCATATCCAGGGAGATGCAGTTAGATTGCAGATGCCTTTTTGATGTTGCTGGATTTATCATCATGAAAATAAAAGGGAAAGATGGACAGAAGCAGAGACTATGTATGCCTTGGGGAAATGTCAGGTTGTTTCACTAACAATGCAAGGAAAAGGATTAACAGCTCAAGAGTATACCTGAGTGGACATAAATCATCTATGTATATGACAGTTTACATAGAAGCATAAGTTTCCAATTGCCTATTTGTTTATTTACCTGAATGTTCTCAGTTTGGCTGGATTGTCAATGTCATAATTTACTGAGAACTCAGCAAATCAGTCTAGATTTGATTCTGTCAAAGGTAACCTCTAAAATAGATCGGTGATACAGAATAAGCCAGGGCATGCCAAGTGCTGGCTCTGTTCTCAATGTGGATGCTGCCAGCCTGGAGTACATGGCATCAATTTCATAAATGAGAACTTGCAAGTGACATGAAGCTACTGTTCCAAAGGACCTCTTATTTCATAAATAGAACGGCAGTTTGGCTCCTCTTTTTGTCAGGAATATGATCTGAAATATTTTGGTGAAGAATGAACAATTATTTGTTCTATAAAAGTTTTTACCTAGCAATAGTAAGGTTTGGAACTGGAGGAACTAAATGGATGCATCCAGCATCCATGGAAGGGTAAAGTTGGGAAAGGCAGCCTTCAGATGTATCCAGAAGCCAGGCTTCAAGTTGAGGTCAAGAGATTAGCCCAGGTGGTGTATGGACGCTGCAGTGCTTCCAATTTGGCATTTCATTGGTTAAATGGGTCATTTGATAGCTGACAGGAGAGTTTTGGGAGTGAGCACTGGACACATGTAATATACTATGTGGCTCATGTCTCCCTCTAATGGCTGGACTACTTAGAACGCAAGAGTGGGTTACTTAGGCACAGCTAAAGGATTTATTCCTTTCATTCAAGTGTTAAAAGGTTTGTGCTTTCAGTGCTGCAGGTCCTGGATTCTGTCTTCCACTGCTATCTGTAAGAATACAGCCACATCACCAGAAGGTTCTCTCTGGTACATGCCTGAACCAAAAATCGAGTTCTGAGCAACCTTCGTTTTTTCAGGGATTAAAAAAAAATCTGAATTTGAATCATATCCAAGTTTTGGGTCACTATAATGGGCCCAACCAAACTTGGAATTCAAGCCCTCCCCCATCCCAAACAAAGTCTATGGCTTCAAATTTAGACTATGATCAATATATTACAGTTCAGGTATACAATGCACACAGAGGATTCAACACTGACCTTTTACCCATCACTGTAAAGAGGAACTTGAGAAATTATGGTATTTGTTTATACGAGTACGATACAGAGCAACAAAATTAGACCAATGTCAAGTTTGATCTATCACTAGTACAAATATTAAACTAAGCAAAATGTACCAAGAATTTCTTTAATGAACAAACTCGGTTGAGGTGAGTGCAAGAGTGGAGGCAGAAGTGGCACCAGCCTGAAATATAGGCCAAAGTGAGGAGATAAGAAGACACAACACCACAAGCCACACTGCATTGGAAATATCCATCTACAGGACATACGTGACTTTTTCTAGATCCAAGAAAAAAAATGTAAAGAGCACAGAAGGCAAACCAACCCATTTACCACTTGGTCTGCTTTTCACGTTGTATCCAAGCCCACCTGCTCCTGCACCCATGCTGTGGGGGAGCACAGTGAGTTTTAGTAGGGTTATCACAATGCAGGGAATCCTTTCCTCAGATTGAACAAGCTAGGGGTTCTGCATTACTTTTAATCAGGCTTTTGGGAGAGTGTCCATGTTCACTAGAGGGCTCAGTGCACTTCAGAATAGCACCACCCCAACCCCGGTTTGAACACTTCCATCTTCTCATCTCAACTGAAGCACTGAATTAGAAGTGTTAGACAGGAAGGGGAAACCACTCGAATGACCTGAACTGCATTACAAAAGGTGGGAGGATAAAAACCGCTTGAGGTGAAAGATTAATTAAATGAAATAGCTACACCACTTCCCATCTGAGGAAATGCTTCATGCCGTGGGAGCATGTTGTATAGTATCAGTGGTTTCTTCTTTTCATGCAAAAATCCAGGTTACTACAAACATGACTCCTCCTTGGCTCTGAGAGCTCGGGGGGAGGGGGAGACGACATGGGGAAAGAGATGCTAAATCAGTTTGGTAAGCAGTGGAAGACTAACCGCATTCTAGGTCAGATTCTCATCTGTTGTAAGTTGGCTCAGCTCCACAGGCTTCAATGCACTAGAATATCTTGCATGAATAGCCGATCAGCCCTTCTGACCTTCTCTCCCTCACCAAGTTAGGATTGAGTTCAGGTTCCAGGCTCAGCTCAGAGCAGCACTCACTCTTTTACAAAGAACATAATCTCTCACACCTCCCTGCCTATCTGCTTTTATTTGATGAGGTGGTAATTACAGAAGGTTGGAAAAATTTCAAGTTTGGAAATTTCAAACACACACACACACACACACACACACACACACCACAAAACACATCAGAAAAGTTTTGTCAAGAGCATCATTGGTTTTTGACCAGCATTAGTGCTGAAATAGACTTGAGGCCACATAGGACTTCCCATATATTACTAGGTTGCACATGTGGCTGCTCAGAATTTCAAAGTGATGGCAGGTATAGAACTCAGTTCCTAAATCTCCAGAAGTGCTTAAGCTAAAGATTGTTTCCTATAGCTTTAGTAATGGAGGATAAAATATTTTAAGCACCCAAGCAGTTTAGAAGCCTAAACCCCATTTTCAAAAGTGATTTGGGCACCTAGGAACATCCTACATGGAAAGTCAATGAGACTTAGGTTCCTAAGTCACTTAGGCACTTCTGAAAATGTTACCTGTAGGGCCTATGACACACAGGTGAACAGTTGTCATTCCAGCCATTAGAGGGCAGTGGTAACAGATGCACCTGTCCATTACAAAAGTGATCAGAGTATGGATTCCTTTTCAGGGGCACTAACTGAGGCAGCTCAATCTCTGGTGTAACTGTTGGTTTCCAATTAGCAGTTACATTTTCTTCACTGGGATCAGAAGAGATGGACAGCTCTCAGGAGGCAGCTATCACTTTCATTTGGAATGGTGACACTTCATTCCCACATAGGATTTTGGGGACCAGTAGGAATAGATTCTATTGTACATGCCTTTTTCTTCTGGCCATACTGGAAGTGTGGGGAACTGCAATGTTAGGAGGAGAAGAATATTGTTCATATTTTCAAACAGACTAGAAAATAGCTGAATATTTTCATTAAAATCCATTTCCTAAACAAGCTTGTTTAAAAACATACTAGATGAGCTGTAATTCAGTTTTGACCCCGTATTTCAGACTCCACCAGTTTTAGGTACATTAAACGGATTACATGGTATCCCTCTGGAATTCAGAGGTCATGCAGTTGACCCACTAAAAGAACATGGATTATGAAATCAAAAATGATGGAATGCCTCAGTGTTTAGAGAGGAAACTGCAATTGCAACTAGTTGGTTTTGGAAATTTCACCTGCATTGGGGCGTGGGGCGGGAGGGGAGCTCTCTTAAGCAGAGAACACTTCAGTGAATCTAAAGACCCTCCAGGCTTATAGGGATGGCTGGAGGGATCTATCGGCCGTGGTTTTACAAACAGTAGGGAATTTAAAGTGTTCCCCTTGTAGCTAGTAAAGTAAATTTTGACATTTGCAGGCAAAGCTTAAAACTTAAAGGCTGAGGGCAAAGTCTTTACCCTCTGCTCCGCTGGTACCCGGGGATGAGAAGACAGCTTCATTTCCTCCTTTGCACTCAAGCAAGTGTCAGAAGGGGAGTGATTATAATCAGCAGGATTTCACCCAGGGAGCACATACAGGATCAGGCCACTGGGGTGGATACAAATTCACGAGCTACAAAAGAAACACTATTGCCCATTAACAGTCCCCTGAACGCCTCAGACTTACCCTGGCCTGCCCTTCATTGGGGCCATTTCAGCAGAAGCTTAAATAAATGGGGCTAAAATTCACATGACCAACACTCCAGCTGATTGTGTCTCAGTCCTTTGCTCTCCCTCTCCTGCAAGGGACACAGAGAGATCCAGCAGGTGCCAGATTGCACAGGACTCCAATTTTCTTTAGTTGTTTACTACTTGGCAGCAGCTAGAGGTCAGGATCTTATGGTGCTAGGCACTGTATAAGAGTCTATTAAAGACAGTCCCTGTCTCAAAGAGCTTACTGTAAAAAACAATATGCATAGTGCTGAGCAAATCATTTTGCAACAAGTTTATTGGACAAATGCAGATTCTTTTTCTGCTCACATAAAATTCAAGAGCAGGTCATGATTTTCTCAATTTAGATTCCCCCCCCCTTTTTTTTGTAGAATACTTTTACCTTTATGGATCAGTCTTCAAGATCTCTGTATATAGGCCATTTGAGCGGAGTGGTTTAGTTGTGATTGGTCAGAAAAGTCAAAAAGATATTTTCTGTCCTGATTGGGTGACAATTCAAGTGCTCTTGACATATATATTTGTGTGCGCAAATTTAAAATGTTTTCCATGAGTACGTAGGGGTGTGGCTTGAAAATGAATGTGTGCGCCCGTAAAACAGGATTGCATTTATGCTCCTAGGAAGAGAATGCATGTAAATGTGACCATGGCCACAGGTACATCACTTAGAAATTCAAGTAATATTTAATAGATTCATAAATCGTAAAGCCAGAAGGGACCATTAATTCATCTAGCCTGATTTCCTGCATATCACAGGCCACAGAATTTCATCCACTGTTTGGGATTATCACTAAGAGACCAGAAAATTAGTTGAACACAAGAGGCAGAGTTGGGTTCTAGTCCTGTCTGACCAGTCATGAACTTCACTAAGTCATTTCTCCTCTCTGTGGCTCAGTTTCTCCAGCTGATGATTGGGGACAATGGTACTTCCCCATCTTTGTAAAGTGTTGTGAGATCTACAGAGATTGAACACTATGCAAGACCCAAGTGCTGCTCTTCTCAGCTGTTTTAGCCCATCACTAGTGCAGTATATCACAAGGGCTGTGCAGTTTCAGCCTCAAAGCACTGAAAGATCTTGCATTTTGTGGCATGCAAAAAAAAGCCAACAATTCTGTTCTCCAGTGAACACAATTAATGAGTTACATAATGGGGAAAAGGAGTGGAGCATTACAAACATTTAATTGAGAGGACAGTCAAACTGACCCACAGTGAGCGCTTCAATTAGACTCACTGAATATCACTGGCAACAGGGTATGCCAACAGTAGCCACATAGCATGGCTTGAAAAGGAAGATGCTCAGACGCTCATTAAATTACTTTTCCTAAAAAAAAAAAAAAACAAAAAAAACCCCAACACACAAATAAAGAGGGAAATCTGTTCATTGCATTTCATATCACATGCTGCTCTGCAAAAGTATTTAACCTAAATGCTACAGAGGTCACGCCTATCTGTAATGTAATTGCATTGAAAGGAGCTTGATTTGCCCTAAGTCAAAGGCTAACTTGGCATTACCATGCAAGTGTATTTAAATGAAACCTATCCAAGGCTACAACACTACATTTTTGGAAAATAAGTCAAGTCCATTGGTTGTGAGTGGATGCTTTGAACTATTAATTGGAAATTGTGTGTGTGTGAGAGAGAGAGAGAAAGTACTTAAGATAGTAAAAAAGGACCAGTCAGTGAGTTAGAAAATTACTCTAGTCCTTAGACCATGACAAACAAACTAAAGCAAAAGAATGAAATATTTAAAGTTCCCCTTTACAGATCATGGGAGATAGGGCTGCAGTGATTGGCTGCTCAGAATTATGTCCGTCTTGCTGTACAATGAAGATATCCTGTGCTGGGATTGTGCTTCTCCCCAGTAGAATGTATCTGGAGTATCACAGCCTATTCTGCCCCCCCCCCCCCACACACACCCCTCAGGGAATTTAGCATTTGAAAGGTGGCAGCCTTGGGCACTGACCACAAAAGAGGTACAGCATTGCCATCAGCAAGGCAGGCTTCTGGCGAGGCAGTTGGTGTGCTGACACCGCTATTATACCAAACATATTGGTTTCAGTTGTGCCTTGCCTTTCTCCCCCAAGCCACCACTTGTCTCTTTAGTCTCCTGGGGTCTCTTCTTACACACCAACATTGTAAGCTCTTTGGGGGCACGAACTGCCTTTTACTACATGTGTACAGTGTTTAACACACTAAAGCTCTGATCCCTGACTGGGGACTGCGGGGGCTACTGCAACACAAACAATGCTGTCGTCTTATTCTTCACCTTTGGAGCTAAGTGGGGTGAATGCAGCCACCCTGCTGTGGCTGCCTACAATGCTGTTCCTCTGAGTGTTGTTGTGTTTCTAGTAGAGGTGCCAACAAAGATCAAAGTTCCCTACATGTAATCAGAGACAATCACTGCCCCAGAGAGCTCACAGTCTAACTAGACGAGGCAGACAAGTTGCGGCGTGGGGAGGGAAGAAGAACAGAGGCACAGTGAGGTGACTGAAGAGACTTGCCCGAGGTCACGAAACAGATCAGTGGCAAAGCTGGCAAGAGAATTCAAGTGTCCTGATTCCCAGATCAGTCCCCTACTTTATTATGACTCGCTATCTTTTGCCCACTTGTAACTCAACACACTCCACTGTCTTGTTTCACAGAAGCCAGCAAACAGCTCAGATTCTAGCACCATTCACTCACTGCTGAATTAGGGTAAATTTAAACTGCTGACCTAGTGGTGAAAGGCTCCATATCTCATAAATTTCCAACCCCATGAGCCATCTAGTAATAAGGAAAACGCTGAGGATAAGGAACATCTAGGATACACAGATTAATAAATAAGCAATAAAATGACATAGAATAGATTAGGTAATGACATAAAGCAAACACTGCAGGAAGGTTAATTGTTGTTCTCCCCTTAGCCTAGAGGAACGCTGTAAAAAAAAAAAAAAACCACACAAGAAGAGGAGACGTAAGGAAAGGAGGGCTTGATACAAAGCCCATTGAAATCTATGGAAAAGACTCCAATTTGCTTCAGTGGCTTTGGATCAGGTCTTAATATAGACCAAAGGAATCAGACAAAACTATGCACTGGATCCTTATTACTGATGTTATGTTATCAAATGCAGAGGGGATAGGTTAATGATGATGAATTGCAGTCAAGGAACCAAAACTGACAATACATCTCTCCTGGGTTTGGATTAAATAGCTCTGAGGGACTGGGCTCAAAGGACTGGGGCAAAATCAAATATGCTGCAGCTACAATTGTGATTCACGTGTGCTGGCTTCTTTACCAGTTCGAACTCCCGGAATGAAATTCTATCACCGGTGTTAAGTGTTTGCACGTTGTGTTAACATACTTCTTATTGAAATGGATAATGTTACGGGCTAGAAAAAAAATGGAGATACAAGCCAGAAGTATGGATAATGAGAATCTTAAGCAAGGGTGGGGAAGAAGCATGCAAAAAATCAGATCTGGATCAGGAACACAGGGAAGGAATATTTCTGGTGCCACTGTCTTGCGTTTAGCAAGGTGGTTAAGAATATATTCATCAGTTCAGAGTGTCATTAACACTACAGCCCTTGGGGCTACGTGAAGGAGCATTATAATAGTTACCAATTATAAAACTCCCTTTACTCATGCAGCACAGTGAAAAGGGGTCTCAGTGATGAAGACCAAGACTGAAGATATTACAGCTGGTGGTAACTTATTAGGTCACATCTAGTCCATTCCCCAACACTCCCCTGTGCCGTGCGTTGTGGTGGTCCCTCCAGTGCTGTGTGTAGCCCACGTTTCCATGTCTCAGGAAAGGGGGCCTCCCCCCACTGCCCTTAGACTACCCTACAGTATGATAAGATCCAGCAGTCTAGTAGGCCTAAATTTCCCTTCACTTAGTTTTATCTCATTGCTTCTAAATATAAACCCTTGGGCTACAGAAACATTTCCTCTTTGGTGTCCCGCCTTTTCAGCTCTTTGGGTAATTATTATTATACTGTATTACTGCAATGCCTAGATTCCCCAGCCAAAATCCAGGCCCCAGTGTGCTCGGCCCTGTACAAGTTCATAGTGAGAGACAGAGAGCCTTCAATTGAAACAGACAAAAAATATGTATTGTATAGAGGGGGAAACTGAGGCACACAGAGATTAAGTAATTTGTTGAAGGTCACAATTCCTGGCTGTGGACATGGGGGCATCCTTGCTTTATCTGAGTCTGTAGATAGTGCATAGGGTGGGGATGGTAGACACAGATGAAGTCAGGAAGGAGATGGTTAGGAAGAGATTCCTATTGCAGCTGCAGTTACTATCCCATGTAACAGAAGGGCTGAGCAGTGGGGAGGGGACAGCGTTGAGAAAGTGGTCATCTCTGTCCCTCTGCGGGTGGATGTCACCTGCTAGGTTCAGGGCATGAGGATATTGGATGTGTGGGGCCCTATGTGACCACAGAGGTAACACACACTGTTGGCAGTGGGCCTGTGCGTGTCTTGGTGAACACCCCAGAAAGTGCATTTTTAGTTCAGGGTATAGTGCCCATGAGGCAGCTCAGGTAGGTGAGCTTCTCTGAACTCAAAGTGCCCCTGGTATCATTGAGCCAGTGGTTAGCATGGCTTGCTGAACATTCAGCTAATTTTTTTGATCTTTGGATAATTGTTCCATGATTGGTGGTGCCAGAGGATTAAAGTGCCACCAGAATGGGAGCGTTCAGGGGAGCGCACAGAAGATTCATGTCTTTATTGGTCAGATGCTGGAAATAAAAAATTAATGAACATAAATATTGATTGGTACAGACACGGAAATCAATGTGTACGTTTCCTTGCTAAATGGAACAGGAACAATGTTCTACAGTATTTGGAAGCGTGAGAGACAATGGGTTGAGGTGAAATGCAACAGGGCCCAGCAAAATTAAACCGGGCAGCAGGATGGCAACTGAAATGCTATCTGAATGCCAAGGAACACAAGCTAAATTTGGTTAAAGATTAACCAAATATTTAGCTTATGATTTCTATAGTTTTAAGTTAATACATTTCTGAAGCCAAACTTCACACACTTCCCATTAACCCATAGACTGCACATGTGTGCACAACATCAAAGCAACTTTAACTTTGTCACTATGTTGATGTCCTGAGGGGCAAAACATTTTTTTTTAAATGTTGCAGCATTTTTATTAAAATCCACCATTTACTAGCCAGCTCTTATACAAAGATCTTTAATCTTGCACTTTCAAAATTAAAAAAAAACCTCCAACAAATAAAACCCTTATACTCTTTATGTATTCCATTTTGCAAGCTGATTGGTTATTTCAATAAAAAAAATTAGAGGGAGCATAAAAGTAGAGCTTAGAATGAACTTTAATTTCCAACTACAACTAAATGGAGTCAACCAATGCCTCAGGAATGATAAGAACAGCACCTGCAGCTGCACAAGGGAACATAAAAAGTACAATCCTCATGCTTTGGGGTATAAAGCGACTGGGTCAGGAAGCAATTTTCTTGTGTATATTGCTCACAGGACAGAGGCATTATGGGAGTTTTGCAGCTTTCTCTGAAACATCAAGTGCAAGTCTCGGTCAGAAATAGGATACCAGACAAGGAGGACGTTCACACTTTTTAGTAAGGCCTTCCTACAGGTTGCTCCTACGATATAATTTCAAATGAAAGGCCTGATCCTACATCCTTAATCCAAATAAAAATCCCATTGATATCAACATGGAAACTACAGGACCAAATTAGCTACACATAATTAATTGTTTTCAGTAGGGCAAGGCTCAAAAAAGGGAAACAATTGTTTATGTGTATGTGATTTCAAGTTTCTAAGTTCAAGGCTGCATTCTGTCAGATGATCATTATGGTCCCTTCTGGTCTTCAAAAAATAAATCTATAAATTAATACAAAATAAATGTGATAATGAGGCAGGGGATGGAAGAGGAGAAAAGTATCTTGGAATCACACCCTCTGCGAAGTTCTCCCCCCTGCAAAAAATAGATCTTTCCCTCTTTGGTGGAATTTTATAAAAATAAATCTCCATTTGAATGAGTTATAAGTGAAGGGAGTCCCTCACAGTAGCCTCTCCAGTACGAGAAACGTAACAAAGAAGAGATCATTCAAGTCTCATTCCATTTGAGCAGTAAGAGGCAGTTCTAATTTAAGCCTGTAAAAGACTATCATGTTTATCGATTATCAAGATTAATAAAGTAAAAGTACGTTTTGTTAAACTCAGGAAATAGCTGTGTCTTTTGGTGCAGAGCTAAACCGGCCTAGAATACTGACAGTCTCCAGACTACCAAGCAAATTGCTGAGGCCTCATAAAGAACCAAAATCGCTCAATGTCACCCACCTCCACAGAGGCAGAGAAAGACTGCAACAGTTGTAATTTATGTATGTTAGGGTATGTCTACACCCAGCCGCTAGTTCGGCGGCTGGGAATCGAAGTTCTGGGTTCGACTTATCGCGTCTTGTCTGGATGCGATAAGTCAAACCAGGAAGTGATCGCCCTCGACTGCGGTACTCCAGCTAGACGAGAGGAGTACCGCGGCGTCGACGGGGGAGCCTTCCTGCCACGTGTGGACCGAGGTAAGTTCGAACTAAGGTACGTCGACTTCAGCTACGTTATTCACATAGCTGAAGTTGCGTACCTTAGTTCGAATTGGGGGGTAAGTGTAGACCAGGCCTTAGTGTAGCACCTAGAAGCCCCGTTGTAGATCAGGCCCCATTGTGCTAGGCACGGTACATACATACAGTCAGACAGTTCTTGCCCTGACGTGCTTACATTCTAAACAAACAAGACAGACAAAGGGTGAGAGACTGAGGGTTAACCTCATTTTACAGATGGGGCACAAAGAGATTAAGTAACTTTCCCAAAAGTACACAAGGAATCCACAGCAAGGCCAGGAATTGAACCCAGCTTTCCTGATCCTGACCAGAGTGCCTGAACTACAAAAGCATCCTTCCCCTCAGCTTTGGCAGGGCGGTAAAACAGACGGTACCTCCAACTTCAATCCAGCCTTTTCTGGGGGAGACCCACCATTTGCCTCTTTAAAAAGCGTGTTTCTGCATTAGGAGCACTGAAGCTAGACTCCAGGTGAGACTCTGCCTGGACAGAGCAGAGGAACTGATGAAGTGTGTGTGAGAGATTCTTTAAACAAAGAACCACCAGTAAAAAAGGGGAAAAAAATCTATTTCCAAGGCACAGAAATGGGGGTAGTTTAAAGCATGATGTTATAATGAGGGACTATCAGGATGTAGGTTAATGAGGCCATTTGTTTTTCCCTGTTGCCAGCACTGGTCCAAGGAGCTATATAAAGGAGTGCCAGAAGGGCTGTAGTTCTTCAGTGGGCAGTTAGTTCCTTAGCACTTGTGGTGAGTAGCTATTACTGTAACTTGGCTTGCGATTCCTCACAACACTTCCTGAGAAATTAAGTCTTTCTTTGGACATGTGCTGAATGTGCTCACCACACAGGGATGGACCCAGATCATCACTACCCATAGGGATACCTAGGGGAGGGTATTACAGTTACCTTAAAGAGTCATCTGCAAATCTTTCCATTGAGTGGAAGGATTTAGGTTTCCATACAGGTGCAGCCTTTCAACCCTCCATGTTGCCCTGCATGCCTTCTCCCTAGCCTCTGTAGCCTTTTCAGTTCACAGCCTCTCTATTGAGACCACCACCAGACAGGTCAAACAACATCAAACTATAGTAATGACTGCATAACACTAGAAACTGATCAGAGACCCAATGAATTCATTGCACAAAGGCTACCAAACAGCATATGTGTATGTGCATTCTCGCACATGTATATAACAGCAGCATATACCCACCATTTGGATGCCTCCTTAGAGCTAGGTCTGCAGATTAGCTCTCACTTGGTCTGGTGCCCCTTTCCATCAGTTGCTCACATTGCAGCCTGGCTCTCTGGGAAGGGGGGAGCTTCATGACTCAGCCCCTTCAACAAGGTCACTATTTAACCCTCCTAGGGTGTCAAAGGACCTCTGGACAAGCCGTCTGTAAGCCATATCAGGTAGTCTTCTAGTCCAAGTCTACATCCAGGGCTACTTTCCCAGTAGCTAGCTAGTACTTTCCCTGGCCTTCCCATTACTCCAAGTTCCCACCCAGAGACCCTATACCTAACAACCACCATCTACTCAGTCTCAGACCCTGTTGCTGTTTTCCTTGGGCTCCTTCCTTCCTCACTTCTCTGGCTCCTAGCCCACATCTAGGTTTAATATCCCAAGCTTCTTCCACTCTCAGGGGCTACTTCCCCCTCTTGCCAGACTCTGTAGGCCAAAACCTCACACATTTCTTCCTCCTTCTCCCTGATCAACTCCCTTTCTCTCTAGAGAGCTCTTACCTTTCTACAAGCCCAGTCTGCCACTGCCCAGCTGGGCTTCATCTTCCATTTGACTTTTTCCAGCTCTGGCTCTCATCCAGGTGCAGCCTCTAAGGTTAATTGGCCCTTTTAAATCTGCTCAGTCCTGGAACAGTGTGAACACTCCACCACATATGTATGTTAGGCATCCCTCGTAGCTTGGGGGTCTAGTCCATTGAAATCAATGTAAAGATTCCTGTTAATGTCAATGGGGTTTAGATTAGGCTCTTGATGATGGTGGCTAGGTAGCTTTTCAAATATGCTTCTCTATGTTTGGCTGTTACATCAGATCCAAGCAGGATAAGGGGAGCACTGGACTAGGGAAACAAAGGGGGAATTTAATCAGAAGTTGAGCGCTAGATGCCAGCTGTACCTGTTGGTACAATGCTGTGATGTGCTACTCATGACTTTGGGCATGCAGTTCACTCCTGCTAAGGCCTCAGAACTGTTTGCTTGTTTGTTATTAATGTGGAGAGTTTACTATCATAAAAAATATGTAGCAATAATCAGCCTCCACTATCTAAATTAAATCTCTCAGCTGTAAAAAGTCTGGGGCTATCACATAATTCTGCTCATGAAAGCAGCTTCTAAAGTGGATTTGGGTGCCAAGGGTGGCCTGAACTGCAAGGTAATAATATTCAGAAAGTAAAAGATCAGCAAAATGGGAGCACAGGTATTAATTTCAAGGAAAACTTCCACTTATTTGTGATTATTATATAGTGTATGTATGTAATACCATGGTTCAGTAATTAAAGTCAGAATGATTTATGAAGCTGCAATATGGGGTGGCTTGGTGGAGTTGGCTACATTATAAACTGAATTCAGTTGGAATCGTTTATTCCTATGGTAGGTCTTTTTTGGACATCCTCAGTATCCTGGCCAAATTCCAACGCAAGCAATTAGACCCTGCCCATCTAAATTCCAACTGGAGTTTTCATTGGGTATGGTATTCTTCACTGCCTGGTGTAAAATGTAATGTAGCATCTCTGTGTATTGTTAAACAGTTGCCACTTTCCATCCCCAGAGGTAGCTGCATTTCAATGGTGATGATGAGTGATGTCGCAGCAGTAGTTTTATAGACCAGTGACTTCCATACAATAAATTTGTGTCAATCCTGACTGGCTCAATGCAAGAATATCACTCTGGCTTCTCCTCCTGAAAGACAGACCTGTTGAGATTTTAAAGCACATGATTAGGGCATCAGTGTTCTCTTTCCACCTCTGGCATTGAATTGCTGTGTGACCATGGGCAACTCACTTTGCTATGCGGTGCCATCTGTAAAGTAGGGATAATATCGACCTACCTCAAGGGGAGCTGTGAGTTTTACATTAATTAATGTTTACAAAGCCCTTTGATATTCTTGTAGGAAGAAACGACAGTATAGAAATATTAGCCAAGGTTTTCAAAAGTGACTAGTGATATTGGATGCCTTAATTTCTGGGAGCCCAACCTGAGACACCTTAACATGACCTGATTTTCAGAGAGTAGGTGCTCGGAACTTTGTGAAAATTATGCCCTTTTAATGTGTCTCACTCAAAATTGATAAACTAGGTGAACTCAACACTGGCCAGCTTTCAGATCAGGCCGTTTCCAAGAGGATGAGCTCAGAGCGCAATCAATATACTGCCACTGCCCCATGAGAAACTAGTTTTCACCCTACTCTTAAATTGCTGTGATGAAATCCAACGCCGTAACAACAGAGCAATGCCTGCCTGAATTATGGGTGGATGGCTAGGCATCCATACTTACACCTGAAAAGGACCAGAAGCCCGCAGATGTCCATGCCTACCCACTTCTGCAGTGATTTACATTTTTAATTTTTACATTATGTTCTTCGGAGGCTGTTACCTAAAAACTCAGGTGTGTCGTGATTTGGGCGACAATCAAATGCAAACCATATCTATCAGAATGCAATGTACTGCAAACGGATCCAAATAAAAATAGGAGGCATCTAAGAAACTTCTGGAGAGGAATGAGTTATTTTTTTTTTTGAGTAATGCATGAAAGGGGCCAACATAGCTCATAAACTGAATCCCAGTGTGACCGATTCCCAGTTATTTTGGCTTCCATGAGCATAGGTGATGTTTTTGTTTAAAATATTCCATGGAACTGTGCATCATGCAACAAAGTAATATATCGTGTGGGAAAAGGGGTGTTGTGGTGGTTGTATTTCAGTGCTGTATAACATTTCAGTGTTTCCCTGCATTCCAATATAAACAGCCGCAGTGTCCCATATCAGAGCTGGGTGCATTTCAACACTGGTTGAGAGATTCCTGTGTAAACATCTGCAA
The DNA here is from genome assembly GCF_002925995.2 of Terrapene triunguis. Classification (NCBI taxonomy): domain Eukaryota; kingdom Metazoa; phylum Chordata; order Testudines; family Emydidae; genus Terrapene; species Terrapene triunguis. The sequence goes on from NW_020665277.1 coordinate 960,811, forward strand.
CATCCCACCCCAGAAGGGGTGCAATCAGAATTTTGCTAAAGAGGGGCCCAGGTTACCCAAATTTGAGCACTGTTGCAACCTGATGCTGGTGCACAGGGTCTCAACACCATTCAAATTTGACCTAGCTGCCCTTCTGTCATGCCAGTGGCAACAGGTTTCCACCATTATGCCATCTAGCTCTGGTGATGGGTCCCCATATGCCTGTCCACCCACCCACCCTTGTTGCTCCTCTGCATCCCAGTAGAAGATGTTTTACAGTGGCGGAGGCTCCATGCATAAAAATGTGCCACGTTGCACCCCAGAACAGGCTGCATTTAAATGGTGGGGGAGGCAATTTCCATAGATACAGTACTTGATGCACAAAGGGATATTTCAGGACGAAGGGTGTTGTTATTGTTGGATGTGTACTAATGATTATTTAAAATTGAAATAAATTGCAAATAATATTTTCACATTTCTGTATATTGTAAGTCCAGAAACAGTTAGTAAATTCTGTTTGCATAACGTATTGGCCACTCTGAAAATTACATTTTGCATCTAAAGGGCTTTTCAGTGCTGAATTCAGAAACATTGTGGATGTACTTAGTGCTGATACTTATATAACTCTCTCTCTCACACTCACACACACGCGCTACACTGCAGTGGGTGAATTACCCAATGGGAAAAAAATGAATCGTTCATTTAAAATCAAAATGATAATACATCACTTATTTAATCAAATGTACGTGGTTCAGTAAACAGTACATCAACTAATGAACCCAATGGATCCCCTAATGAAACAGATGGATCACCTGCTGAAAACATGTCTCTCAAACTAAATCACTCTGTTTTGGCTGTTTGTCTTGATGTAGGATCTAGGTCATCTTTGACCACTGATGCCAAAAACACAGCAGGATTTAAAAAAAAAATGATTAGACATTTATATGGATAACAGGACTATCCAGAGGTATAATAGTGAGAATAACAAGCAATCGAGTTTTTGAAGGGATATAAACCCTGCTGTTTCAGGGCATAAAAATAAATATAGGAGGTTGGAAACCAACTTCCCCTGGGGTAGGTTATCCCATAGCTGCCACTGCAGCCTTTCTTGCGCCTTTTTCTGAAGCATGTGGTGCTGTCCACTGTTGAAGACAGGAGACTGGGCTGGATGGACAATGGGTCTGATCTGGTCTGGCAATTACTTAATCCCTATCACCCCATTTTACCTTAGTCCCATGAAGTCATGATCTCCCCCCTTATGAGACTAAGATTATATGAGGCTCATATATGGGATTGTTTAAAGCTTTACACATGCCACAAGCCTCACACTGGCATCTTATTTCTGTTTGCGACCCCTTTCAGTTGAGTCACTGTTTTAAATGGAGCTTCTTTTCAATGTTTTCTCCCCCATTTATTTCAAGCATCCTTCTTACCTTCACCTATGGCCACATAAACTGTTGTCATAACATAGCACGTGATGGGCAGTATTCTACATATGAACTTGGTCTGTAGAACGGTTTACTTAATCTAATCTATCTATCTAATCAACCAACCGCATCCCGCTCCAGGATTGGAATTAGTCAGCACCACCTGATTAAATAAATATAAGCTAAAACTAATATAATATATACTGAAATATGACCAGTACCTCTGGACCTTGTTATGCCAGCGACTGAATCTGACATGTCAATTAATCATTGAAACAGATGCATCCAATAGAGAACCTGTTGGCCCAAGTCTTCTGGAGCTCTAGGAAAAGAAAGGAATTTGGTGCCCTCATCACTTCAAATTTGCCTCAGAGTCCATGGCACTAGTTGGAATGGGGATCTCACCATTCGATACGAGAGGCTCTGATGTCCACATGTGGGTTCATCACAGTTGATGCAGCAGTATTCTAATGCCTATTTGATGTGGAGTCTATGTTTAAAGCTGGTTCTGAGGTCTCAAAATGCATTGTCACTGGAAGATACTGAGGATCAGCAGCAACAGAGGTGCAACTAAGCTTGGGAAACTGAAAAGCTAAGGAAGTTTGGGGGATTTAACCCCTTGAACTAGCTTGCAGGTGAAATTTCCTAAGATCACCCCATTTATAACTGCAACTCATCCGCTACCTCGTATATAATTTTCTTTTTAGAGTGTGTTATGTACTCATGCAAGACACGCTGTCAGCAGCCATTCAAATGGGTGATGTACAAACAGTGTTTCTGCAGCCTGAACTTCAAGCCATCTAGTGGTTTTCCAGTGCATAAAAATGGTACTGCAAAATCTATTCAATATTACTCAGAGGTTGACATATTTTCCTATAGTGTGCAGTGTTGTTGTAGCTGTGTCAGTCCTAGGATATTAGAGAGACAAGGTGGGTGAGGTAATATCTTTTATTGGACCAACTTCTGTTGGTGAAAGAGTCAAGCTTTCGAGCTACAGAGAGCTGTTCTTCAGGTCAGGGAAAGGTACTCCCAGAGTCACATCTAACTACAAGATGAAACAGCTAGTTTAACACCTCAAATGGTCCCTTAGAACATGTGCTAACTACTTATGCTAAACTATTTGTTCAATCTTGAATTTAGCTGTGAGTCCCAGAGCTGAAGAAGAGCTCTGTGTAGCTTGAAAGCTTGTCTCTCTCACCAACAGAAGATGGTCCAATAAAAGATATTACCTCACCCATATTTTCCTATAGTTCAATCGGGTTATTCTGAGTTAAATGCAGTTTTCTTTTTCTTTTTTTTCTGCTATCTTCTGGTCTTAAATGTTCATGTCAAGTTGACTGCAGAGTGAAAATATGTACAAAGTACAGTAACAAAGGAGCTATATAGGAGAGATCTATTAATAGTATTGTTACGTATATTCTTATTCCATCAGCACCATCAATGTGCTAAGCACAGTCTACACATGGAACATACAGTCCTTGTCCTGAAAAGCTAATGGTTCTCTGTATTGCACTGGCAGGAGAAAAGGATTCAATGTTTGTACATGTTCTTTGCACCTCTAATTTGTGTAATTAATCCTGATAGTTAGGAAGTAACCACGACCAACTCAGGAACCAACCAGATATTTCTTCCTCAGCATCATTGCTCTCACCATTGAAAATCAGTTGTGCTATAGGCACAGATCAAGAAAGCAGGAGTTAGTTAGTACAGAGGACCTGAAGTCTTAAGACAGTGGGGCTCAGTTCCCATTTCTGTGTTAGCTTGGGCAAATCACTTCACCTCCCTGTTTGCCCAACTGTACCCACTTGAAACAGGATCTTATGAGATTCTTCCCTAGGGAATTGTGGAAGAGCTTGTCTGTACTTCTGGGCACACCAGGGGAATTGGGGGAAGGCACTGGAGAACTATCAGCACTCAGACAATTTAGCCTGTCCCCTCACTCCACAGTGGGCAGGTTACCAGCTCGACTAAAAGTGGCACCTGAGTGACACCGAGCCACCCAGCTGGGTCAGCTAGCCCGGGATGAAAATGCCACCAAATTCGGGTCAGAGCTGTGCGTATGGATGGGAGGGGTGGGTAAGGGACAAGACTTTAGTTAAAGCCTGAGTTAATTCTGCAGCAAAGACAGACCCTTTAAAGAGTGGGAGGGGAAGTGACTTATGCAAAGCTGGGAATAGACTGCTCCTCACTCCCATGGCAGGGCCCTAGCCACTGGACCACACTGATTCTTAATAAGAGTATGATGCAAGACTCAGATTTCTGTGGAACCTTCACTGAAGTGAATGAAGCAGCAGGACACGTGAAGCATGTTTGCTCAATGTACCACACTTGGAATATCATTCAGCACCAAAGCAGTTAATTATATCCTTCCCGTGGTCAAAACCCCTATCAGAAGTAGTAGTACTTCCTCAGTAAGAGAGTGTGCATCAAAACATTCATTTCACCTTTAACTGTAAATTCACTTCATGCCAAAGGAGTCTCAGCAGAGATTCTACACTTCGCCTTTCAGCAGCGAATACTCTTCCCATCACCTCTTAATTTGACTTGTGACCCCTCACCTCCTGGCTGTCACTTTCCTTTCAGCTCTAGTTGATACAACTGACCCTTTTTTCTTTGTTAATTACACTCAACGTGTCTAGCAACAAGAAAAGAACCTTCAAAATAAAAAAAGGAAAGGAAGAGATGAGAAGGACCCCCAATACCTCCTAGCTTTTCAAAACAGCCCCCCCCTCTCTCTAATGCTTTAGAAATGAACACCTGGCGATGAAGGCCACTAACATCACGTAGTTCATGGACATGCTGTCCGCAGTTCTCGCCTTATACCAGCGACTCACAAGTAAAACTCTAGCTGCTATTGGGCTGGACTCATCAAAGGGAGAGAGGGAAGATATTTAGTGACTGCTTCAAAACCTATTTAGTAGGGGTGGTGTGGGCTGCTGGAATAATAAACCAGGAAACTACGGAAAAGTTGTGTTGTGATGGCACTCGGCTGGGACTCAGGTTCAGATCTTGTTTCTGACACAGATGCCTTGTGTGAGCTTGAGCGAGTCATTTCATCTCTCTGTATCTCAGCTCCCCAGCTGTAAAATGGGGATATAAAACTTCCTTTGTCTTGCCAATTTATTTGAGGAATTGACTCTCTGTTACTATGTTTTTGTACCAAGTCCAATCAGCCCCTGATATCAGCTGAGGCTGCTGGAGCTACTGTAATATAAATGATGATAAAGGCTGCTGTTTATTCATAGAATGGGTACAGAACAGGTAGAGACGTTGGATGACCAAAGGGATGGGTGTTTCCCTATTTAATTCACTGGTTCAAATCCAGCCATGGTCAGTTTTGACCTAAAGTCATAGTTATCTGACAATTGCTGAGGGGCCTGTGTGAACTCAGTCAGGGTCTCACTCTAGTTTCTAGTAGTCAGGTGTCAACATCCCCTCTGCTGGCAGTCTGTGTAGCGAGGCAAAGGACAGAATGGGCCACAGAGACTGAGCTCTGTTCTCACACCTACGGAAGGTGTCCCTTCAAGTTGGGCCAGGCACTGGGGACACGTAAGAGAAGCTGTAACTCTTCTGAAGATAAACTGGGGACTCTCATCTTTGCGGAGTTCTCCATCTGGCACCTTTCACCGTTCTCAGGAAGAAAAGCAAGCACGTGTTCATACACATAGGTCCTGTGACAGACCCAGACCAGTGGGGTACAGGAGTCTGGTAGAGGGCAAATATACTGGTCACTGGATGAGTAGTTTTCTGTTCCCTGAGTGACCAGAGAAGAGACTGCACTAGAGTAATCAGGAACCTGCTAGAACCAGTTAAGGCAGGCAGGCTAATTAGGTCACCTGGAGCCAATTAAGAAGAAGCTGCTAGAATCAATTAAGGTAGGCTAATCAGGGCACCTGGGTTTTAAAAGGAGCTCACTTCAGTTTGTGGTGTGAGTGTGAGGAGCTGGGAGCAAGAGGCGCAAGGAGCTGAGAGTGAGAGGGTGTGCTGCTGGAGGACTGGGGAGCACAAGCGTTATCAGACACCAGTAGGAAGGTCCTGTGGTGAGAATAAGGAAGGTGTTTGGAGGAGGCCATGTGGAAGTAGCCCAGGGAGTTGCAGCTGTTACAAGAGGCACTATAGACAGCTGCAGTCCACAGGGCCCTGGGCTGGAACCCGGAGTAGAGGGGGGGCCTGGGTTCCCCCCAAACCTCCCAATTGACCTGGACTGTGAGTTCTTCCAGAGGGGAAGGTCTCTGGGCTGTTCCCCAACCCACATGGTGAATCTCTGAGGCAAGAAAATCTGCCAATAAGCGCAGGACCCACCAAGAGAGAGGAGGAACTTTGTCACACTCCATATCTGCTAAGGGGGAGTGCTGGGATAAGCAAAGCAGCTTTGGACTCAGGGCGCATTGGCAGAACCCATGTGCTTTCTCTCTCTATAACTGTTGGCCCTGCTGGACTTGTTCACAGTTAAAGCCTCAAAAGCCAATGTAACCGGGGAGGAAACAATAATAACCCTGAAAAAACCATCCCGGTGCAGGGACGAAGCTGGAATTTTCTAGACGGCAGCTCTGTAAGCCTTTCGTGCCACTGGCTGCAGAGCCAATGGAGCATGTTTTAAAGCCGCTTTCAAACGCACTCTTCTCCTGACCCTCAGCCCTGTTAAAATGCCTGCTTTCCAGACATCATAAAAGAGGAGGTAAAAAGGGCAAAGTCAGCACAAAGAGCCACCGCTGGATTAATGCTGACCGTCTGAATGCACTGGAAAATGCTAACTCCACCAGGCTAAGTGACATGCCACTTGGTGTGCGCCTCCAGGTCTGCCAAGATTGGCTGGGGGAAGCAGAAGGGCGTAAGGAAGGGAAGGTCTAGGAAAAGCTATTTCCAATTTTATCCTATGGCTCCACTACTGATTTCTTTGCCCCCAGGGCAGATGCATTTTGGTCTCTCAAAGCACAGTGACCTCGCTGCTGGCAGGCTGCATAATACCTGCCTTCAAGTGCACAAAGCACAAAGGAGTAGGAGTAGGAAGGGGGGCTTAGCTTTCGGGGGGGGGGCGTTAGTAAAGGGTGACGGAGCTTTGGGTTACCACTGAAAAACAACCGACAGGCAAATCAAACCCAAGGCACTGGAGGCTGCCCTCAGCCTAAACTGAGGACTCAGTGGGTTCTGGAACAGTAGGATGTCAAGAAGTTTCCCTTATTTCCTTTTCTTTAAAAAATTCTCTTAAGATTTTCTGCTGCCGTTGGCTTTATAGTAAATCAAGGGGTGGGGTGTGTGTGTGTGTGTGAAACAAGTGTGTGTGTGTGTGTGTATTTACAAATTAGAAGGCTTCTACCGTGAAGTTCTGAATGCCCTCACCTCTCAGAATCAATAGAAGTTGCACTCAACGCCTCTCAGGATTGGTGTTCTGTGAGCTGTAGCTAGCACTGCATGCTTTCCGATGGTGACAAGGCCTTGTGTTCTGTCATGTTTAATAGGTGCCTAAAATTCACCTGGTGTAAAACTGAACGTTGTCAAAGGGGGTGTCTGTCAGGATAGCCCCAAGGGCCCCATGTACATTGATCACAGTAGACTGGATTCTCACTTACACAAAGGACACAGTGTACCGCACTAGCTGTGCAAAGCGGCGTTACAGTGGGCGTTAAGTGACAGCACAGTGTAAAGTGGTCTTTGTGTTTCACACTGATATGTGCGAGCAAGTATGTGTGCCTGTTTTTGAGTTACTGCTGGCGAGACTGTTCCCATGAATCCCTGCAAAGCCAAGCCACAGATTCTGTTCTAAGGCCTATGAACTCACCCACATTTGATGCTGGTGCAGCTCCATTGGTATCATTCTCAATCCACACCAGTGGTAAGGACAGAATCAGCCCTCTGGTAGCCATCTGTTTGTGTGTGTGTGTTTCTTGTGCACATGACCTTTTAGGTATAAGCTTGCTTGCTGCATAAAATATTTAGACTATTTTCTCATTAGTTGTGTGGAGCCTGACTTAATATACAAAGAGGACACTATCATTAATATTTATTACCCCTGATTTGTTTAACAAAATACATAGCATGCTTTTTGAAGTAGGGAATTTCTAACTGCAGAAGACAATCACTATAAATGATGTGTGTGGAGTACACACAGCCTATGGAAATAAAAGGACAGATAATTGCATGTAGTGTGATGCTTCAAAAAGTGGAGGGCTCTGTTGGTTAAGGATGGCGTTATTTCAGGTGATTGTGTTTATAAACCTGTCCTGGCAGAGAATATTGCAAGCGCTGTGGTCAGGTGTCACATGGTTTCGTCTTCCCATGCTGCTCCCCACCCAAGATTGTCTGTCACCTCCCAGACAGATCACTTGATGCGCTGTATCAATTAGTTAATGATAATGATGTGGAGGGAGCTGTCATTCATTGAGTGACCACTGACAGCTCAGCAGTGCTCTGAGCTGAAGGAGGCTGAAGGCTGGTTGGGCTGCTTGTGTACACCATGTCCAGGCTGTTGGATTTATGGATGAAAGAGGATAAATAAAGTTATGATGTCCACTTGAGAGCAGAGGTGAATTGAACATCATATGATTAGGCTTGCTTCTGCTTCAGTACCCAGAACAGATAGTGATTTGAGTGGCTTTGTAATATAATAACTATAATCTTCTTGGGTATATGACTGGCCTGCAAAGTTGAAAATATCACCATAATCCAAATGACCCAGCAATGCTGTGTAAATACCTCTGGATATTTCCAGTGACTGATATGGATGTTTGACAGGAGGAAAAGAAAGGTGGCTTCATTTATATTGGTTAAATATATTAGGTTAAGAATCAGCCCTGATGTAACTATCTCCATTGACTTCAGTGAATTATTAAGTCTTGTTCTTTTATATTCACGGGACAGTCCCAGAGTGTACACGGATGCCCCATCACATCCAGTGCAGAGTTAGTGCTGCCAGTTATTTCACAAACTGGTCTCAGTGCCTATGTAATAAGGATGGGCAGAAACCAAAATCCATGATCTGGCCAACCCTGAAGAAGGATATGTTTATACATGTCTATGCAAAGAGGTGTGGTAAAGCAGACTATATTCCATATAGAGATTGGGTATAATTGCAATTCAAGATAAAGTGCAGCCCATCTGAATATACAAGAGGCTGGATAAATATTGTATTTGTGGTTTCCATAGCAATTTCGGGGGGGAGGAGGGAGAGAATCATAGTTACATACATTCCTTTTCCACCAGCATTTATCTTTTTAGTATTGTTCAAATGAGAGAGAGAGAAAGAGAGAACTATTAAGAAATGGAAAGGATTTCAAGATGTGTATTATCCCATGAGTTAAGATGGGGGGGGGGAACCTGTTCATAAAGCAATTTTTTAATTTGATCTAGAGAGTTTATTTTCCCCTTTGCTGCATTTTTTTCCCTTTGGGAGCTATACATACATAAAAATTGACCTGCAAAGAATTTCACAGCAGACAGATTTTCCAGAGTGAGCAACAACTGACAATGGAAGGTGAAGGGGAGAGATTTAGCAATATGGAGCGCTGCTTGGGTGGGAAGGATTGGGCACTGACCCCCATCATTTCTCAGGATGGACCAGTGGGCTTTCAGAAAATGAAAACAGAGCAGGGACCTTCACATTCAGATCCTGGCAATATTTTGAGATTTATTTTTTTTTAAATCACTTTTGCTGAAGACTATATTTCCAGAGTTTGTGGCCAGCACTGGAAATGGAAACACCAAGCATTGTGGGAAGACATCAGCATATCTGGGCTGATCCCATAGAGGAAGTTCTGGAAATCTTGTCAGAAAGTCTGTCCAGGTGAGATTTCTAGCTGTATGGTGCAGACTCAGATAATCTTCTGATAAGCATCTGAACTTCTGAATCTTTATCTGAGCCTTTAAGCCTTCTGAGATTGGGCCTTTGCTAAACATTTCTCAGTGTATTTCAATACTGCCAGCTCCAAATGCTCAAAAACCACGAGTCAGGCCACCCAAAATCATGACATTGGTTTACAAATTGGGAGATTTTAAAAATTCATGATGGTGATTTTGTTTAATTTGCATGTGTATTTTGAGCCATTAGGAGTCATGTTTTCAACCTTTTCTCCACAACCAGAAGGACTAGACACTTTTAAAAAATGAAATCTGAGGTTCTACCATAATAACATGATTCCTGGAGCAAGGGCTTTAAGAAAAACACCAAATATTGTGAGACTCATGAGAAAATTTGACAGTAGCAACAGTGGTATGGGTATTCCAGGCCTGGTGCTATTTGATTTACTTAAAGCTAGACCTGGAGTGATAGGTTCAGTTCTTGTGAGTTTGCATCATTGAGTTGCATTCAAATGAGCTATAACCTAATTTCAGAGGTGAAAAAAGGCAATCTAAGGCAAGCCAGGTCAAATTATTTGTCAACAGGGAGATCATGTGGTCCAGTGCACACGGTACTACACTGGGAATCAGGCGACAATGTTTCTGCCACTAGCCTGCTGTGTGATCTTGGCCAAGACACTTCCCCTCCTTATGCTTGTGTTTCCCTTCCTATTATTTGTTCATTCTGTGTATGTAGATTATAAACTCTTCAGGGCCGTGACTGTCTCCTACTCTGTGTTTGTGTATAGTGCCTAGTACAATGGGGTCATTAGATGGTACTGTAATTAGAATTAGTTACAGCTATAATAGGGTCAAGAGACCAATGACACTGACCTTAACGTTTATTTTAAAATTTGAGTATAATTGTTGATGGCACTTCTAGGGCAGATATATCGTTTCTGGGGGATATTCCAGTTAGTTGCATGTCAGTTACATAAATAAATAAAATAATGTATAGAAGTATAATCAGTATGATTGGCAAGGCAATCTAGCAGCTAGAGCACAGGAATGGGAGGCAGTTTCCTGTGTTATATTCCTGCCTCTGACACTTATTCAGTGTGTGACCTTCAGCCATTTACTTAGCAATGCTTTGTTCCTCAATTTGCCTACCTGCTAATTGGGAAGAATAGTTACTGACCTCTGCGGGGGGGGGAAGGGGGCTGAGAAAATTAATGAGTGTTTATAAAGTGCTTTCTGGAATGCTAGAAGTGGGAAGTATTATTATAGAGGAAACAACAATAGTGTGGCAGAGAGAGAGAGATGGTTAATACGGCAACACTCCCAAGTCACCCAGCCTTGGTGTCTGCTCCCTCTGCATTGCAGTAACTCAATGGCATTTTTGGACTAGCTGATTTTTGGTGGCTGCATTTACGTTTGCTCATTGATTTGTGCAGTTTAAGAGGATATGAACTGCTGTCATACTGAAGCATGGTCCTGTAAGTGAGGAACTAATTCGACAGGCCTCAGGGTACGTGTGCCATTGACCATAAATCATATTTAGCAAACTTGCTTTCAGGAACACTTTGTGGTGCAGTGTAGCACAGGAGAGGCTGGACCCTGCTTCTCAACAGGCCTGTATTCCAGCCCCACCCTGCCATGTTTGCTGCCATCTAACATCTTATCTGAAAGAATAAGGTAGGCTGAGGGCTTCCTGGCACGTTCTTCACGATCAGGACCTTGGAGAGCAAAATACCCCATGAATGAAATGCTGTTTGCTGCCGTTCCTTCCCTCTGAACAAGGTTCTGCCATCCTTATGCATTCTATCAGTTACCTTACTGCATGGCTAGTCTGACTGGAAATGGAAGTTCCTACTGGGGAGAAACTACTCGGAGTAAGGTGCTGCTCAGTGTGAATAAAGGTATCAGAATTTAGCCTTGTGAAATTTCACCACTGCATCTGCTCAGCAACTAATGCCCCGACTCTGCCCTTAGCCAGGCACATTTAAAAATCTACTGGGGATATGGCACTGAAGTCTGAGGGAAACTTCATGAGCTTGGCAGCATGTCCTGGATTGTACAAGCACTTCAGAGTCAGTAGCTCCCTTTTGCTGAAGGAGTAAGAGCTGGAGACAGTGGCAGCTTTATTTGTATTACAGCCATAGACCCCGGGTTGCACCGTGTTTCAAAACAAGAGAGAAAGGGGAGATAAGGGGTCTAGTAAGTCTTTAAAATGTGACACATACAGTAATTACTTTACTTTATGTTTGAATCCAGCAAATATCTATTGATTTTTTTTCACTCAGCACCTGTCCCCAACCTCATAAACATGCTGAGACTGTGTTTTACTATGTGCTTTGACCACAATTGGACTTACGGCTCGATTAGCACCAGTTAAGATCAAAGTGGCATTTTTTTTGGATTCTGGCCTAATGCGGCAGATTAAATTCTTTGCCACTGGAGACTTTGGCCATTTCACAGCCTCTAGCCCCTCTGACATGCATGACAAGAAACAGCTTCCATATTGGAATGACAAGTCTCCCTTCCGCTGAGCTGACTGGCAAGACAGATGGCTACAGCAGTGCTGTGCATAGAGCAATAATAGGATGTCTTGAATGCTCCGTGTGGTGCAATATGGAAGGAGATGTGTCCAGAATTAGAGAAATGTGTCTAGGCTACACTATATGTATTGCTCTCAGTGTAGTTATATGGCACAGACAGCAGAGCATTCCAGGAAAGATATGTAACAGATAAAAGAGATTTCTGTTTTAATCTCAAACTACCCTGGTGGTATTTTAGCTCCTGAGATGAACCAGAAGCCCAGATTGTAGACCTGGAATTATAACCCTCTGAATGTTTGTGGGTACTTGGATTCAGGGTTCTGATTCAGCATATTACACATTCTGGAGCCAGCTGTGAAATTCAGCTCCAATTGTAAGTTCTGATTTTAATTAGCCACCCATTCCCAGTAGCACAGTAAAGAGGTATGCAGATCTGGGACTAGTTTGGGCTCATCTCTATGCAGTAGCTCTTCAGACATTCATTATAATTCCCAGAAGCGCACAAAAATCACTCTTGGTTACAAATATGAACCTCAGGCTGGTGTTTGCCAAAACCTCTCAAGTGAACCTGGCCTCATTTTCAGGGACTAAGGAGGAAAGATTTAGGATTTCACTCAGAGCTGTGCAATGCTTGGTGTCTTTGCACAGAGTCAGCTAGGGATGGTCCAGAACCCAAGCCCTGCATCCAAACACTTTGATCTTAGAGGATGTTTGGATTCAGAGCTGAACTTTGTGTTCAGGCCCAGTTCCTAGATTCAACCTGAAATCAGGCAAAACATGGTGCTTTAGGGTTTGTTTTGGGCAGGTGGAAAGATATTCCCAGGGAGGCTGGGACCAAAGTGAAGATACATACTAACCCCTGCTAACCAGAATAGCTGAGTTGCCCACAGAAAACTTGCATGCTTTGCCATTAACCCTGTCTCCAAGGGTCTCGCTTCCCCTTTTATATTTTACATCCATATCCCAGACCAGACAAATTCTATAATCACCAGATAACATTTCCCTTTATTCTGCACAGCGATCTTAGATCCCATTAGCATTTATCACATTGACAGAAACGTCCCCTTCTTTCCCTGAGGTGCTGACTGCACCAGGGCGACTGGGGAGTCTAATAAGTCTTCTTGCTGGCTAATCAGTCACCTGAGGCAAACATGAGCCATCTCCAACCTCCAATACAGATCTTGTAGTGCTAGATACTAGTAATGAAGCAGCTCATTGCTGGATGAATGGTCTTAATACAGCTTTCAAATTTCGTTCCCTCCAAACCCTTGGAAGCTTTGTTTCAAGGACTGGCATGTAAGTACAATAGGTCGAATTCCTTCCCACTGTAACTCTACTGGCTTTAATGCTATCATCATTATCATCTGCTCTACAGCAATGCCTAGAGGCCTTGACTGTGACTGGGATCTGCACAGGCACAGAGTAAAAGGCAGTTTCTGCCCCAAAGAGCTTACAATGGCAAGACAGACAAAAGGGGTATTATCATTATTTTAAAAATGGGGGAGCTGAGGCACAGAGAGAGGAAGTGACTTGACCAAGGTCACACAAGGAGGCCATGGCAGAGCTGGGAACTGAAGCCAGATTTCCTGTGTCCCAGAGTAGTGCCTTAATTACAAGATCCCACTGCTGCTCACAGGACTTTGGGCTGCAGGTGAAGGGAAATGTTCGCAATGAAACCATAAACACATGACATTGGTAGCACACCAGCTGCTTAGCCATTGCTAAGTGTTTTGTAGGAATCACAGCAGAGATGAGTTGCAAGGATGGAACTGAAGGAGCATAACAAGATGGCTTCACAGATTTTTACAGGGAGCTCCTCCCATGCGTAATGGGCAAGACAGAACACCTAAAGGCATCTGCTGGAAAACCAGACTGCTGGGTGATTAAGACTGGCATCACTGGCACACTGGAGGCAGGGGTCAATGACTTGACTACATATCAGAGATGCTAGGTAGAGTGGGGCAAAACTGTGAAGAGCCTTAAAAGGGAAGACACGTAGATTGATGCAGGGGAGAAGTGTGATAGATGTCGTTTGCAAAGCACTATGTTTCCATCTGTTATGAAAGGTCAGAAGGGCTGGATTACTGACAGCTCCCATTGTCTTTAATGGGAATTGTGGGTGCTCTGCAACTTTGGAAATCAGGCCCTGTATGCACGTGAGATAAATAATTACTATTATTTTAATATATTGCTTTTTTTTTCTGACACATTTATGCAGTTTGTGGCCAGTGGTGCTAGAAAGAAAAGAACATGGGGGAAAAGCAGCCCCAGACTGAACCCAGATAAACTTTGGCTGTAACCTCGCTATGCAAAAGGGTATATTTGGAAATGAGTCTTCCCAGTAAAACTCTTCTGTTTCAGCCTCTAGGAGCCTGCAGCTAAATAAGAGAGAGTTATTAAAACTGAAACAGGCTCTATCTAGAATCATCACCATTGTTATCAGTTATCTGAGGTTTTAACAAAACGGAATTGACTTGGCCTTTATGGGGGAAAAAACCCACAAGCGGGCAAAGAGGCACAAGGTCAAATGAATGAAACTAAATCATCATATTGACCTTGACTTTTAACTGGCTGATCCCAATTAGCAATCTTAATGTGACTTAAGGTGGTTTGGGGTGACCTTCTTAAGGCTATCTGAACTCTGAGAAATGCATTTTGCTCAAAGGCAAAGTATAATGCAGGATTCTTAGGACTTGGCATTTGGTCATTTAACAAAATAACATGCTTAAGAACTACCTGAGATTCTGTTATAGGTGAAATTCTGTGCCTTGTATAATGCAGGATGACAGAGTAATTGATCATAATGATCCCTTGTGGCCTTGAAATCTATGAGTTGGTAGCTACCAATCCATTTCCTAATGGATCAGGTGTGTCTGGTCTATGGCATAAAACCCATCCTCATGCCAGCTACCCTTCTATCTATTCGCGTATATGCACTGCATTCATCACTGTATGAGCACTCGCTAGTGATATCATCTCAGGAAACTGCTATAGGATAGGCTCCTCTTCCACATGCACGCCCTCTAGGTCAGATTGGGATGATGGGAGCTGGACAGTCAACACTCTGAGGCCAATGCTGGACCTTTTTCTGCAGGCTGAAGACTTCACTTGCCAATCTGGAGCCTTTCACCAACACTAAATTCACTTTGAAAACTTTTTTTTAAGTATCCTTCCAGCTGTTGAGTTAGTGTTACTCAAATTAGGTAAGAGAAAAAATAGTCATAACATAATGAGACTCAAATGCTAGCTTCAGGCACCTTCATATTCAAGGTCTTTAACAACAATAACAAAAATGTTCTATCTGTTCTCTGCCTGTATAAAATGGTCATTTAAATAAACATTAAGTAAGCCAGGAAACACGGATGTTGTGGTAGCATTTTGTTTCTGGCAGACACAAAGGTTCAGTTCTTATTTTTATAATATACGGTATGTTTTAGAGAAGGATTATGTATATTAAAAACAAAAATCCTCTCATGCTTGCCTCAAGTTGTTTGCTTAAGCATCATTCATAGCAGCTGGCTGCTCCTATTCCAGACAGGTTCTTTGGAGGGGTAATCCCACAAAGACCAAGGATTTAGGGTGGGCAACTTGGCCCTTAAATACTGAGCCATTACATATAGTCTAAGCCATTTTCTGAGAGATTTTGTGGGCGGCTGGGAGGAGGGGTCAGTCTTCTGCAGCATGGGATTTTCTCTATTTTAGTATATTTGTTTATTTTTATTTTTGGGAAGTTCAAAGTGGAAAGGGGGGAAAAACCAGTCAACCATTTAAAGTTCTAAGTTTGCTAGCCAGCTCCCCTTTGCCGAGGTGCAGCTGTGTGAGAAAAGCAGCCAGGGTAGGAAATCTAGGAATCCTGCAGTTGCACTCAGCAGTCCAACAGGAGAGCAAAAGCTGAAGTCCTAATTCAGCAAAAAGCTTACGTACATGCTTAACTTTAAGTGCATGCTCCAACCCCATGATCTTCAATGGGACTTAAGCACATTCTTGCAGCCTTAGCGCTTTGATGAATAGAGTTGGACTTAACCACTTGCCCAAGAGGTTTGCTAAATTGGGGCCCGGATAGGACACATCTCCATTATTCCTCACACTGGCGGCACCTATTACCCTTTGGGAAAAGACTGGTCACTCTAGGCTAAATTTAGGCTGGATAGATGAGGCAAAATTCTCTGTTGCTGATTGTAATTCCACCGGCAGAGATGGACCACAGTGTGAATCTCCACATCCCATTCTGAATTCCCAGAGATTTCCAATTTCTGCCCTCGTGCAATTCTTAACTGATATCTCAGAGGTGCTAAGGGCTCCCAGGAGACCATGGGAGCGGTGGTTGCTCAGTACCTCTGAAAATGAGGCCCGAAGTAGACTGAAATCACATGTACCCCCACTTTAAGGCCCCATGTCACTGTAAAGGGGCTTTAGCGTAAATAAGAATCTGGCCCTCAGTTTCTGGGTTGGTTGGAACCTGAAACCCATGGTCTAAGAAGCCCTATCTATCAAACAAACAACCAAGAATGGCTTGCATGACATCAAAGAACTAGATAAGTTCATGCAGGATAGGTCTATCAATGGCTATTAGCCAAGATGGTCAGGGGCACAACCCCATGCTCCGAGTGTACCTAAACCTTTGATTGCCGGAAGCTGGGACTGGCCGACAGACGATGGATCACTCAATAATCGCCCTGATCTGTTCATTCCTCCTGAAGCATCTGGCACTGGCCATTGTCAGAAGACAGGATACTGGACTAGATGGACCATTGGTCTGACCCAGATGGCCATTATAATGTTTACCTGAGAACAAAACCACAGAGCTCCCCCCATTTTTATAGTCAAAACCATCCTTGTGTGGCAAGGCAACCCGAGATAGCCAGTGTGTGTCTGAGATATAATGCTTCTCAGGGTTGCTCCAGAAGATGTAGTCTAGCCCCACGTGAACTGCCCAAAATCACAGAGCCAGTCAATGGCAGTGATGCGTATAGAACCCAACTGTCCTGAGTCACACAGGTCCTCTGTTCTAAGTGCCATATTCTCACCCTGTATCCCATTTGCACTTCAATGAAAGCAGCCCGGGTGATGAAGAATAAGAAACATCTACTCGGTCACTTGCTCATTATCTTACTGGGTTGTTGGCTTTTGTTGTTAGCTACTTCCCAAAGATCAGGATGAATCAGAAAACTAAAGGATGGGATAACCTAGTCCATCCCTCTTCCACTGTAGGACATTGATGTATTAGCTCTTCAGGGCAGGGATTGCATCAGTTGTCTTTTAGACAGTAGCTAACATAGCACAATAGGGCCCTGGTCCACAACTAGGGCTCTTAGGCACTACCACAATATAGATAATAATTGTTGGTACTACCAGAATACAATGAATAATGAGACTAATAGTCCTCTGCTATATGGTCCTATTGCTACCTATTGTAAGGTACAATCAAGCTGCCATGAAACTTTAAGACCTGGACCTAGCCCAAATTAGTTGCTTGCTGTGAATATTTCATCCTGTGATAGTCATGACCTTGACTTTATAACTCCTATGGGAGAAGGGAAAAAAACCGACAAGAACATCATTCCCTGAGCTCTGTAATCTGATCAGATGAACATCTCTGGAGGCTGTATAATGTGCACATTTGAAAATATTGAGGGATGAATCAGGATAGAAAGTGATTAAGTTACTGCATGCCTGTGCAAGTGATATGGATTCTCGGTGTCTATTTTCATTTCAAGGGCTGTGCTTTTTCATTTTTTTCTGAATAGCACACCATCCTTGTCTTTAGAGCAACTTAAAAGCCATGATTGCACAAACCGTTGCATGTCATGTGGCAAATACAGATCACATGAAACAAAGCCTGGTGGATTGTTTTTCCCACCCACCTGCTTAAAGTTTTTGTTTTGTTTTTTCCTTTTTAAATTAAAATTGATTTTATTTTATCCTACAATTACACACAATGTTGGGTTCCATTGTCCTTTTTTCCTCTCCGGGACAAAAAATTCAATCCTAAGGAAAAAATAATGGGAGGATAAAAGATTGGGCTTGGAAGTTCTCTTGCATGGATGTCCTCGTGAGAAGGCTGCAGAAGGTGGCTACCAGTATGTTTTAATTAACAATCTCCATACATTCCAGCTGTCTGACTATTGTAAAAAGGCTTGTAGCAGCAACAGGAGGGGATGTTTTTTTCCTCTTTTCCTCTCCATTTTCCACACTTAAATCCATTCTTGCTTTAACTCTGCCCCCATGCAGTTATACACCTGAGTATGTTTGATATTCACATTGAATCAATACTATGATTTATGCATAAAAGCTCAGAAACCCTGCAACACAATTGTGCAAGTAATTTTCCATAAACCAGACTTTAAGCACTTGCCAACAGGCTAAATTACCTTCTTGTTAAGTGTTGTATTTTGTTCTTGCTGCTTTCTTCTCTTGCATTCATGCCTTAATATTGATAAGTGTTCTCCAACACAGGAGAACATTTGCATTTTTTTCCCCTCTAAACACAGCCCAGTCAGGCACATCAAAGGCTCCTTTTGTTCTTTCCCTGCTGCACTGTTTTCTTAAATTCAGAACTCGATTTGGAAGATAGCTGCATGTATCGGGCTGAAGGAAATGCCTTTCAGTTATGCACTGCATGTAACAGTGTTTGCCAATGAGAGACCTACCTCTAAGGCTCAGAGCAGTTCAGTTAAATACTCAAAATGGCCTGGAAAAGCCTTTTTCTGCAAGATTTCAAACAAGAACCTTTGTGCTTTCTCCCAAGCTGAATCTCAAACGTGGAAGGAGCTCCCTATAAATGCCCGCAAAGCCACTTCATTGAGTCTTTCAACTCCCTCCTGAAATCTCTCCTTTATCATGATGCCTACAGAAAACTTGACAACAGTTAGGCAGCTCACGAGCTGGTACCATGGCTTATCATACTGTCAAAATTGCCTCATTGTTTCCTTGCACTCACCCATCTGTCTGTCTCCATCTGTTATCTCGTCTTATTAGGTTGTAAGCTCCTTGGGGCAGGAACTGTTTTTTCTTCTTTGTACAGCATCTAGCACAATGGTCCATGTACTAGTCCATGACTGGGCTCCTAGGTGCAACTGCAATACAAATAGTAACTCCTCCCCGCTTCCCTCTTGGTCTAGGGCAGGGGGAGAAGGTAGGATATCAGAGGAAGGTGCTGCTTGAATGGTGCCATTTAGTTCCTCCCTCTTGTACCTGATCGGCTACTCTAACCTGCAAGTATGAAGGTGGGAAGAGCAATATGGTGGCATGGAACCAAGAGTCCCCTCCTTGTCTGCTTGTTCACAGGGAGAGTATCTATGGAGCAGAAGCTGCATTTTGCACCAGGATCTATGCAGGTCATACTTGAAGTACTGCCAATCACAGAGATTCAAAAACCAGCAGGCCCCCAAAATCATAGGATTTTTTAAAAATGCTAATCATTTTTTCCTTTGCCTTCTAGTTTCTGAGCCTCTAGTTTGCACCTGAGTCACATTTTCAAGTGTTTTCTTTGCAACAGCAAAAGCGAGAAACTCGCTGTTTTTAAAGTCAAAGCTGAGAGTCTCACTTAATCATGTGACCCTAGGAGCTGGGGCTTTAAGTAAAACACCAAATATCATGAGACTTGTGACAAAATCTCAAGAGGTGGCAACACTGTTTAACTTGGCCAAGGTGGGGGTGACTTGTCGAGTAAAACGGGGGCACAATGCAGCCCTAAGGACTTGATACAAAGTCCATTGAAGTAATGGGTATGGAAGTCCACCCATTGATGCCAGTGGGTTTGGGTCATGCCCTCAGTGTGTGCCTGGCAATGAGAAAAAAATGGAGGAGAGGCAAAATGGATACATTTTACAGGTCATTTTTCCTGGCAGTCATTTGTAACTCCCCTTTATTTATTCCATCTTCTTCCCCTTCATCATCCCAAACTTAAAGGTATTTTCTATATGTAAATTCAGCTGTGAGGTGGTGGGATAGAAGGTATGAACAGATTGTTTTTCTTCTCATCCCACAGGTAGGGAGCAGTACAGCACCACCGTTCATTCTTGTCCCTGGCTTGTTCCTCCATTAAGCCCAGCCCAGCCATGTCTCTGCGTACGATGTCCTGCTATCTAGTCGATGGTCAGCGTCTAGGTTGGACTGACTTTGGTTGCATTTGCATTATTTCTTTTAGCATCCTTTCATCTGTTTAGCATCTACACTGTCCCCACCATCGTAATCTTTATGACTGGAGCTAATCCTGTACCCTGACTTCATCCCCTAGTCTCCTCCTGACTTCTTCCATCTTCCAAAACACTGATCTCTACTGCCTCCAGCATTCTTATGTCTGCTTCACTTAATGCAGCTGCTTCCAGAAGATAGAGTTATTCTTTTAAAACACAGGTGTGATACATTTTCACTTTAATACCAAACAATGTTTTTATCAGTCCATAATTTCATCAACTTCTGTGCAGCACTTGTAGCTAAAGCACATCTCCTTTTAACCTCATCCTTGATAGACCCATCACCATTGATCACACTTCCTAGGTACACATAAGATTTCACTTGTTCTACAACATCACTGCTGTTGTATTTCAACACATTATCGATCGTTCCTTTACAAAGATTCAACCACTTCATCTTTTTGGCATTTATTGTAAGTCCAAGGTGGTTACACCAACTTTCCATGGTAGCGAAGAGTATCATCATTAATTCAAATGTCTGCCAGTTGTATAAATGTCATCTGCATAAGCGAACAGATGGTTGGATTTGTTCAAGTCATTGTGTTAAGAAACCACCACCAAACACAGTTTGGATTCCTTCCCTTCAAAATGAATTTCTACAGATCCCAGACACAGGACTTGTAGATCAGTATCTGCTGTTCAGGAGCTGCTGGAGAGAATCCCAGTGGAAAAAGGTCAGGTTTTATGTACGAAGATTTAAAGCAATATAAATAAAGATTTAAAGTTTCTGCTTCAAGTATGTTTGTTGCTCAAAAACGTAATAAATATTAATTTAATATTAATGGTATTCTAATATCCTTTAATGAACTTGGTTCTTTACAATCTAAAGAAAAAAAGAGAGGGGAAAAGGGAATTATATTCTTTTTTCTATTTTTCCAAGAATTACCCACTGTATAGCAACCTTTTTAAATCAATTTCATATTTTCCTTGTTCTGAAGATAGAATGAAATTCAGATTTATTTGAACATCCAGCTGCATCCACTCTGCTTCCCCATGATTGCAAATTCAAGGCAGCAATGATAAGCAGGCATGATAGGGCAGAAAGGGATAGGAGGCTGAAACAACATGTGATGCAGCTGAAGCCAAATGTACAAGTTCCCTGTAATGAAACTGTGCATTTATTTAGCACCTTTGATTAAAGGCTCCCTGAGTGATTCACAAACAATTAATTAATTAACTCCATCCCGTCAAGGTAGTTAAGTATTATTGTCTCCATTTGACAAATGGTTACACTGATGCACAGAGCACTAAAATGACTTATCCAAGAGCACATAGCAAGTCGGTAGCAGAGATGAGCTGAGAGTAGCAATCTGGAGTCCTGATTCCCATCTCCTTGGTCTAACTGCTGGAAACACTCCCTCCCCTCCCTGCAGGAATTTTCTTAATAGACATGAACACCAGGAGCTGTTGGAAATATGATGTTAAGAACAAAATCCTTAAAATGTTGGAGAAGTTCATCTTAAAACCACCACCTGGATAATGCTGTCAAATGGAGCTTCATAGCCACTGATGTACCAATTGTATTCTCTTTACCTGCTATTGCAAGCTCACAGTGCATCATATAACCCTCAAATATCATGTCTACACCCTCATTTGGTGAAAGAAAGGAAGAGTGCAGATAGCTCAGAATGAAAAGGCCATTTATAATGCGGTGCCCTGTGGAGTAGGGGCTGTGAGTGTATTTGGCATGGCTTGGGTGATTGCAAATGAAAGGGGATGATTTTCCAGCATCACAATGATAAGCCCAGCGTTTGGTCCCAATTCATCAGATCACCCCAGTTCATCAAAACCCAGTGCACTTACACATTTGCTCAACTTTCAATGTGTGTTCAAATCCCATTGACTTTTATAGAATGTAGGCAAAAGTTTACAGTTAAACATGTGCTTAAGAACCCTGTTGAATCAGGGTCCTGTGTATTTAGGCCTCAATTCAGCAAAGCACTTAAGCATGTGCTTTATTTTAAGCATATGAATAGTTCCACTGATTTAAATAAGTCTGCCTCAAGTTAGGCACATGTATAAGTCCCTTGCTGAATCGAGGCATAGACAGATAGTGCTCCCTTTAGACTGATTCTAAATTGCAGAAATTAGAGATGGAAAATTCTTTTAAGCCATAAACTCACTCCTAACTAATGCAGGATTGTTCCTTACAATTTAGTATCTCATGCTTTGGTCAGCCCAATATAAATTACTCATGGTCAATGGAGCTTCCACCATTTCCCTTGGGAGACTTTTTCACAGTCTAGTGGGCATCGCTGTTTGAATTTTTCACTGATGTTCAGCATCTCTTTCCATTTTCATAATCTTATCCCATCACTCCTAGTTATACCCCCCGTGCAATGCTTCTCTCTTCTTGATGTTTACATCCTCCAAGTACAAGAAGATGGATAGTGCAGAACTGCACATCTTTATCTGTTAGCCTTTTGGGGCTCAACCGTCACCCAGACCATTCAAATGATGACAGCCCTTTGAAAAGAGAATTGTGTGTTCTGGATTAGATATATATATTCAGTGGCTAGGAGTTGGGTTTGATTATCTAAATGCTCCTTAGCACTTTATGATGAAGTTAAGGAAGGATTGGTATTGCCTTGAAAGCAATCCAGGCAGAACTTCTTTATAGAAAGAAAGGTCTGAAACATGAAACAAATGGCCAAAGGCAGCAAGAAGAAACAGCTGGGCTAAGGTTTAGTTTACTTGCCCAAGATCTAATCAGTAAAATATATTTAAAGTAATGGGATCCGGAGTGATTTGATGTAATATCCTAACTATTTTAAACATGTTGCCCTGGCTTTAGTTCATTCCTTTAGACAGCAGGGGGGAAAATGAGCACATCTTTTAAAGGCTTAGATTTTCCACTACACTTGACCTTAGCCCCTTCTCCCCCCTAAAAAGGGGTTGGGGCAAGAAGTGTGAAATTGATGGGATCAAGTTCAATGTATCATTTTAGTTTGGCGCACATCTACAGCCACTGTCCTTGCTCTGGAGCAGACCTTTTATAAATCACAGAAGAACCTGTATCTTTTTTAAATCATTGCTCACATTAATGAGATTAAGTTCTTTATATACCAAGAAGAAATCTGCCTGCCCTTATCCTCTACGACACATTACCTGCGCGGACCCCATTAATTGTAGCAAAGTCTCATTTACCCTTAGTTCACAGTCTTTATTATTCTAGTTCAGAGATGACCTTAGCCTGACTGCTTAATGTGATTCTCTGTGACTTTAAGGAGGCTGTTTTTCCCCCAGAGGATCACAGCATTGCTGACTTGCTAAGAGAGCTTTTGGAATGCAGCCCATCTTTTAAAATGAAAAGTGCAATATGGTCTTGCTAAATCAAAGTGGGCGTTAAAAAAGGATCATCTCATGTGATAAGAGATCATTTTGCTCAGTTCCATCTGAACAAAATCAAACTTCAAGACATGCTACCAACCCAACTAACCATTGTGTATTTAAAACGGTCATAATTGATGGTAATAGGCAGGAACTTTGTCATGTAAAATTTGAATCACTGAGGTCTGAGTACCAGTCTTCATACTGAATATTGTGCATCACTGAAGATATTGCATAGCACCGAGCAGGACAGGTTGAACCATCCAAGACATCAGGAGCCACATATCCAAACTAAGCTTCCAAAGCCCTGGCTGGGATGATTTAGTTGGTGCTGATCCTGCTGTGAGCAGGGGGTTGGACTAGATGACCTCCTGAGGTCTCTTCCAACCCTAATCTTCTATGATTCTATGAAAAGCAGGACTACAAATATTTATTAATACATCCATTTGCATAAGCAGCAACAGGTTTTTGTACAGATACAGGCACATACACACAGAGGCACTTGGTGTGTGCAGTATTCCACGCAGAACAGCCCCCGTGTGAAAACAAACACACCTTTTTATGTGAGTTATGCAAATGGGGTTTTTGCACATTTGCAATCTGTCCCTGGATGTGCTTTTTCCATTTAAAACAAAATCAAGACAAAAAAAAGAGGTTTGTGTTTTGATTTTTTGGGTTGATTTTTTTTCAGACCAAAGAGCACACCTTGCCTTCATGTGGCTTGTGGAATTTCCCCTGATACGAATGGGAATTGCCCATACAATATGAGGGCATGCTGTAGACTCCTGGGACAAATTGACCTGAGCATTACTATTGAAAACAAATTTGTTCACCTCTTCATTGTAAAGGGGCCATGCTTAATGGCCAAATGTGGCAAGCAAAGAGCACAGACCATTGAAAAGCCTCCATTCCACCACAGTACTGGGAAGAAGGGCTGACTCACAACCTTCCCTCGCCCTGTTCCTCCTGAAAAGCAATCCTACCTAATTCTGCTCAGTTGGAGGGAGGATGATAGGTCCCGGAGGTATGTGAGCCATGTGGTTACATCTTGACAGAGTTACAGTGATAACCCACGAAGGAAATCAAAACCACAATGAAAAATTAGACATTTGAGAACTAAAGGGTATTACAGTCCATTGTATTAATGTTCTAGGATTAGGATTACAACATGACACCCTAAACCACAGTTATTAGTGTTTCCTAGTGCTGGTTCCTTAGTCTGCATTTATTACTGCAATGGACATTTTAAGAGCAGCCCTCTCTAACCTCATCACTTCTCATTACAACAATCAAACCCTTCAAAGATAACCAGCAGCGGAGCTTAAAACTCAGTGTCATGGCCATTCAAAATTCAACACAGTAACACTTTGAACAAAAATGTATTTCTGTTCATACCAACCCATTTCCCTGCGCCCAGAGGGAGTTACAGCTGCCATTCCCTCCCTCTTCCGCCCCCCGCTCTTGTTATTGCTCTTTAGCAGGAACAACCTTGTCAAGTGCCCCCCGCCCCCCCTTGCAGCTGGATCACTGTTTTCTTTTGCATTGGGAGACTTCAATTCCCCAGAAAGGGACAAGGGCTGCCGAGCGGCAGGCTTGTTTCAGCACAGCAGTACAGAGTCCCGGGTCCCCCAGTGTGTCTCAGACCCGGGTCTGAGTGCTCTGTACATGCAGTTGCCACATCCTGTATAGATAGATGGAGTAAGAAAACTCATCTCCTCCCCATAATGGGTAATATTGTTCTTTTGGCAAAAAACACACTTTGTATAAGGCCTTCTTGACACCATTTTCATTACCACTGTAATGTGCCATGGTACAGCAAAACAGTTTCACCAGCAAACAGCATTAGTTTCGTCCATTATATTTTCAGAAACAAATGGCAATGCTGGGAATAGTGCCATGCTAATTAATGCTTGCTTAGCCCCCCTAATGTGGCTCCATCACAAACTGGCAGCTCTCCAAAAACTGATGGCTATTGGCTATTACAGGGAATATTGACTTTGCTGATTTTCTTTTTCCCGGTTCTCTTATTTTCCGTATCTTCCTCATTTTCCCAGTAGTTTTCTTTCCCCCCTCCCACTTTGTTTTCATCCTTTGGCAGCCTCAGTTGCCTCTGGCCAGAGAGGAAAAAATATGTGGCTTCTGCTGAAGTTCACACCAGCTATGAGTCAGCAGAGGGACCAGGGAAAGGGCTAGGGAAAATTGCCACTGGCATAATAGAATATCTTCCCTTTTTCACAGAGACCAAAATGAAGTGAAACGAAATTCTTATTTTACCACCACTACAGACCAACAGAGAGAAATCTAATCCCATCTAAATCACAGTTTAAACTTCATCTCTGTCCTTCTCTGGCTATTGGGCCACATAGAATCATAGAAATGTAGGGCAGGAAGGGACCTGGAGAAGTCATCAAGTCCAGCCACCCTCAGCTGGTGTAAACTGGTCCAGTCCCTTTGAAGTTAAATGTTAAGAGATGCATATAAAGAGCTAAACATGAGAAACCACTTGCTATGCAGGTTTATACTAACTGAAAATCTGGCCACCAGGCTCCCTGCTTTACCTGTTGTATTCGCTCCCACTGACTGAAGCAGATGGGCAGATGTACTACTGGAACCCACGGCGTGGACTAAAATAATCCAGCATTCATGTATTATGGTGATTAATTGGACAATCATTAACTCTTGTCAACCAGACACACACCTCAGAGCAAGAGAGCATTGGCTCTCCAAAATTAGGACTACGTGCACCTACTGGAGAAAGTTCATTGGCCTTAAATAGGAGTTGAACTTCTCATTCAGAGCCCCACGTTCTCATTGGGTTTCACTGAACCTCCCTCGGAAACATTTGGCATTGGCCACTGCCAGAGATCCATCTAGGGCAGTGGTGGGCAACCTGCGGCCCACGAGTCACATGCGGCCCATCAGGTTAATGCGCTGGCGGGCCACGAGACCATTTGTTTACATTGACGGTCCGCGGGCACAGCCTCCCGCAGCTCCCAGTGGCCGCGGTTCACTGTTCCCAGCCAATGGGAGCTGCAGGAAGTGGCACGGGCCTGTGGGCCGCAGGTTGCCCACCAGTGATCTAGGGTACTGCCCTGTCTGTGAGTATGAGCTAATATGGCAATTTGTATGTTCCTGTTATGAACAAGCCTTTCAAATACTTACTCAAGCCCAGTTTCAGCCTCCCGTAGAACTGGCCTACAATGTCAGGGGCTGTCACTGAAAGGCACCTGAGCACAGAAAGGCTCAAACTAGTTAGAAGTCACTGCTAATGATGCTCAGAGAAGTGTCTCCAGTTTTATCTTTGGCAGGTGGCTGGAAGGAGAGAGGTGCACTGTGGATCCTGTTTAAATATTGATCACGGCAGTGTTAAAACTGAGGTCTATTGACTCGTCTGTGATTCTGCAGTCTCAATATTTTGCTGAATGTTTTCCTGGAGATGGGAGGAAAGCTCCTTGAGTTATGATGTTAATAAGAGAAGCACAGGAGGAGTTTCTGGTGTTCAAACAGGAA
This sequence comes from Terrapene triunguis, assembly GCF_002925995.2. NCBI lineage: Eukaryota > Metazoa > Chordata > Testudines > Emydidae > Terrapene > Terrapene triunguis. The sequence continues at coordinate 987,586 of NW_020665277.1, forward strand.
CCTAAGAAAGAACATTTTTCACTAGCAGTGGCCTCTGGATACCCTGTGCTTTTTAAGATTTATCCATCAGCTGTGCTGACGAGCCTCTAACATAGGGCCTTTGGAAACTAGTTAACTGTGGTTCCTGGAGCTCTCTCAAGAGTATGTTTACATTGTTACTTCAGTCTCAAGGCAGCCAGAAATGATGCAGCCGTATACAGAGAGCTGGGTGGTCTGCAACATTTCAGGGGTCTTTCTAACCCATATGTCCTGCATAAAAGCACTGATCCAGCAAAGTACTTAAGCATATGCTTAACTTTAAGCGTGCGAGTTGCCTCTTTGACATTAATGAGACTACTTGCAGGCTTAAAGTTTAGCATATGCTTAAGGTGTTTTACTGGATCAGGGCCTTAAGTAGGTAGTGCTTCCCATCACTGACTGCACCAAGTTGCTGAAGATAGTCTTCAGTTCTGTTCAGTGGCAGGATTTGGGGTCAGGAAGGAATTATCCTCCCCGATTAGATTGGCAGAGACCCGAGTGGGTTGTGGGGGTTCACCTTTCTCTGCAGTGGGCGCATGGGTCCCTTCCCAGTTTGAACTAGAGTAAATCTACAACTTGAAGACTTTAAGTCAAGATTTGAAGTCTTCAGCAGCTCAGCCAGAAGTTACAAGCCTGTTACAGGAGTGGGTGGATGAAGTTCTGTGGTCTGGGATGTGCAGGAGATCAGACTAGATGATCATGATGGTCCCTTCTGACCTTAAAGTCTATGAGAAAAATTATTACCAGTTATATTGCTGCAGGGTTCAGATGTCCCATTCAGGATCAGGGCCCCATTGTGTTGGGTGCTATACAACCACATGGCAAGAGACAGTCCCTGTTCCAAGGAGCGTGCAGTCTAAGAGAAGGGAGCTACAAAGGGTAAGGAGAGGGAAACAGGCAAATACATGCAGTTTTTATGTACGTATGTACATTTGCTTTTTTATTGTTGTTATAAATAAATAAAGCAAGAGCCAGTTACCCCAAAATGCTCAACCAAGCCTGGAAACACAACAGAGGCTTTTAAAAGAACCACACTAAAACACACAACATAGTAATAGGATTGGTCACCACTAGATCAGAACAACTTCATTATCTTGCTATCGGCTAGGTCAAGTACATGACACTTCAGAACAAACCAAGTCCCCTCTTCCCACTCTAATACATTTGGTCACTGTGTAGTGACCTGCATGGGGAGAACAAATCCTTCCTAATCCATACAGTTTACAGGATACCTTGAAGCATGAAACTTGTTTAATCTTATTATTTAAGGGACGAATCCAGCCCCACATCTGTGGCTGCAGAAGACTGTCAAGGGAAAAGCTAAATTAAATGATGCACTCAACAATTTCAGTGAGGATGGGAGGGATGTCCAGGGGTTAGAGCAGGAGACTGGGAGTCAGGACTCTGGGGTTCCATTTGTAACTCTGTGTCGGAGTGCAATCTAGTAGGCATAGCAGGGAATAGGGAATCATGGGTTTCAGCCATGCCTCTCACATTGATTCGCTGTTCTTAAGGCAAGTCACTTAAACTCTCCATTCCTCAGTTTCCCAGTGTATTAAACAGAAACAATATCATTTACCTCTGAGAGAACTGTGAGGCTTAAAGCATGTATAGGGCTGTAGGGCTTTGGATGAAAGATGTTGTAAAGTATTCTTATTGTGAATCCCAAGAGCTCTACTGTCAGACATCCAGACACAACCTCAGAGATTTCTAACAATTCAACCATTTGTCGTACCTTGCCCCACTTACATGAAGGAGTGAACTATGCGAGGAGGAGGATCCAGTCACCTTCTGTTACCAATCTTAAGACAGGATATTAATTTTTAAAGAAAAATAGAGCCAGGCTTCTCTCTCTCTCTCTTTTTTTTAAATCAACTCCCATTTGTTTTGGTTTTTTTCCCCAAAAATAACGTAGGGATATTTAATAAAAGCAAAGTCTCTGGTAATTTTTCAGGAATTGCTGCCAATCTACAGCGGCCTTCTCTTTATGTAGTTTTGGGTTTCACTCACTATACCGTCTTGAGGGTAGAAATAGCTTTTTCTTTGTTTTTATCAGAGTTGGGTGATGACCCCAAATCATCACCAGTGAATATTCATTCACATTTTAAAAAAATATATTGGCTTGCCTGTATTCGTATCCATTTTGCATTCTCTTTCTGTTTAGTTCCCAGTGAACAAGTTTATTAGAAGGAACTTTTTTTTTTTTGGAAACAATTCATTTAAAGTCAACATTGAAAGATATTTGCAGATTTCAAATTAATCACTGCACCTGATTTTAAGGATTCTTCTCTTCCACTCAGGGTGTAGATATAGAACATATGATCTATGCATCCTGTGAAAATCTCTTACATTTTGGAATATCTACTATATTCAACGAATTGCTTGTAAATGGTCTATGGACTGAGAATTATTAGCAGACTTCTTTGCTTGTACATGCTATAGTCTGTACATGTTGGAAGAATGCTGTAAAGCATCGTAAGTCAGATTTGCTCATCCCCCAGTGCCTTAAAGGAAGGATCAAATCTTTAATTATTAAAAGGCAGCTAAACTGCTGGTGCTTCTCTGCCAAGGATAGAAGGTGAAATTCACCTGGTGCAGAGGAACAACTCAAGGCTTATGGATGATTAAGAGTCCTATTTTGGGGCCTTAAGTAATTCACAGTCCTCATGTTAGCCCTCAAGACAGGGGCAAATTTCACCAAGGATAAATATGTCCATTGTGGAAGTATCTAAAATTCTTGTCTCCCTTCCAGAAATCACACTGTTAGAATCTGACTAATGTTATAAAACAGAACAGTAAATGCGCTCACAGCATTCACTGCTATGCTTTTAAAAATATTTCCAGCCACACTGTGCATTCAAAACTATACTCCAATATATTCATGACACATTGTGAAACTGAATATTAATACAGAGTGAAAATTGGCCTATTTGAATGTAATTTAAATCTATTTTCCATTAAATTAGAATGATTTTGTCATAACATACATGTATGCTATAACATGCAAGTGTCATACCATGCAAGCCTATCTTCCATATCATGGTAATTTTCAAAATGGATTCTATTTTAAATCTGGTGTCCATGTTAGATTTGTTTTCTTAACATGTGCCAGGCAGTTTTTATGACTTATTTAATACACACATGATTTTTTCATATGCGCACTGAACCCTAGATAAAGCACATTATGTGAGGGGAAGTACCATAAGAAGAGACAGCCTGAGCCATGCTAGTGAAGAGCTGAATGCTGGTAGCAATGCCAGTAACAGCCTCCTCCCAGGTCTAAAACTCCTGAAGTTCTGTCAGTGAACGATTTGAATCCTATTGGTTATATGTCGCCCAGGGGATTGTCTGCTGAAGAATGTGATTAATGGTCTGGAGCATGATTCCCTGCAACAAGCTTTCATTTCAGAGCTGAGATCTCTGCATTCACTATATAGACTCCTGCGACACTCTGTTAACACCTGCCATGAAAGTGGTGCATAAACTAGCCTGTCTAAATGTTGGTCTTCTCAGCAGTTTCAAAGCAGTCTGGAAAGAAGAACCAGAAATCAGATACCAGTAATGAACAGCATCTGTAACCCAGCAACCAAGTGGAAAATCTTATCATTAACATTGCATTACAGTCCAAAATATGCTGATCACCTGAAGGGAAATGATAAAAGGTTTCTCTGGGTTCCAGCCAACCTGAGGGAGGGATCGACTACAGAAGCTGAGATGCACAAAGTTTCTAAGATACTTTTTATTCATGGGCCTCCTTTAAGACATGCATTTTCTTTATAGTGTTTCTCTGACTAAGGAAAGAAGGTTTAGGTAGGAGAAGAGGAGGTAAAGAATAATATGTCACAGTGAATGACGCTATCATGACACATACACATGCCTTCGTTGAGGATTAAGGCACTAGGGCAAAGGAAAAATGACCCTAGGTTCTGAGCAATATGGTTCCCTCAAACAACAACCCCCCCCCCAAAGCAGGGCCGCCCAGAGGATTCAGGGGGCCTGGGGCCTTCGGTGGCGGGGGGCCCCCGCCGCCGAATTGCCGCCGAAGACCCGGCACTTCGGCGGTGGGTCCCGGGCCGTAAGGACCCCCTGCCGTGGGTCATCGGGGCACTTCAGGGCGGGTCCCGGAGTGGAAGCACCCCCTGCCGCCGAATTGCCCCCGAAGACCCGGAGCGGAAGAAGCTCCGGAGGCCCGGGCCCCGCAAGAGTTTTCCGGGGTCCCCGGAGCGAGTGAAGGACCCCGCTCCAGGGGCCCCGAAAAACTCTCGTGGGGGCCCCTGTGGGGCCCGGGCAAATTGCCCCACTTGCCCCCCCCCCGGGCGGCCCTGCCCTAAAGTGTGTTCTGATTCCACTGTGAGGATGACATAGCTAGCACAGAGACCACCTCAACTCCCCTTAAAGACAATGCAAAGATGCCCATGGACTTTAAAAGAGGTTGGATCAGTCACATGTCAAATGAAAGAAAAACTATAGCAAGGTGAAGTATAGATAATGAGGTTAATAATACAACAAAGTGATGAGCAAACCTCAAAATAATGGCAGTTTGGGTCTGGTTTAGAAAAGCACCCCAGGAAGTTTGGATGTTTGTCTGCCCTAGCAAGACCTCCTAGGCTAGTGGCTGGCGAGGAAGAAAGGAAACATCCTCTATACCAGGGCAGGCTTTAGGAACTGCGGGGCCTGATTTGAATACCCAGCGGCGGTCCGGGTCTTCGGCGGCA
>NW_020665277.1:992418-1004012 GCF_002925995.2 Terrapene triunguis
CCGCCGCCGAAATGCCGCCGAAGACCCGGACCGCCGCCGGGTGAGTAAAAATTAAAAAGTTAGGCGCTCTTCCTTAGGGCGCGGGGCCCTCTTAGGTCCAGGCGCGGGGCCCGATTCGGGGGAATCGGCCTAAAGCCGGCCCTGCTCTACACCTTGCATCACTCATATAATGTTCACTCAGAATGGTAAACCCTGTGCTTGGGGGAGTGTGGGGTCTGCTGCCTCTGGAATCAAACCTTAAGGAGAGGGAGGGGATACAGAGTCATGGCTCTACCCTACCCCTATGCACCAGCTGCACAGAGGAGTGCATGATGTACATCTGAAAGGGAGGTAACAAGCACAAGCAGGGAATGCTGGGAGTCACTGAACCTCTCCAAGGTAGGATTCCTCCGGGTGTTCCCATTGCACTGTGCCCAGAACAGGGTTCCTGTTAAATGTCACAGTGCAGCCCTACAATTCTGGAAATGCTGCTCCCCTTCACAAGGCTGTGTGCTGTTCAGAAGGCGAGAACAGTACATGTTACAGAGTCCAGCACGTCTGCCCTCTGACAGAGGTGAGTTTAAATTACCAACATTCTGCCTTTCTGCATCCATAATATTTTCATGAGTCAGAAAGGAGACAATTAATAGTTGATGGGCACAGCTTCTTCATCTGTTCCCCCCCTCTCGAGATTAAATAACGTGTCCTCCAGTTATTCTTTTCCATTGACACAAATGAAACATATATAAACAGCACCAACAACAACAGGTTTGAGAGACCTGGATTGTATTTCTAATTTCTAAGTCTCCTCTACAGAGATTATCATTCATGCTGTGTCAAATCTGCAATGTGTTTTTTTGTTTTGCAGAGATGCACAACATGATCCAGATTGTTGATGCAATTGTTATATAAAGCTAGTTTCCTGTGGACAGTGCTTTCATACATGATTTTCAATATAGGGAAGACAGTGGCGTATTTACTTATCACCCGCATTGGCCAAAGCCAGAGGCAACATTAAACAGCGGTAACAGAAGTTGAGAGAATGAAAGAGAATAAGATGCATAGATGCTTTTTAATGCTCTTTTCATTTTTGCAGTGACACAGTTTAGGGCTTGTCCACAGGAAGACATCCAGAAAAATTAATCCAAATTAACTAAAGGTGTGAATTTAAAGTGGATTATTTAAACCACATTAAACCCCTGTGTGAACAGCCTTATTCAGAATTAAAGCGACCTTAATGTGGTTAACTTAATTCACTTCTAAAGTAATTCTGAATAACATATGATGGGGCCCTCTATCCTGGGAAATGGTGACTCTGAAAAAGATTTGGGGGTCATGGTGAATAATTAGCTGAACATGAGTGCCCCGTGTAAGGCTGCAGCCAAAAGACCTAATGCAATCCTTGGATGCATAAACCGGGGTGTCTTGAGTAGGAGTAGAAATGTTATTTTACTTCTGCATTTGGTATTGGTGTGACCACTGCTGGAACATGGTGTCCAGTTCTGGTGCCCACAATTCAAAAAGGATGTTAATAAAATGCAGAGGGCTCAGAAAAGAGCCACAAGAATGTTTAGTATTTCTGTGAACGCAGTTCTTCCAGAATATCCTCAGCAGACTGGTGGTGATGAGAGAAAGTCAGAGACGTACAATGTTTGACTGGGGAGAAAATCAAGGGAGAATATAATTTAATCCAGATTGGCAAAACTGCAAGGGTATAAAATACCACCAAATCAGAATGGATACACCAACTTTGCACTCACTTTGTGCTGGTGTGATTGACGACACAAGGTGCAAACCAGTGGAGCATCACATTGCAAAGTCTTCAGTATTACACTATGTAATGGGATCTCTGCCTCCAAACACTGCAAACACCATTCAAAATATTTTAGAAATAGTTATAGAAACAAAATTCAAAATCTTTCAACCTCTTTTTCCTTGGTGCCCCAGTTTCCTTTTGCTTGTTTTCTTTACAATCTACCTACCTACCATTAGCTTGGAGCAATCTGCTGAAGTTTGTGCATCAACATATTACTTTGTTAATTGTGCATTCATTTCCAAGGGGATGGTTAGGTTTAATGGGGATGGAGATTGAATCACGTGCTAGCAAGTCTGGGGACATGTGGGAGTCAGAAGAAAACTAAAGATATGTTTATTTGTTGCTTTAAAATCATCAGGAACGTTTCATTGGCTGGTCTGAAAATTAAAAAATATAGTTAGGGCAGGCCTACCCTACAGAATAACTTCGGTATAACTACATTGCTCAGGGGTGTGAAAAATCCCCAGAGTGATGTAGTTATACCAACCTAACTCCCCTCCCCCAGAAGACAGTGCTATGTCAGCGGGAGAGCTTTTCCCATTGACATAACTACTGCCTCTCACGGAGGTGGATTAACTATGCTGAGAGGAGAGCTCTCTCCCATTGGCATAGAGCGTCTTCATTAAAGCTCTACAGCGGTGCAACTGCATGAAAATGTAGACCTGCCCAGCTTAGGGTACACGTTTACTTTCTATCTATCCTTGTTTTTCTTCCTCTCTCTTGAATTCTGTAGATACATTTAGTCAAAGGTTGAAGCTCCTTTCTGGCGCCTTATTAATTGTTTGTGGGGTAAAATTCAGCTCTGGAGTAAGTGTGAGCCTCTCCACTGCAGTCAGTGGAGTTGCATCTGCTTTCACTGAGGCTGAATTTGGCCTTAGGTTTTCATAGGCCTTAGAATCATAGAATAGGACTGGAAGAGACCTGAAGAGGTCATCTAGTCCAGTCCCCTGCACTCGTGGCTGTATATTCTGTATACTGTACATCCATTCTGCTTTTACTTCCTTGAAGAAATTAGCCTGAACCAAACCACTGCTCTAAGCACCCCCCAAAGCTTTGGTTTGAATCCAAATCTGACTCAGGCAACACGGGATCTTTTCAGCAACATACTCTAGGAAACAATCCTCCTGCCTGGTCAAGGACATGGGCAAAGTGAGTTAATGGATCTTGACTTATTTTGTGATGAATTATGCTGGGAAATAATCAGAGTACAGAGTGACATTTTTCCAGTAATGGTAGGCAGATTTAAAAAAAAAATAAAAAAGAAAAGTTTTTTTCCCTATCAGATGTGAAACTCCAGATGTGCAAATATTATACATGAGACTTGGTGACTCACTTTGCACAGAGGATCATGCAACCACACTCTCTGGTATCAAATTTGCATTCTCCAACTCATTTTGCTTCAAGCTGTGGATTCTGATGAACTCCACACAATCATGGCTAGTCTAACGCAGGGAAATGGGATGAACAGTACTCGCTTCCCTGTCTCACAATGATGTCTTTCATGAATTGACATAGGACTGGAAGGGAGTTCCCACGTCTTCAAGTCCAGTCCCCTGCTATCACAGGCAATCCTGTTATATCATCCTGGTCATAAATTTATCAAGCTCTGTCTTAAAACTAGTTAGAATGTTTGCCGCCACTACTCCAATTGGAATGCTGTTCCAGAGCGTCACTCGTCTCATGGTTGAAGCTAGGTTTTATTAGGATAATGACATGAGCTAGGTATGATTAAAATAGCTCACAAACAGCACAAGGGAGTCAATTTATTATTCGTGATTATTTAGCACCTCTAGTCAAGAATCAGAGCTCCATTATACCACAAACTAATAAGAAAATAGTCCCCATCCAGAGAGCTCACAATCTAGGTTTATGATCAGGCAGATGAAACAACAACGTGGGGAAGCTAGAAGGTGGGAGGACAAGGTACCGGCAAACAAACACAGAATTGCATTGTAGGCATTCATCTCAGCTCACAACCTGCCTAATCCTAGTGCTTCCCCTTCTCCATTTTTGCATTTTATTTGTGATTACCTCTGGGCCACACTACCCTCTTAATTTAAAAACACAGTAACTGCCATGAGAGCTGCATTGCTGTGCCATCTAATTAAAAACCTCTGCAGAGCACTTTTTTTTTTTTTTGCACATTTGATATGTGTGTGACATTCCAAATACAACTTTCATCTCAGAAACTCAGACTGTTGCCATAGAAATTGTAGCAGGGGAGTGTTTGGGTTGTTAGCTTGTGCCCTCAGGGATTACAAATACTCAGAGACCCTGCTGCTTGCCACGCTCCCTGCCATTTGCCTCAGGAGAGGCACCAGCCGGGCTGGAGTCACACACACAGAGCAAGAGGCAACTTTGTTGGTCTAGGAGACGGGTTATTTACACACACACAGCCATACACAGGGAAATTCAGAGTACTTGTTGACACAGGGAACCATGAGCCAGCTCTGAAAGAGCATGTCTAAGAAGCTAAATGAGTGTTTAGAATAATAATAATCTTCATTACTATAGCAGCCTTTGCCTGAGGATCACAGGGAGCTTTATAAATACTAATTAATGAAGCCTCAGGACAGCTCTGTGAGACAGGTAAGTATCATCACTCCCATTTTACAGGTGGGCTATGCTGAAACCCTAGGAAAGGCGCACAGCTCATCTTCGTCAGAGCCAGACGTAGAACCCAGGACTCTTAATGCCTGGTTTCGCCTGCTCTTTCCACCATGCTTCCCAGAGCCAGGTATAGAACCCAGGAGTCCTGATTCCCAATCCCCGGCGCCACATGCTAGAAACATTGCCTGTTTCTGTAAGTGTTACTGAAAAATGCAAAATAAATGCATAGGACCAGAGCTCAGGAGAGCTGTGCCACTTTCCAGCAGTTCGGGGTCTGGCCCACAGAGTCAAATCCTCCTATTAATAGGGGAGGGCTGGGGGTCAGGTGAATTGCACCAGCATAACTGAGTGTAACAAGGGAATTTGTCTATAAGCTGAACCCTCCGCTCCTTTGATTGGTCTGACATATTTCCCTTTAGAACATCTTAGCTTCTGTGTGAACTCATCTATCCTGAAAGGTCAGGGCACTACATAGTACTTTGCATTATCTCATCACTGCTTCCCCTGGTCCCCCACAGATCCCCTGGAGTAATCATTCCTTCAGCACTTTTTCCGCAATGCTTTGACACTCCCAAATCCAGCAGTCTCTTCTCTGAACTTTAATTAATGAGATAACAAAAGGGAAACACCCAAAGAGTGAACCCCCCGAGTTGAAGACTTTATCTGCTCTTTGCAGCTGCATCTTTTTTTTTCTTTTTTTTGAGCTGCATTCCAAGTCCCGTCAATACCATTTCCCATTAAATTAAATAGCTTATTGACTGGTGAGAGACGTGGCCATGAGGCTGATAGGATCCGAGCGCAGTACTTTCTCAGTGCAAACAATCACAGGTCACTGCACAGTAAATCAGTTGGTAATGGAGTTTGAACTCCGAGGATCAGTTCTGTGTACCCTTTTTATTTGTTTTTAATTTGTATCAATGGTAATTCTGTCAGTTTCAATTTATGTGATGGTAGCAGGTTGTGGAGCAGTGGAAACATCATTCGTCTTCTTGTTAACCATTGAGTACACGGTATCTTGGCAGCCAGGTGTTCCAGACCTGCTCAAGTGTCAAAAGAATTCCAGGAAGCAGCAAACTCCAATCCTGGTTTATTTTCCCATTATTTTTTTCCTTAGTGACAATACTGGGACTAATTCCTGTATGTAAATGCTCCCCCACATTAGAACAAGGGGTTGCACAGCCTAGCCCGTTGGCTTCTTGCTGCCACATTGAATTGCAAACTCATCATGAGTTTAATGCCCATACTTCCCGTTCAGTGCTGGCTCGGTCTTAGGCCTTGTCCACGCAGGTTCTTGCATTATTGTAGCTGCACTGGTGAAAAGCCCTAGCGGAGACCAGCTGAAAAGATGTCAAAAGCGACTTGCACTGAAACTGGAGTAAGCGGCACCGATGCATCTAATATATGGTCTTGGAGTGGTACGAACCCACCCCAAAAACCCAATGTGGAAAAGATATCACTTACCAGCTCCCTTCCCCATCACATGCCTCTTTACTAAAAACTCTCTAGATGCTTTAGGCCTTACAGTCACCCCTTTGCACTAGTAATGCCGGGTCCCATGTCCTTTTTGCATATGGTACCCCCCGCCTCCCCCCCCCCCCCGTTACTCCCTACTTGTTGAGTCTGAAGCTCTTTTTATAAAAACAACCTTCCCCGGATTAGCAGTGGCAAAGGTTTGCCCCTTCATTGCTCATGCATCTGGCTCCTGGAAGCCTTTAGTTGCTTAATGGATTCATTGAAGAGATAATATGAGGTGATTGTATGTCAGGATGTTAAAACAGTGATAAGACATTGCACTAGAACAGCATTATCTCCACTAACTGCTTTATAATGGTCAGGGAATGTCAATGGAAGTACATATGATAGTCCCATAAACACCAAATGAATTCATAGTGACTAGGTTAAGTCATTTAAAGTGTTGCCAAGACAAGAGGTAGCACTTCATCTTCGTGGTGCATATTTGCCTAGCATGGCAAAGGGAGATGTGCAGATAAGGTCTGTCTGTAGAGTCACACACACACACACACACACACACACACACACACACACACACACACACACACACAGCTTCTCTACAATATTTTGGGAATTTACACGGAAGTGTTAGGAAAACTGTCACTTGTGTAACTTCTTTGCAACCAGAGTGTGATTTTTTTTTTTACAATGTTATTAATCATAGACTGGAATGGAACCAGCTTGGTAAATACATGGGCTCCTGTAAGAACACTCAGCAAAGGTTTGCTTGGGAGACTCATAGGAGTACATTTGAAACATTTATTTATCTGTCTAGGTTTTTATATGTTCCTCATCACCATAATATCTGAGCACCTCATTCCATAACATACGTTTACAACAGCCTGTGAGATAGGGAAGTGTTGCTATCACCACATTACAGAGGAGGAAACTGAGGCACAGACTGACTAAGGGCCACATTTTCCAAAGGGATCAGCACCTAACATGCATAAAACGTGCTGAGCGCTGTTATTATTATGGTAGTACATAGGCACCTCAATCATGGACCAGAACCCCATTGTGACCGGTGTATACAAACAGAACAATAAGATGGTCCCAACCCCATATTGTTTACAGTATAAGACAAGAGACAACGGGGGATACAACACAGAGACATGAGGAGCACAAGGGAATGTTGAGACAATATTGGTCGGCATGAAAAGCGGTTGTCTACAGTACATCAACTGCCTAACCATGGCTGAGTTTTTGATAAGTGTAATAGCAGAGGAGCGTTTTAAGCAGGGATTTGAAGGTGCCAGTGAAGAGGCCCTGTGAATTTTTGTGGGGAGCTCCTGCCATGTGAGGAGCAGCATGATATAGAGCACAAAATATTCTTTTGGAAATTGACTTAAATGACTTGCCAGGGAATCTGTGGCAAAGCCAAGAATTGAACCAAAAATCTCATGAAATCCCATTCCAAGTGCCTTAACCACAAGACCAACCTCAAAAGTTGAGATAAGCTGAGAAGAACAATCTTAGGATGGGGGTTCATGTTTGGGAAAGACCCGAACATTTGACCAATCCACCCCCTATTCCATGAAGAACAGAACCTCATTTTCTGACCAGATGTCTCAAATGCTTCCCAGTCAGAAGAACTAAGATATTTTTTCCAAACCATTCACAGTACATCTTGTAATTCCTAGTATCCTTACCTATCCTCTTTCTAACCAGAGTCCTGGCTGGCTAATGCAGTCTACTGGAACTCTTGTTTATCTGGAGATTAGTGAAGGCAGTATCGAGGGGGAGAGGGGGGGAATGGAAGGGGAGAGGGGGAAATTAGGCTAATGGAATCTTGAGGGCCTATTAGGAAATAATCAGAAAAGAAGTTCTTCGGGGATTTTTTTGTTTCTCTGATTTGTGTCCCTTGCCTTCTTCCCGACAGGTTCAGAAACCTTCTCAGTGGTGCACTAGCTTTGCTTCAAATCCCATCATGCTGATTATGTTCTGTGATGCAATTTAATGCAGCATGATGGTTCCAGCCCTGTTTGGTCTGTCAGAGCATGGCACGTTTCCGGAAGCGGGAAGGCAGCGTCGGTGTTTGGTGAGAAGGGCGTTGCAGGGAGTTTGTAGGGTAACTTCAGCTCCATTACAGCTCTGTTTGCTCACTAGGCAGATGCATATTTTTGGCTCAGTTTGTGTAAAGTGTGTGTCCAGTATTTGGGTTGCACTCTCTGTCAGCAAGTGAGCAGGGGTAGGTGCTGTACGTACAGTTAATAGGAGCAGAGCACACAGACTATGATGCAAAATCACACAGTAAACCCACATGCACTCCCAGAAACAGTCTGTGTATGTCTGTCTCTCACTCACACAAGCCGTATCTACACTAGATAAAAATGAATAGGTATGTTAAAAAACCCCAATGTAGACAAACTGTAGCTTTAACAAGGGCTAGCTGATTGAAGTAAATCCTAGGGGTCAGGGAAGGGTTTAACTTGACCACCTAACATGTTAAAACTACAACTTCCCTTGGCTATACAAGGATTTTAACACCGGTTAGCCTAAATGTGTTAAACGCACCTCTTTCTTCCCAGTGAAGGCAACACCACAGACAGGCAGACACACTCCTTCTCTCACACACATACACCTTCTCTCACACACATACACCGTCTCTCAAGTACATCCGCATAAAGAACTGTGTATTGTTTTGCCAGCCATTCAAAAAATCTGTCCTATTCAATGTAGTTCACGGGATAGGGCATTTGGCTTACAGACCTCCCAAGGAGCATAAACCAGAACAAATCCTTCTTATAACTAAATATAGCTTTTGCCCTTTCCCACTCCCCGCAGCCCACTCCAGTGCAGCAAACTAATCACAACAACAGTAGCACAGACAAGAGAAACTTTATGAAGTCAGAATGTGGAGTTATTGATCAGAAAGGGGGTGGGGGAAAAAACACCCAGAAGCGGAGAGGATGGAAGGCCATTTCTGCCAGTCAAAACTCCCAGGAGAATCCTGGGATGCAGACTGTAGACATTTTCCTTGGGCCTGCATTTAACTAACAGGGAATAAAAGGCAGGTGGAGACTTAACCATCTATTGAGTGTTTGACATTTACAAGAAATGTTCTATTGTCATTATTTACACTGCCGGTTCTCTGAATAGATTGTACTATAAGGACATAGTGGGGCAGGATTGTAACTTTCAAATCCAGCCCAAGTACGGGGCTGTGCCCCAGCAGTAGGTCGGGAACTGGACTGGGACTCAGAGTCTAATTTGGTTTCTGTCCCCCCTAGCGTGCCACTTGTCCAGGTTTTCCCAAGTTCATCCCTTTTTTGGAGGTAGCTGTCTCAGGAAACCTGAAAGGGGGATCGATACGCACTGCTGGATCATCCCAGGTTTTGTACTTCAGGGGTGGCAACCCTAATGTCCCCCTTGCTCCAGTGGGAATGTATCACTGAGAGCAAAAGGGATAGTTCATGTTCCTTCCCACTCTGCACCTGCTCCAGTGCACTGACCAGCCTGTTAATGGGGCAGAGCTAAGGCCAGTTCCTACCCCTTCCTATCCCCTATGTGCCTATCACCACAGGAAGGGGAGTAGCAGTCCAGTGGCTGTTGCCATCTTCCCTGCAAAGACTCCAGCAATGTGAGTAGCCCATGTAGGTGAGGAAGGATTTACTTATACCCCATTATCCCCTGCATGGGTGTGGTGTGGGGCTGAGAACTGAGCCCTTGAAGAGCGGATAACCAACTATTTGCTGCTGGAGAATGTGGCATCCAAATACGACCGGCTTCAGAAACTCTGGGATGTGAAAGGGTTAAAATGCTCTTATTAAACGAGAGGTCATCAGGGGTCATCCCTGCACTGCCAACAGTGCTGTGAGGGTGGAGGAAAGATCCAGCTTGGTATGACTCTGCGTTGAAAGTGCTAAAGTTGGAGATGCTCGTCTCCCTGACTAGGGGACCATGTCTGCCAGACAGTGTGGATTTCACCCTAAATAAAGCCAGTCCCTCTAGTACCCCGCCCATAGGCCATGGCTCCAGGAGATCTGTGCTTTGGTGCCAGTACACTGCCGTCATTTCAACTTCTGGGTTACCATGAGTAGCATGTACACTTTGGAAAATCTGGCCACTGGTGCCTAAGAGCTCTGCAGATTGGGTGCATGTTGGGTGCTGAACCCTTTAGAACATCAGTGTATCCACATGTTAGTGGGAGCTGCTGCATGCTGAGTGCTTCTGAAAATCTGGCCCCACTCCATCACACCTTCAGATGCGTATTCCTTTGCTGTGGTGGACCTGAAATCACTCCCCCTCAGCATCTGTCTCAGTCCATCACACTCCACTTGGAAAGAAGACTGAACTATTTCTTCTGCACCGGTGGTGTTAACACAACATCATTACTTATCCTGCATTGCCTGCCTCATTTCATAGCTCCATTTCTCCCTTCATGCTTCTTCAGGCACCCATACAACACAATCGTTTCAGGTGTCTTGGTAAATTTGGCCCCAAGTGAGACTTAGGCCTGGTCCACACTAACCCCCCAAGTCGAACTAAGGTACGCAACTTCAGTTACGTGAATAACGTAGCTGAAGTCGACATACCTTAGTTCGAACTTACCGCGGTTCAGACGCGGTCCACACGTGGCAGGCAGGTTCCTCGTCGACTCCGCGGTACTCCTCTCGCCGAGCTGGAGTACCGCAGTCGACGGCGATCACTTCCTGGTTCGACTTATCGCGTCCAGACCAGACGCGATAAGTCGAACCCAGAACTTCGATTCCCAGCCGCCGAACTAGCGGCTGGGTGTAGACAAGCCCTTAGTCACTGGTGGTAGTCACTAGCACCAACTCTGGCAGTTGTGGACTTGCAACAGGACTGTCTTTTGACTGACAATAAGCAAATAGCCTTCAGTTATATGTGAGTAATGGTCCAGAAGGGATTTACTCCACTTAAACTAAATGAGAGATTTTCTGCAGTGGTGCGGGTGTCTCCAAACAGACCAAAGCAGCTAATAGATTTTGTGATCACTTCTACTACACAGCAAACAATCACGGGTCACAAAACTATAAATCAGAAGTTAATGGATTTTCAACTACATACTTCGGCCCTTTGTGCATTTTTTAATTTGCTTTTAATTTGTATTGATCTTCCCCCTTCTGCTTCAATCTTCCTTGTGTCAGCAGGTTAGAAAGTGTTCTGAGGGGAGAGAATATTCCTGTTGAACTGCAGGGAAATCAAAACCAAAACATGCATCACACATGCCTTACAAAAAATGATCAGGTCTGCATGGCTGGAGCAGCAAGAGCTCATCTGACCGACCATACTAGTTACGGGTTGTGAAAGTGGAAATCTGTGTCATGCCAGTTGAAAAATTCATAGCTGGGGCAACTCACCATGGCACAGAGGGCAAGTTGCATGGCCTATGCACCACTTAAGTCCTTTGCACGTGGGTGTATTTCATCCAGCTAGAGCAAGCATTTTTGAAGAAACAGGAATAAAAAATAACCTCTTCATTTAAAAACTATCAATCTGGCATCTTTCACGAGAACGTAACATTCACTATGTTTGCTTTGGCTTGTTTACACTACTTTATTATTCGTTGCTCTTGATCATGTTTGTTCATGATCATCATGTGGCTGGTGTGAATGTCTGTGAGTAGTGGGTTTCAGGCCTCTGTCTGAGTTTCATTTAATGAAGGCACAAAAAGTGTTTCATTATCAGGGCCGGCTCCAGGCACCAGGCACCC
>NW_020665277.1:1004412-1018559 GCF_002925995.2 Terrapene triunguis
GGCATCCTTCCCTTGACTTCATGGGGCAATGGATCAGATCTTTTATCAAGGAAGATGAACAGTGTCAAATGAGTATGTGTGTTTAATTAGTTCTACTATGTTAGCACCTAGAGGCCCTAACTGATATCAGGGAGCCATTGGACAGTGGGCCATACTAACACACAGAGTCAGAGCAGACAGGTCCAGTAGTTAGGGCACTAATCTAGGTTTTGAGAAACTTGGGTTCAATTCCCTGCTCTGCCACAAACTTCCTGTGTGACCTTAGCTTCCCTGTGCCTCAGTACCCCCATCTGTAAAATGGGGATAATAGCACTGCCCTTCCTCACAGGGATGTTGTGAGGCTAACATTTAAAAACTGTAATGTGCTCACAAACTATGGTAATGGGAGTACATATACGATAGACATACCCTGCCCCAGGGAGCTCATGATCTAAATATTCAAGATGGACAAAGAAGGTATTATTATCCCCATTTGACAGATGGGGAACTGAGCCATAGCGAGATCACAGGGACTCGCCCAAGACCACACAGGGAGTCTGTGGCAGAGCTGGGGATTGAACCCAGATCTCCTAGCTCCCATTCTAGTGCCTAGTTCACCTTCTTCCAACAAACCTCAGTAAGTAAATCCTGGATAATGAATAACTGATCGACTACCCACTATAAACAGTACATATTCAGAGGAAGTAACTGTCAAGAAATTGTGAACAAGTAAATTAATGAACATTTACAAGCAGAAGAAAAGTGCTAAATTCTTCAGATAAACTGTACACAACAAACAATTGGACCAGCTCTGGTGATCGGCTTATGGCCTGAAGTATGAAGATTAACAGTCCTGTGTAATTTTTCTCCTAGCTGATGTAATTGCAGAGGCTACTGATATTCATATGAAAGCATAATCCTCTAATCTAAGCCTTTTTTTTTTTTGGCTTGTGGTAAAGCTTTGCAGCATGTGCTCAAAATTTTTGAGCAATAGAATTATTGATAAATTACTATGGAGAAGAGGCGCTCAGAACACATAATGCCAGGCTTTGGCTTTCTTAATGAGATTTCTCTTCCCAGTAAGAATTTCCAGGATCATTTCAGGGATTTTGTTCCATCTGTATTTTCCAAATACCTCCAGAGTTTCAGAGAAGAATGATGCGTTTTCCACCATAGCTTTTAGAAATCTCTATCACCTTTAAGAAAATGCATTATGCCAATCACTGTCCACCACCACAAATGATGAAAATTCATTGCTCTTTTTCATTACGTGTAGTTATTGGGATATCTTCTATCTCACATTACAATTTTCCATTGTAAGAGAAGAAAGCAAAAATTCAGAGGTGTGTGCATGCACAAATGTGTACGTGTGCATGTACGCACGCACACACACACCCAGAGTGAACATTTAGTAGTCCTGAGTATGGGAAGAAGGAGTCAAGGCAACAGCTGGGAATTAGGTTGCAAAGGTCCATCAGATGGCATAGAGAGTGCAAATGAATAAAGAATGAGGTAGAGAGGGTGGGAAAACATATTTAATATAGTGTAGAATAAGAGATTTCTGAATAACATGACTCCATAAGCTCACAGAACCCTGCAGAAGTCACTTCTTAATTACAGCACCCTTATCCTCACTTCCTAATTCGTATACTCACTTTTATCACCCTGTACCCACAAAACAGGTATACGCAGACAAATAGCAGTGCAGGCTTCCCCCAGGCTGCCTCCTGCCCTTGCTCCTCAGGACTAGCTGGGAAATACCACAATCAGTTGTGAGAACATGGTCCACTCACCACACCCACTTATATGCTGCCTGGGACTGCTCTGCTGAGACTGCCTACAAAGGAGCCAGTTCATGTTAATTAGGGTGGCAGCACAGTCTAGTGGGCTGGGCATGGGACTAAATGTAAAGAGACCTCCGAGTATTTCTCGGTCTGCCTCCGACCTTCTGTGTAACCCTGAGCAAATCACTTCCCCTCTCTGTCCCTCGGTTCCCCTCCCACCCTTAGATTGTCTGGTCTGTTTATTCTGTAAACACTTTGAGACAGGGACCATCTCTTACTATGGGTTTTGTCCAGTGCTTAGCAGAATGGGCCTCCAATCACAGTTGGGACCTTTGGCACGACCATAATCAAAATAATCATTCTGGGGGTGATGTCACTAGGAACCAGACAAACTCACTACATTATTATTTCAGTTAGACCAATGAATAAACATCACATGGTAACGGCTTTCAAGAACCAATTTTAAAACAATGCCCTAGAGGAGAAAGGCTCTGTATCCCATTACCAGTCCCCTGAGCCAGCCCGGTCCCCCACTAGTTTTTATCTCAAATTAATAGCACAGTCATGAGCAATTTCTTTGGGCGAATAGATTTCTGACTCTAAGCTGCTATGGATTTTTTAGAAATTATCTTTTCACTTGATGATTTGGAATTATTTAGCTGACAACCCATGTTAAAGAAACCTGAATTTTTCAGTCTAAGGAATAAATTCTGCTCCAAGTTACAATAGTCTAAATTGGAGTAAATGTATTGACTTCAATCAGCTCACTACAGAGCAGAATGTTGCCCCTTGTCTTAAAAAAAATAGTCACTTTTCTTGTTGAATATTTCATCCTTTTTAATAGTCCTAAACACACATTTCCACACCAATAGGTTTTTAACTTGTGTGGTCAGAAGAGGCTGTTCTGTATTGTATTCTCTCAGATACTTTTTACACATACTGAATCTTTTGCAAATACCAGTTAAATTTTTAAAACTCTTTTTCTTTCTTTCTTTCCATATTGTGCATTTAACTTTACTTCTATTAAAGTGTGGTTATGGGCAGGAAGGCAACTCCACTAGTTTCTGGAGTTCTTCTCCCTCAGTGACTTCCTTAGCAAATACGGTCAATAAGGCAAAATGAGAGCATGTGTCTTTAAATGCTGGAGACAGTCCTGGAGAGTGAAATTCTTTATTAATCCAGAGAAGAAATACAGCAAGGGCATAGACAGTTCGTTCAATTTCATACAGCAAATTCACTTATTTCCCCATCTCCGGGTTTTTGTTCCTCAAAAATAGCCAACATTGTGCTTCATATTCCACTCCCTCACTTTGTTTTAGATGCTTTATTTGGGTGACTGCATGGTTCAAGGAGATTGGTAATGCAGATATACAGCCTCTCTCTTTCAGGTCACCAGTGCAAATCCTGCCTCGGTTGGCTGTAACTGGAAGTTATTACAATCTGATGGCTGCTCAGTTTCTTTTATGAATAGAATATTCTGGTCTCATTCTAGTTCCACAATTGGCACTAAGTGGACCCCTTGTTGGCAGCTGAGGGACAGCGTCCCGAGTCAGAACACCACTTTGGCACATGCTTTGCTTTAAGCATGCACTAAAGTCTCATTGAGGACAGTAGGACTTAAGCACTTTAAACACATGCTTAAGTCCATCCATATTCAGGAAAGCACATAACCACGCGCTTATGTGCTAAGCTCAGCTTATGCTTTTCTGAATTGGGTCTGAATGAGCCACTGATGCTGAACTATCATCGTATCTCTGGAGATGATCCCCCCCAGGTCCAGATCCAGGTACTTTGGTAGTGCAGTATTGCATGGAAAGGGTTTGTAGTGCCAGCTCTGTGGGTTAATAGAGGTCTTTCTTCTCCAGAAATGTCACTCTGGTACTTTTCTTCAGAACTAACATGATATGCCTAGATGGGTTTTCAGGACCAAGAACTAAATACAGAAACTGATCCTACCTAACAGCATGAGCCAATACTGCCTGAGCTAAGGGACCCAGGTGTCTTAGCTCAAAGACAGTGCAGACTCATCAACCTCTTTATGGCCCAGCCATTGGAGAGGAACAGAGACACATTGCAGAAGTGTGGGTTGCGCTAGTCTTTCCCTTCTCAATGAAGGTTTTATTCTATGTAAAATTAAACTCAACTCTAAAAATATTTCTTCATTCGGATGTACAGGGCCTACAACCCAGCCTTTCTGAAAGCCACGTTCACGTTAGTTACCGAAGGTCAGTTAGTCACACTTCTATGTTATCCGTAAAAAATGCAGGCCTATCATTTTATACACACAGCTGCTGTCTGTTCTTTAACAGGGGAATTGTTTTATTTCTTTGCTTTGCCTCCCCCACCCCACACACGCATACATTTAAAGGTTACAGAGCTGCTTTATGCAGTCTGGCTAGTTAAAATGAAAATGTGTGCTGCCCTGATAACCTCCCTGAAACGGCTTTAGCGGCTCCTACATCCCTCCGTTGATGGACTTATTAACCAGCACCAAGGAGGGCAAGCCTTTATCAATGCAGGCATCTTAAACACTCTTCCTTATCAAGCCTGAATGGAGCATGGGATAACAATCAGAGGCCCTGATAAATTAATTATAAACTGTAATTTAAAAAAATAAAACCAGAAAACACTGGGACAGTTTTACTGATGTTCAAGCCATCATGAACTTAACCAGATCCCTGTAAAGAGCAACTCTGCAAATTGCCTGTGTGTAACTAGTCCCCTATGTTGGTTGATCTTGAGGGATGCCAAATAAAGCTCTTGGTATTTAACTGCTGCTTGCCAAGCCATGTCTGTGACACGGTGCCATGCATTAGACCTGCATGCAGTACGTGATGGGGATGGGTGAGAAGGTCTTAGCATTATGAAGGTTAGGGAAAAGGAAACACGTAACAACAAATAGGTAATAAATGAAACATTCCAGAAAGGGACAGGGCATGGGAGGGCAGCAGGGGAAGAAATTGTGAGTAAGATAATTGATGAAGAATGGGGGTGAGGGGAAGGTCTGGCTTCAGAGCAGTGCTGTGGGAGTGTGTTGACACAGCTGAAGCTGAGGTACAAAAGAAAAAACTTCTGGTGTTGTGTCCTGGGACACTGTTTGAATTGACTTGAATGGCTGGAACATGCCTAACCTGAGGGTCATCATCAGCATGTAGCTGGACAGCACAGAGTATGGGAAACAATTATGGCCTTGACCTACATCAGGCGAGCATATGGAGAACCACTGGCTTAAGGAAACCAATGTCTATGGAAAGCCATTACGTTATTTCTGGGAGAATTCGGCGCCAAAAAATTAAAAGTTTGGCACACAATATTTTAAAATTCTGCATATTTTATTTTGTCAAATAACAGAATATAATCACACCGGTTTCAATTATTTTTGATCATTTATTTCAAACTACGTGTCAGCAAGTATGTCTGTAACAATACAGACAACAAAAAAAATCAAGAAATGTTTTTTGACAAATAGATTCCTTACTAGGCATATTAATATAGAAGTCTGAGTAATAATTCATTTAAGCTACAATACAGAACCATATTTCCCGCACCCCTCAGAAGCAGTGCAAAGGCTTGGGGGAGTCAGGGGTAATGGAGGAGCTGAGGGAGAGGGAAGTAAATTGCTAGGAAGGAGCCTGGGTGTGAACTTGGAAGGTTGGTGGGTATGGGTGAGAAAAGTATGGAACAGGTTTTTTTGTGGGGCGAGGAGGGATTGTTAGGGAGCTTCCCCCATGCAGACCCTGGTGACCCCTAGCCTCTCCCAATCAGTCAGGCACATCTGCCCCTGTCCCCATGTGTTCCTGCACCCCTATGTATCCTTGCACACCCTGTCCACATGTCCCTCCATCCCCACTCAGACACCCACTTCCCCCATCCTCGTGGCCCTGTACCCCCTCCTCCATCCCCATGTGTCTCTGTGCCCCCACCCAGCCACCCCATCACTATGTAGCTCTGCACCCCGTTCCCCATCACCATGTGGCCCTGCACCTCCCTCCCCCCTGTGGCCCTGTGCCTCCACTCTCATTCAGCTACCGCCCCAGTCTGTCCTCCCCCACTAGCCCTTATGAGTCCCTGCTTGACCTCCCCAGCACTCCACACTGTCTGTCTCCCCATAGCTCCTTTCTCCTGACCTGGCCCACTGCGAAGAAGGCAGGCCTCTCTCTCTTCCCTTGCTGGTGGGGAGCTGCAGCTTTGTTCTATCACCACAGTGCCCTCTGGTGGGAAAAAGGCGGAACTGCAGCAACATTTTGGCAGAAGCTTTTTCTGCACAAAAATTTAAAATATGCTGGGCTCATTAATTATGCATGTGCGCAGTAGTGCAGAATTCCAAGGAGTAATGAAGTGGATCCTAATGAACAGAATGCTGCTGTACAGCCACCTCTGAACACATGGAAAGTGATCTACGACCCCAGCTTTGCTTTAAGGATTAGAGGAGATCTAACTCCACCACCACTGACTTGCTTTGAATCTTAGGCAAGTCGATTAAGCCCTGAGTTGCAGCGATGTTGAATGATCTCACTCCAGTAGAAGTCAGTAAGAGCAACAGGTTCTCAGGACCTCTGTAAAATAGGGCCTATAATGTCTCTATAACTGTTGTTGTCCCCCATTTTATGATGAGGAAACTGAGGTTCAGAGATTTTCAAAAGTGTCTAAGGCTAAGCCTCCTAGCCCAGGTGGACAGACTCAAGCTAGGAGTGTGGCTGTTGTTGTTCGGGTGGCAGCTCAGGCTGTCAAGCCCACCTGGCCCTCTGGATCTGAGCTAGCCAACCCAAGTTTCTGCTGGAGCTACAAAATCCGCATTGCTAATTTTAGCAGGCTAGCTTGAGCCCTGGCTCCCTGGGCTGGGAGACTCACTTCCAGCGCACATGCAGTGTAGACGTAGTCTAAGTTACTTAGGTGCTTTTGAAAATCCCACACATTGTTCTTATAATGTGAATGATTTTGTATGTGAGTAAATAAACAGAAACATATATAACCGATACAACAAACACGCATTAACCATTTTGGGAGTTCCACACCCAACAGTAAAATCAGCCCTTGTATCGCTCATGTCTGGCTTAGGCTCTGGCTTTTGTGAAAACAAGAACAAAATTATTTCTTTTCTTTTACTGTTCCATAAATCAAATATTGCTTTGAGGACTGAACTGATATTCTGAGAATTAAATATGGAATTTGGTCTGGCAACCTGCTACATGCACACCATTTGTCTGGTGTGATCTGAAAGGGCTGAGAAATAGGAAATCTGGAAAAATCAAGGTTCCTGAAACACAAGCAGGAATAGAACATCATTTATAGTAACATTGCAGAGTTAGGCTTTGTGAAGCAAGGCTGTGAAACGTAGCGGTGTTTGCTGGGTGATGTTTCACTGTTAAATGCAGATAGTGGGACTATCAAAGCACGTTGTTTTGGTTTGGTTTGGGGGACTTTTTTTGTTTGCTTGTTGGTTTTGCCCCACATCTTAAAAGGTGTCAATCCAGCCAAAGGACCAAGTGCAAAAAAAAAAAAATCATCTGCCACTATTTATTTAAAACACAGGTTGGCAAAGGATAAAAGCAGATAAAGCTGCTCACTTAAATATAGGTGATCTGATTTACATCTGGGCTGACAGTCCGTAACCCATGTTACAGGCGGCTGTGCTCTCCAAAATGGCCAAGTTATAGCCACCTGAAAAGCGGGTTTTGTGAAAACACTGACAGACCTTTAACATGAGCTGTGTGAGCATTAAGTGCCTGCATAAACAATATTTTATTGATTAGAATAGGTTGAAATTTGGATTATTTATAAGAGACTTTTTCTTAGCATTTATTGATGTGTCCAATGCTCAGAGGAAATGGTGGGAGAACCGGCAAATATAATAAATGGGTCAGAGGAGATGCTGAGCTACTCCTACTAAATAGCCCTGCAGAAGTTATTGTGAGTGTAATGGGTGAGCCACAAAAAGTACCCAAGAGTTGTCTGGAACACTGATTTAGGTCAGCCTGGAAATCTCACAGGGTTAGGCTCTCTCATGAGAGTACCAATGCATTCACATTTGGGCCAGTCTGGAATAGCACAAAAATAGTTTCTCGAATGGCATTTGGGGGTTAACAATTCTGGCTGCCCAAAAGAAGCCTAAAGTCAGCACAGAAATATGTTTTCTTAAAAAAGAACAAAACATAAAAAGGTATGATGGGGGCAGGCAGAGTGCTGTGAATGACATTTATTACATTTGCCATAACAATCTCACCAATCCCTTGTGCTCCTCTCGCTTTTGTCTCATAACACGAGAACCAGGGCACATTCAATGAAGTGAAACGGTGGGAAATTCAAAACTGAAAAGGGGAAATATTTTTTCACACAGTATGTAATTAGACTGTGGAATTTATTGCCACAGAAAATCATTGAGGAAAAGATTGAAAGAGAGATCGGACATTTATATGGATATCAAGGTTATGCAGAGTTATAATAATTAATGACCACAATTTTTTTTGGCAGGATATTAAACGTTGTGCTTCAGGGCTCAAGTGAATCTCTGATTATTAGAGAACAGGATGAGATTCGTGTGGTGAGAAAATGATCCCACATCCCTCTATGGCAAGATTCGGACACCTTCCTCTAAGATGGACCTTGGGTCTGATCAAGTATGGCTGGCAATTCCTATTCACCTGTTGTCTCTCATTTCAGGTTCACGTTACAAGCTGTTTGGGACAGAGTCCATTCTTTTGCTATGTCTGTACACAGTGCTTAGCCCATTTGGGGCCTCCAGGTGCTACCACAATTCGAAAAAGATGGCGACAGCAGCAGCAGCCGCCAGCATGTTTTAACTCAACAATCCCACAGGAAACCATCTCAGTTTTGCCAAAGAGCTTGTGGATTCTGTAGCCTTGCTGGGCGAAAACACTGCAGCTAGCTGAAAAGCAAGCTTCCCATTAGAGAGACCTTGTCAATGATTTTAACCCTCTGACCTGGAGTGAAGAGAGGTAATTCGGTCACCATGGTAACTGGGTAGCAGACCTCTCCTGAGCAGAAACTGTCACTCACGTTAAATTGGGCCGAATCATCTGTCTTGGTTTGGTGATATGGACAAGACACGGATAACACAGTCCATGGAGGAATAAGCTATCCTTATACATGATAACGATGCGTGACAGCTTAAACTTTGGGTCACTCGCAGTGCATGAATTGTCAAATAATGTGACAGCGCATGAAACTCTCAGCACCCTTGCACAAAGGCAGATGAAGTGACAATATCTCTGCTGATTTTTATTCTCCCTCTACCAGGAGCTCAGTAATGCAGATGAGGATCCGTAGATGCTTTTGTGGGAGGAAATTTTCCACTGACTCCAACAACACACCAAACACATGCCCCCAAAACAGAATATTAGCTGGGCAGGACTGAAAGCTCGGTTCCTGGCCCCAATTCTCTTGTACCTTTGTGTTGTCATTTATGCCAGTGCAAAGTGAGTGTGGAACTGCTCTGATTTGGTAGAGTTTTACACCTACTTTGCACTAGCGTAAATCGCTTCATGAGGTACAGGGCAATGGTGAGACAGGCATTGTCTCTGCTTTTGAATGAAGGACACCTTGGTTTGATTTTAAGGCTTGTTGACAGGCAGAATGGCACAGTTTTGACAGAAGAGGTGATTTCAAATGGATTTAACTGAAGTGGTGCAACAGGTAGGGGTGGGCACTTTTATTTGATTCATTGCAGGCTTATATTGGTTTAATTTAAGTCAACTGGGAATAAAATACGTTGCTTTTAAATCAAAATAAGAGTGGTCACCCAGGGGTTTGCACCAGTTTAACTAAGATGATGGCAGAGGAGGGGGGAGAAAACGGATTTAAATGACAACTTTCCCAGGTAGGCAGGGCCTCCGCTTCCCAAGAACCTACCTGTCTCCCCATTGGAAGATTTTGTAGCTGGAAAGACACTATGAGGCAATCTTTCCCATCCCCTTTCCAACAATGGATTGTTCTGTACTATCAAGTACTCTGTCCAGTCCAATTCTAAATATGTTTAGGCTAGGTTCCTGGCCTAGCTGAGTAGCGCTTGACGTAGGGCACACTGTGGGGTGATGGGGAAGGTGGTTCTGAACTGATCACCAGCCTGATCACAGGGCTAAATTCTGAGAACCAAAGGACAGCCCTTAACTACACTGGCTATAGCTGCTCTCTAGAGCACGGCTGATGATAGCCATGGAGCTTTGCACTTTGGCTCTGCCTCTTGCCAACACACCAAGTGATCAGAAATGCCCCCTACACTGGGGAGGTGGTAGGAAGGAGGTGGTGTAGAATTGGCTATGCTACCTGCGAATTTCCTATTACAACAGCTCTCCATCTAATCTGTGCAGCTGGAATGGTGCTAAGGGGGCAGAGCATGGGGCCCAGAACTCACCCCACGTTTTAAGACATGAAGATTCCATTCCTTCTTTTGGGTGGGGGGACAAACTAATCTTTCAATTTCTCAATAGTAGGAAGTTTTTGGCATTCAGCCTAAGTATCCTTAGATTTTCATTTCATTAATCCAAGTTATTCCCTGTTTTATATCCCTGTACTGTTTAGGGTTATACATCAGGACTCTCTCTCCTTCCTGTAGAATATCTAAAAAATCCTTCTCCCGGTTACTTCATGTGTATGCCCTTCAAGTGGCATCAGCTTGTTAAATCTGCCACTTTCTATCTCCCAGTAGTTGTTAGCTCCTGCGAGAATGCTGCTACGAAATCCTTTGAATTATGCAGGAGGAGTTGTGTACCTTCTTCTTCAGTTACTGAAGTACTCCTCTAAGAGACAAATTCTTAGGGCAACTTTCCCAGTACCATAAGCCTTGAACTGTCCTTGTCTTGGAACAGTGCATGAATTAGTTAAGTGTGGAGCCATTATCAGAGACACTGAGGAGGGAGAAGGGCTATAGATAAAGCCAGTCAGAAAATGGATATGTCCCACAGAAAATTGCAATACAAAATGAAAAATATATAGTTCTCAAATGTTTTCACTGAAAATTTTGACTTTTCATCAGAAAACCTGTAAAACATTTTTTTTTTTTTAGTTTTCAGCAACTGTAAATGATGGAAAACAGTTTTCCAACAAAAAAAGTGAAAATGTTCAAGGAAAGCAATATTTTCTTAAAATATTTGTGTAACTGGAAACCCAATTTTCCATTGAAAAAAGGTTGAGCGCTCACTGCAGTGAATCAGTTTGCGAGTACACGAAGTACAGGGCACGCAGCCCCCCTCACTAGGGTGTAATGTGTCAGAACTGCTCAAGCATTCACCAATTTCCTGCATTCAGCAAACCATCATATTTAAAGGCACCAACTGAGATCAGCGACCCAACGTGCTAGGTGCCCTACATACACAGACATGTCCTGCCCAACAGCTTACACTCTAAATCAACAAAGAGTGGGGAAAAGGGAAGTATTGCCTACTTTACAGGTGGGGAACGAAAGCCCAGAAAAATTAAGTGACTCGCCTAGCGTCACAGAAGGGTTCTGTGGCAGAGCTGGGAATTGAACGCTGATCTTTTGTAACAGGCCCACAATCAAGTCCACTGCCTCCTATATCAGTGTTAAGGGCTCTACTCTTCCCGCCTATGGTTGAGCCTTATAAGGAGAGTGCTATAAAAATCTATTCATAATGGTATGCACATGGTAACGATGAATCAAACTTCATCCCATTGTAGCACTAACATCATGTGATGCCAGTCCTGAGGTCTACACCTGCGGTCCTGGCAATGTTTCATTCAGACTCTCTGGCATGCCTACCCTGTATGGGCTGCAGTGACTTGGGTAGCATCTTGAAATTGCAGGAGCGAAGGTTTGCTTAATGATTTTTAATTAGTTTTAATTACTTAATTTTTTTTGAATGGTAGCTTAGCTTTGCTGAATCCCAGCCCCTCTGATCACTCCGGGACTTCTGCCAACTTCCTCATTAGATATCAGCTCCCCTAACGCTATTTGATAATGAAAAGGTCTTTACAAGAAAGGGACAGAGGAAGATATCAAATACCTCTGGAGGAACCCCAGGGAGCTGGAATTGGATTATGATGCAGTGTAGAGATAAAATGATAGTTCAGGGGGTTGCTGCTTTATGAATAAGGTATTTCTAAGTATGGAAATATCCTGTTTTTAACAGAACAAAGTTATGTGTCTGCCAGGACTTCCCACCTCTCTCTTCCATATATGGATTAGGTGAGCAACTGAGATGCCTGGGGCAGGTTACACAAAAAAAATTCCGCATGGGAAACCCCTCAGAATTTAAGAGAGGATGATATCCTCTCTATAGAATTTTAAACCAACCTATGGATTTTACAGCATTAAATTCTATAGGACTTCCACAGTAATTTCTGCTGGTTTATCCCCTTAAACTCCATAGGATTTATCCATGAAAGGAGTATGGACTGTCATTTAGGAGGAGGTAGCAGCACACATAATTATAGGTAATGGGAGTGGTTTTTCTGACTATATTTTTTAGTACAAACCGTCCTGGCTCCTGATACAAACTGCCTCCATGTGGCTCTGAACTCACTCCAACTCATCTCATCCCCAGCCGCATTGGGCAAACTTCAAAGGAGTTGGTGTTTGGGTTGGCAATGGAAAGAAAGCTACAATTCTGGATGCTCTACTGAAGCTTATCTGAACCCCCCTGCAGTCTCTAAAACTGGGCTGTAAATCACACAGGAATAGGTTCTCCCTGGAGAATTCTGCAACTGCCACAGTCCAGAAATACAATGCAAACAAATCCTTGTGTGTCCTTATGCTTACGCTTCTGGTGCCAAAAGAAAACTGGATGCAGAAGGGCATGAAGGGTGGAAGGAGACATTTATCACATTTCAAAACCTTAAAACTAAACACAATGATACATATGGGCACTTTTTCAGATCTCAAAGCACTTTTCCCCCAAAAGAAGGATCAGTAAGAATCATTTCACCATTTAACAGATGGGCAAATTGAAGCTCAAAGAGGCAATGATCTGCCCAAGGTCTCACAGCAAATTCATTTTCAGAGCTGGGACTAAAACCCAGGACGCCGGACTCCAGGTTAGAGCTGAGTGAATAACAGAATTTTTGGCTCAGTGGTCAAACTGGAAAATGCGGACGAAAATTCAATGAGTTTTGAACCAAAATTGAATTTCTTAGGTTTTTCTTGCTGTCACAAAAAAACTGGTAAACAATCTGGGTTGAATTACATAACATTTTGAGGCAAAATAAACAAAATGGTTTGTTTAGAAAATGTCAAAGTGAACCATTTAGATTTGTTTTTGAAAAATTTTTATTCAGCCAAAACTATTCAATGAATTCCACCCAAATTTGCAAATAGTTTTCGTCACCCCAAAACTGCATTTTTCAGCTAATTGTATATTTGCCAAAGAAATTTCACCCGCCTCTATTCCCAGGTCTGTGCTCTAATCACATCTTTAGACCAAAGAGCTACGTTTTTCAACACATCGTGTTTCTCCATACCCAGATATCAAACTGATCCTTTTGGCCCAAATGATTTTATAAGAGAATAGTAAAACAAGAAAGAACATCCTTGACATCTCCATGAAGGAGCACAATATGTGCATTTCTTCTGAAGGTCTGCACTGAACTGAAGACAAAATGGCTGTCAGACTCTGTAGAAAGCACAGTCCTTAGCAAATTAAACATACTGACGCATTGTCCTGGGTACATAGATACACCACAGAGATAAGTGAAGAATTGGGTGCAGGAGCCATAGGCAAAATGACAGAGTGAAAGTGAATCTGAAAATGGTTTGAATGTGGAACTGGGGCCATTTCTTGTCTCCTACCCATCTGAGGCATGTGCATAATTCATAGACCATAGATTGTATATATCATATTCATGAAAGTTTAAACAGACTGGTTATTACTATTGACTATTAAAAGGCAATTTTTCCCCATGTGCGAGAAGCGGTGTTGACATTCTCACATCCTTGAAAAAGGGTATTTGATGTCTTAAGACTCTCACAACCCCTGTGCATGCAGGTTTTGAAAGATGCCAGCTGTGTAAGTGAACATTGAGTCAAGCACTGTGGCTGGGTTTTTAAGAAGATCTGGATAATTTTATGACCATTAATATCATGATATCAGCTATGCATGATAATAGAGGCAATCAAGTCTCATGCTTGAGGACATATACCGGTTGCCAAGGAAGTCAGAAAGGAATTCTTTCTTTTCTCCATAGCATAGGTGCAAGTACCTAGTATATGTCTACTAGAATAATTTCCAACAAGGATGGATGAATTTGACACACACTAGCTGTGTTTATTTTCTTGTCTTCTGCTGAAGATGTTCCTATTGGAGATAGGATTCTGGGCCTGATGGACCTATTGTCAAATCATGTGTATCAAGTACCACCTAAGCAGGGCCGGCTCTGGCTTTTTGGCCACCCCAAGCAAAAAAAAAAACGGGG
>NW_020665277.1:1018659-1056121 GCF_002925995.2 Terrapene triunguis
AAAAAAAAAAACGGGGCGGCCAGAATGGCAAAGCAAAAAACAAAACAAAACTGTGGCGCGGCCGGAGCGCGGGTGCAGGGGAACCGGCTAGTGGGGGGGGGAGAGAGAGAAGGGGGGCAGCCAGGGCTTCAGCGGGGCGCTGCCACGCGGCCCCTCCCGCCTGCCAGGAGGGCTCCGCGCCGCTCCGGTCGGCGGGGAGGGAAGGACGAGGGCTGCCCTGCCGGGCTTGCTGCAGGGCGCTCCCGTCCTCTGCGCTGCCGCCCCCTACAGGGCGGCCGGAGCGGAACAAAAAACAAAACAAAACAAAAAGTGGCCGTGCCGCCCTAGGATTGGACCGAATGCCGCCTCGTTCAGTCTGCCACCCCAAGCACCAGCTTGCTCGGCTGGTGCCTGGAGCTGGCCCTGCACCTAAGGCAGAGAAGGAAGAGCTGGGCAGGAAATGGTTTTCCTGTCCCATGAACATTTTCAAGATTTCAAACCGTTTTCCCATCCCAAACTGGGGCAAAAAGTGAAAATCTCAATTTTTTTTGCAAACTGAAAATAAAAAAAAAAATGATTGGGTCAATCAAAACATTTTGTTTCAACTGTTTTGCAACATTTCCTTTTGATTTTGACCATTTTTTAAGAAACAGTTTTACTTTATTTACTTTAAATTTCAAAACAAAAGAGGAAACCTGGAATTTTTTCTTTTGAAAAATATCCAAATAGGAAAAATTCCAAACCCACTCTAGAGCAAACTGCTGGATGTCTGTTAGGCGTGCAGTATGACACTAATCAGGTGACCCATATTTGGGTGTATTCTCAGGATCCGGACTTTAGGGTTGTAGCATCTGGGAGCATTGCAGAGGTGATGCTTTGAGTATCAACTGGGAGGAGAAGCTGATGCTGAGTAAAAAAAAAAAACTATTTTCCTCCTCTCTACAGACTCTCAGAAAATTAAATTCATGCCCAATGGCCGTAAACACACTCAGCTGCATTAAAGTGCAAGATTGAGCTAACACACTTTTGATGTTCAAACAAGTGCTCATGATATTCTGGGGCCAGTCTAGACAACGCTACAACTTCTTTTTTTTTTTTTTTTTTTGGTAAACTGATGCAGCAAACAAACAGAGTGATGGTTGAAACGAAGGGGGGATGGGGTTGGGGGGGATATTTGGCCATGGCACAGAGTACTCTGGAAAGTGTAGCAAAGGCTGAGAAATCTGTGCTGTTTTTTAATGAAGTGTGTAGGTTCTTTTAATTCAGCTTCTGGTTTTTGTGCCCTTGGTTTTCTTTTTGAAGCTTTTTTCCCCCCTGAAACCATGAGAACTACAAACGTACTTAGAAAAAAATCACATGACTCCAGGAAATGGGGCTTTAAGGGAAACACCAAATATTGGAGGCTTATGATAAAATAGCGAGAGCAAGCAACACTGACTCCAAACATGTAAGGTTGCATATTTACATACATATGGTGGGGAAGATTGTATTTATTTGCAAAGCCAATGCAGGTGGTGCATTAGAAAGAAAGAGAGGATCTAGGTGAATGGAGGGGGAGGGATTTGAGATAGACTGTAGTTGTCTTGCCTTCCTCGAAAGCATCAGGTATTATTCACTGACAGAAAGCGAAAACCAGGGTAGGTGGCTCAACCGTCTAATCCATTGCACAGTAGTCAATCGAGTGTTCCTGTTTCTTAGCAAGTGATGGTCTCACTCTGTTCCGGACAGAACACTTGCACAATGGATACAGTCCAAATCTGCCCTTATGCTGGGATTCTCTTTTATTGATAACTTAGAATCATAGAATATCAGGGTTGGAAGGGACCTCAGGAGGTCACCTAGTCCAACCCCCTGCTCAAAGCAGGACCAATCCCCAACTAAATCATCCCAGGCAGGGCTTTGTCAATCCTGACCTTAAAAACCTCTAAGGAAGGAGATTCCACCACCTTCCTTAAACAAAATATCAGCACCTAAACTTTCTCCCCAAACTTGACTGTTCCTGTTTTTCCCCCTGCAGAATCTCTGTCTTTAGTCCCTCCCTTATCTTAGAGAACCACGCCAATGTATGTTATGTTCCTTGATTTACGCTCATCTGCCACACTTAGTCTAATCTCAGAGTGACTCAGCCAAAATCTCTCTGCATCTCTAAACACCTGTTGACAACAAAATACTGCAGCCCGATGCGCAGTCCAAAGGATCTGCCACCCTGTGTCAAATTAAACATGGACCCCAAATGTTGAATGTCTGGCTCTGTTAGGAGTGCTGGACTGTACTGACCACTAGTGTAAATTGGTACAATTTCTACTGATTTCTTTTGGCTGATTTGGGTCTATTGGCTTTACTCTTTCTTGAGAGGACTTGGTGGTATGTTCTTTTAAAAACAAGAACTCGACCTTTGTTCCCATCACATTTGGAGTCAGTTTCATCCAACGTGTGTTTAGGGTGTTGCTCTCCCAACACTAGATTTTTCATCATGTTTGTTTCTGTGCCAGGGCACGTGAAGTGAGCTGTGCTGGGAGTGCTCAGAGTTCAATAATGTGTTGATCTTGCTGTGGAGAGATTTCTTTGTTCCCCTATCTTTAAGGCATTCCTTGGAGGAAAGGAGAAGCATTTAAACTGAGTCAGGTAGTGTGGTGCCAGAGTTGAGACATGCACACCTGTTTGAAATGAGAGGACTAGAAAGCCTTCCACATGTTTGTTTGTGTAAGCAGCCAGAAAAATCAAGAGGGAAGGGAAGCTGGAGAAAAACTTGAGAAATTGAACAAAAGTTAAGAATTGTGTCATGAACCATTGCCTTGTGGAAGGGGGAAATATAAAGGTGGAAGTGCACTTGAAGTCAGTGGAAAAAGACAGAAGAGCCCACTTGCCCAGGAGGAGAGAATTAGGGCCACAGGTCCCCTACATGAAACTCCCTACTCCCTGTCTTCTTGGGGTTATCCCTTACAACATTAGCTGCTCCTTGCCTGAGTACATCAGGTGCTCAGGCATGCTCAAGATTTTCCTTATCAATGTTTCTCAGCAGATTGGCTTCCACATTTTTTGACAGGCTCTTTGCATGAAGCTAATGTGAGGACAACATTGCTCTTGCTAACCCTGTGAATTAAGAAAGAGGAACTTGATTCTGAAAGGTCAGTCAATGCTACTGAAATTAAGTTCCCCTTTCTTCACCATAAAGGTGAAAGGGATTGCATAAATGATAGGATGCATTTGCATGTGCAGAAACCATAGAAGCTGTTAGTCACCTCCTGAGCACCATCAAGGACTCTCTTGAATTTAGATCTATCTACATATGTACTCCTCTGAAGTGCATGTTGCCATCATATCCATGCTAGAAGGCCCCACATGTAGAGAGCAAATGAAAGCTTTAGTAATTATGATGGTGATTTCACAGCTGGCAGCCTTGTTCAAAGTGTCTCAGCAGAGGGGCCATGGTTTGAATGGGCCTTAGAGCTTAAGTGCCTTCCTCTATTCTCTCAGAGGTCAGGACTCAAGGCTTGTCGAGAGTGCAGTGATGGGGAAGCATGCTCATAAACAGAAGACCCCAGTCTCACACTTTGTTAACCCAGGACTTTTCATCAGCACCAAATGTGCTTCTTTTTTTTCTTCACTTTTCAATTTGCAGTTTAAAATTTACTGTGTCACTTCAATGTTCACTGCATTGACATACACACACCTCACCAAGATGCTCAGCATCTTGCAGGATGGACATGTTCGTGAGTTCCATTCCTTTCCTTTCCCTGTGGAAACGATCTCTGTGATAATGCAATAATCAGGGCCGGCTCTAACTTTTTTGCCACCTCAAGCAAAAAAAAAAAGAAAAGAAAAAAAAGAGCACCGCCCCGCCAAAACAAAAACAACCCCCCCAGCACCGCCCCGCCAAACAAAAACAACCCCCCGAACTCCGCCCCGCCGAAACAAAAACAACCCCCCGAATTCCGCCCCGCCGAAACAAACAAACAAACAAAAACCCGAGCGCCGCCCCTTACAAGGTGCCGCCCCAAGCACGTGCTTGGTCGGCTGGTGCCTGGAGCCAGCCCTGCTTGTAGTTCTCTCCTGATCTGCATCCAGCTCAGACCAGCTGGATGAGCACTTTGTATTGCCTAAGATGTTACAGGTGCAGGAAAACTATTTAATATATAAATAGGGGCCATCAAAAAGATGGACACAACCCAGGGTGAAGGAAAGGGACTTTGGAATGTTATTAGCTTCATACTATCTTTTTTCTTTCTCCAGCACAGATGGAAAAATTATTCTTTCCCCATCTGATGTTTACACAGAGTGAATCAAGAACAGATGTGAGCTGGACACTGCCGACTCCAGCAGATAAAAGACAATTACAAGCATAAAATGGAGTTGCTGATAACACGCAGCTTTCACTTGGGATGTTCACTTTAGCTACTGGGGGAGGGGGGAGAAGGGGAAGAAAACTAAACTTCTGACAATAGCCATCTCTCGCTGCAGACCTGCTGATTCAAGCATAGCACAGCTCCTCACAGACATATGTAGAAATGTTAGAGAAGCTCATTTGGAGCCATTTGCTTTTCATTTTTGAGCCCTCATTAGAATAATCTGATCTGATTGTCTGTGGGAGTTATTTTTGGCTCTCCTAAGTGGTTCCAAAAGCAGAAGAGATTAAAACAGGAGAATCACCGGACCTGATAAACCAAAGGGCTCATCAAATTCAGACTCTGGTTCCTGCCTTCCTCTGAAGTCTGCATGACCCCTTTGCAGGAGACGTCTCATAATGCACTTAGACAAGGCCAGTACCGGCTTCTCAGTGGACAAAGGATTAACCCGGTACAAGTGCTCCCTTCACTGACATAGGTGTTGAGGGGGAGAGATGAAAGATGCTTGCTTGTGAGTTGGGGGGGGGGAGGGGGTGGATGCTTTTGGAAAGATCAGGCGCTTTACCCAGGGCCAGACATCTAGAAGTTATATAGACACTGACCCTTGAGGAAAAGGCCTTGCTAACTTGACTGCTTTCGAATCTGAGATACTCCACCTGCCTGCATATGCCATGAGGTAAAATTTCTTCCTAGTCCCGAATCGGTGAAGCATGTAACCCAGGTGAAGTAGTACAGCAGCGGTGGCCAAATTGTGGTTTGCAAGCCACATGTGGCTCTTTTACTGTTAAAGTGCGGCTCATGGAGCCCCCCGCCCAACCCATTTTCCACCTCCCAGACTGGGTTGGGGGAGCTTGGGACCTCTGCCTTGCAGCAAGGTAGTGAGGTAGGGGCTTCTGCCCAGCGGGGCGGGGGGGGGGGGGAGTCTCAGGGTGCACGCCAGCTCTCAAACTTCTGAAGATTGTCCTATACGGCTCAGAGGGTCAGTAAGTCTGGCCACCCCTGTAGTGGAAGTTTCTTTACTCATGGCTGATATAGCACTGGGGAAGGTTGGAGAATTGGAGCTGGTCCAGGTTCTCATCTTTATACATCCAGAAAAGGTGTGTAAGGTGACATGCTACATGCCCAGAGGCCAGAAGGAGTTATAAATTTAAAAGTGTAACCCTCTCCTGTTAGCTGCTTTCTTGCTAAGCACCTCTCTCCTTGGGCCCCTTTGCATATAAATCACACCAATTTAGATTCCCTTTAGACTTTCAATACCTTTGAATCTGGCCCAGAGACTCAGAGCTTCTAATTAAAAGGCTAGATTGTGCAGCCTGAACTCACCCCAGGGAACAGTACATGAGCAGTCTTGTTACAACCCCTCCAGCTTCCTAGCTGACACAGGTATAACCACAGAGGCCAGAATAGTCGTAAGGACTCAGCACCCACAACTGGGGACAGGTTTCCAGGAGAGCTTATGTTGGCACATCAGGTACATGTTGGGTACTGAGCACTTTTGAAAATCTGGCCTCAATTGTGGGTGCTGAGCACTTGGAATTCTGGCTCTGAGTTGGGCAAGGGAAGCATGTGACTCATGCAATTCACTCCTGGGAGTGCACACCTCAGAACATTCTCACGTGGCAGCCAGGACTCCCAGGTTCTTAGCAGCACTGTTCACGGGACTGAGTGCTCACAAAGGTGAGAGAGGGTTGCACAATCAACCTCTGAGGAAATGCACCAGTTGTGCCTTTCCACTTGTCATGCTCATGCAGAGGGTTACTGATGCCTCTTACCAGCCACCACCGGAGAGTGTCCAGGAAACATTCTAATGTCAATGAATTGATGTCCATTTCAAAACCGCTTCTGGAGACCTATATGGGTTCTGCCAGCAGCAGAGGGATGTGATGATGCACATTGCTCTCTCTCTCTCTCTCTCTCCCCCTCATTAATTAATTAGGTTTGGTTCCCTCGGATTTATTAACCACTGAGAGACAAGTGATGTTTAAATGTTATTTCCCTCCCAGGTCCCCATGCCTCCCGTCCCCTTGGTCCATCCTTCTCAATCAAACTGCAAAGAAGCCTTTTGTTTTAGTGCTATGCTACAGTGAATCTATTTGTTACTTGGGAATTTAAATGTTCCGATCACTGGCATTTTTAAAGCTACGGGAAAGGATTTTAATTGGCTGAAATGCTGATCACCATAACAACTGGCTAATGAACCATCTGTTAGCATATGTTATATTTATTTATGAATTAAAAAAAAACACACTGCTAGAGCTCAAGGATGGTTCTTTCTCGAGGGCAGTGGTGACTGACTCACCTCTCTGCAGAGACGCATCTGAACTGAGTTTCATGGCCAGAAGGGATCACTATGATCATCTAGTCCAACCTTTTTCACAATACTGGCCAGAGACTTTTCACCCAGTAATTACTGAATCAAGACTAAGAACTTGTGATAAACAGTCCATGGAAGAGGTGAGGTTAGAACTCATGACCTTCGGAGGCCCAGCACAGTGCATCTTTTCCTAAACCGAAGTGAGTTATTACAATAATTGTTATGAGAAGAACTGGAATGAAGTGCGCTCAGGACACCCTGGGGTTCAAAACGTATGGATGAAGTAGGTGCCAGAAAAGCTGTTTGTCATTTTTCCCCCATCTCTCTTCACTACCAGGGTATCTAGTACACAGGTTTAAAATCACTGAATGCGACATGTCCTCACTTGACTCATTTCTTGTTGATGCGTCCTCAATTTGTGTGCAAGGCTCATGCATCTTCATTCCTAGTCCTCTCCCTATTCAGCTTTATTTATGTGGTTGCAACTTCAACAGGAACGATGCTCGTGGCTGGGATTGAGGTCTTGCACGAATGCAACAGCAAGAAGCAATGGAGCTAAACAAAAATGAGTCAGGAATATTCCTTATACACAATTTCAAGGATCATGTCCACTGTGCATGTCAAAAATACCTAAAATGGGGTGCTATTTCCAGGGCCGGTTCCAGCTTTTTTGCCGCCCCAAGAGGCGAAGAAAAAAAAAAAAAAAAAAAAAAGATAAAGCCGCGATCAGTGGCACTTCGGCAGCAGCTCTACCATGCTGCTTCATTCTTCGGCGGCAATTCGGCAGCCAGTCCTTCCCTCCGAGAGGGAGTGAGGGACCCACCGCTGAATTGCCGCCGAAGACCCGGACGTGCCGCCCCTTTCCCTTGGCCGCCCCAAGCACCTGCTTCCTGCTCTGGTGCCTGGAGCCGGCCCTGGCTATTTCCTCTGTTTAAACCCCTAGTATCTTGCTCGACAGCATGCAAAGAAAACTAGGCATATATACATAAATACACGTGTATATCTCACAATCCCTCTATGAAGAACTGACCCCATGTGGCATATTCCCATTTTATGCCCTCAGAATTCTTATTCTAATCTGAGCCTAAACCAGTTAATGTTCCTTCGTCTGTATCCTCTGTTGGTGTCAATAAAACCTAATAATCTCTTAAAAGAGTCCAGGCATTTGCATGCATTAATCAGTAGCAATAGTCCCCTTCATGAATTGAAGGGGATGATGCATGAGATTTAATAGGAATAAGATATATTTTTAGGTTGTTGATGAGGGGAGGAAGAAAAGGGAATGAGAAAAGGCCCTATTCCATAAAAGTCTCGTGCATATGCAAAAGCCGCCTAATTGCCCTCTTTAGAAACCAATCATTCTGAATTTTACAAGCTACATTATAGAACCTGACATGCTTATTTTTCCTTTTATTATGTTTGTAAGCAGTGATCCTTTTGAAAAGAAAATCAAACCCTATTTTTATCAGTCACAACCATCCCCTTTTTCTTGAAGCCATTTAAAAAAAAATTATTTTCCTTTCTTTCCATCAGTTGAATGGAATAGCATTTCCATGTGTATTAATTGCCCTGTAAAATGTACTCGAAGTCATTAGATTTCCCCATTCAAAACTATTATATTGTGCCATTATATCTTTGCATTATATTTATTTAAATGCGCCTCTTCTGAATTAGCTCATTTTTAACAGCTAGCCATGCTTGAAATATTGTTCCAGTCCAAGCTGCTCTCAAATCTATTTTTTTTATTTTACCTTCATAGGAGCTATTTGATGTTTTATCCTGAGTCAAATTGTAGTTTTTGCTTCCTAACCATCCTTCTTTTCCTTTTCTGTTGCTGAGGGATAAGTACAAATATTGTGCAACTTGTTTGTGAACCTACAAAACGATCTACTAGGTTTTCAGGACTTGCAATAGCAGCTCATGTTAATAAACCCCCTTTCCTCCCTGCCATTAATTTAAATACATGCTGATTTCAAGGGTGATTACAAAACAACATGTTTCCTAAGAAATACTGCAAAGCCTGCTGTCTGTGTTGCAGGAAGAAAGATTCCCCCAAAAGATTAGCTGCCTTAAATTGAGGAAATATAGGGCCAGATTTTTCACCTAAAATTGAAGTTGCATTTTCAAAAACACTCTACTTCCATTTAGGCAATTAAATTAATTATGATTTTCATGAAGTGCTCAGTACACAGAGGCTCCCATTGTGAAACTTGTGGCCACTTTTTCGCAAGAGCGCAGAACTAGATTTGACCAGAATTTTTTTCCCCAATAACAAATTTTGATGAAAACAAGACTAAGAATTTTTGTTGAAAATTTTCTGTAAAAATTTTTCAGATTTTTGTCAAAAAGATGAAACCTGAAAACAAACGTTTTTGTTTTGCGGTGACCAAACACTTTTCTTTTGTGTGTGTGTGTGTGTGGGGGGGGTTACAATGAAAACCCCACTTTTAAAAAATTGAGAATGAACTTTCTTGACCCCATTTTAGGACCAAAACATTTTTCTAAAAAAAAGTTAATGATTTCTAATCTGCACCCAGCATATACACACAATATACTAAGTCCCTTTGAAAATATTATTTAGGTGACCAAATGAGCGCTAAGCTCTTCTGCAAGTCTGGACCCAGTTGTGAGTGCGAAGCCCTTTAGAAAACTCTAGTCACAGGCATTAGACTCCAATTACTGCTTCAATAGAATATTTCTATCCCCCTCCAGCTAGGATCCTTTCTTAACAGTTATTCCAAATGGACTGAGCACAATTTTCAGAGTGAAATTTTGAACCCATGACTCTTAAATAAATAATAATACAGCTGCAACATAGCATTATTCATCCATAGAGCACCCACTGCTTTACAAGTTTGGGCCAGTATCACTATCCCCATTTTACAGTGGGGGAAACTGAAGGACAAAGAGGAGAAGTGACCTTCCTGAGGTTAAAAGAACAGGAGTCCTTGTGGCACCTTAGAGACTAACAAATTTATTTCAGCATAAGCTTTTGTGGGCTACAGCTCACTTCTTCAGATGCATAGAGTGGAACACACAGACAGAAGATATTTATACATACAGAGAACATGAAAAGGTGGAAGTACGCATACCAATTGTAAGAGGCCAATCAATTGAGATGAGCTATCAGTAGCAGCAGAAGAAAAAACTTTGAAGTGATAATCGAGATGACCCATAGAAGGTGTGAGAACTTAACATGGGGGGGAAAACATTCAATTAGTGTAATGACCCAACCATTCCCAGTCTCTGTTTAGGCCTAAGTTAATTGTGTCTAATTTGCATATTAATTCGAGTTCAGCAGTCTCTCTTTGGAGTCTGTTTTTGAAATTTTTTTGTTGCAAAACTGACACCTTCAAGTCTGTCACTGAGTGATTAGAGAGGTTGAAGTGTTCTCCCACTGGTTTTTGAATGTTATGATTCCTGATGTCAGATTTGTGTCCATTTATTCTTTTGCGTAGAGACTGTCCAGTTTGGCCAATGTACATGGCAGAGGGGCATTGCTGGCACATGATGGCATATATCATGTTGGTAGATGTGCAGGTGAACGAGTCCCTGATGGTGTGGCTGACGTGGTTAGGTCCTATGATGGTGTCACTTGAATAGATATGTGGACAGAGCTGGCATCGGGCTTTGTTGCAAGGATAGGTTCCTGGGTTAGTGTTTTTGTTGTATGGTGTGCAGTTGCTGGTGAGTATTTGCTTAAGGTTGGGAGGCTGTCTGTAAGCGAGGACTGGTCTGTCTCCCAAGATCTGTGAGAGTGAGGGATCATCTTTCAGGATAGGTTGTAGATCTTTGATGATGCGCTGGAGAGGTTTCAGTTGGGGGATGAAGGTGGCGGCTAGTGGCGTTCTGTTATTTTCTTTGTTGGGCCTGTCCTGTAGTCCTGTAGTAGTTGGCTTCTGGGTAGTCTTCTGGCTCTGTCAATCTGTTTTTTCACTTCAGCAGTTGGGTATTGTAGTTTTAAGAATGCTTGATAGAGATCTTGTAGGTGTTTATCTCTGTCTGAGGGATTGGAGCAAATGCGGTTGTATCTTAGAGCTTGGCTGTAGACAATGGATCGTGTGGTGTGTCCTGGATGGAAGCTGGAGGCATGTAGGTAAGTATAGCGGTCAGTGGGTTTCCGGTATAGGGTGGTGTTTATGTGACCATCGCTTATTAGCACAGTAGTGTCTAGGAAATGGACCGCTTGTGTGGATTGGTCTAGGCTGAGGTTGATGATGGGATGGAAATTGTTAAAATCATGATGGAATTCATCAAGGGCTTCTTTTCCATGGGTCCAGATGATGTCATTGATATCATCAATGTAGAGCAAGTAGAGTAGGGGTGTTAGGGAACGAGAGCTAAGGAAGCGTTGTTCTAAGTCAGCCATAAAGATGTTGGCATACTGTGGGGCCATGCGGGTACCCATAGCAGTGCTGCTGACTTGAAGGTATATATTGTTCCCAAATGTGAAATAGTTGTGGGTGAGGACAAAGTCACAAAGTTCAGTCACCAGGTTTGCCGTGATGGTATCGGGGATGCTATTCCTGATGGCTTGTAGTCCATCTTTGTGTGGAATGTTGGTGTAGCGGGATTCTACATCCATAGTGGCCAGGATGGTGTTTTCTGGAAGATCACCGATGGATTGTAGTTTCCTCAGGAAGTCAGTGGTGTCTCGAAGATAGCTGGGAGTGCTGGTAGCATAGGGCCTGAGGAGAGAGTCCACATAGCCAGACAATCCTGCTGTTAAGGTGCCAATGCTTGAGATGATGGGGCGTCCAGGATTTCCAGGTTTATGGATCTTGGGTAGCAAATAGAATACACCTGGTCGGGGTTCTAGGCATGTGTCTGTACAGATCTGTTCCTGTGCTTTCTCCGGGAGTTTCTTGAGCAGATGGTGTAGTTTCTTTTGGTAATCATCAGTGGGATCAGAGGATAATGGCTTGTAGAATGTGGAGTTAGAGAGCTGCCTAGCAGCCTCTTGTTCATATTCCAACTTATTCAACTTATTGCTTCCTGAGGTTAAACGTCAGGGAAAGTGGCAGAACAAGGAACTGAACCCAGGCAGTGGCAGAACAAGGAACAGAACCCAGGCAGCCCGACTGCCTGTCCAACCCCCTAGCGAATAGACCAATTAGGCAAAAGAGGCTGACCCATTCTTACATTTTCTTTATTGTTTTTTCACACCGTTAGTGCTGAATTGCCAGCCCTGGAAACTAAGGTCTTCTCTTTATCCCACAGAAGAACTATGTCACCAGCAGCAGCAGGGTAATCTTCCCTACTAGTGGGACTCAAATAGGGTGACCAGACAGCAAGTGTGAAAAATCGGGACGGGGGTGGGGGTAATAGGATCCTATATAAGAAAAAGACCCAAAAATCGGGACTGTCCCTATAAAATCGGGACATCTGGTCACCCTAAACTCGAAGCTGATCTGGAGGGATTCCACCTTTGGGGTTGAAACTCGTTCAACCCTTGGCCTCTCTGCTGAGGCTGCCAAGAAGGGACTCAGTTTCTCCAGCCAGATGGGTGATCATCTTGTAGTATTGACACTTGTCCAAAAGAAACTGAGCAGATAGACCCCAAAGTAACAACATACCGGCCATGAAACAGCAATTAGATGCCAATACTTTTGTCATTGTCAGCATGGGCTTCTCTGCAACGTGGTGAAACAGAGGTTAAAACTACATATTGTATAACCAGCCCCCTGAGCCATCCATCATCCCCCACCCACAGCACATTTCTTCATTCCTGTTCCTCATCACATCTCACCCCCACTAATGTCCGCCCCAATTCACACCATTTTCATATTCTAATTAGATCAGCAGTTCTGTGTCTCTCTTTGTTAACTGACACCCATAATTACCAAATACTTGACTGTCTAACTAATTAATTCCACAGGAAACCTGGCTGCAGCTTTCTGGTCCCCTTTTTGTGTTCTTAGTTTAAACATTCATGACGGCCCCTCTTTTGCAGCAGAAATATTCACGCCTCCAATGGACTGAACCTTCCTCCCTTTGGCGACACAGAAGGTCCCTCCTATCTGCCAAACTGCACTGCTGTCTCTTGTTATTTCATCCCCTAGAGAATATTCTTCCTTTCTTCTTTTGTCACGTATCTGGCTAGCTGGCAGTTCCCGTTGAATCACTAAAGTAGTCTGCATTAACCTGTGGTCTTACTATGGTAACTTCCCTATCTGTCTCTCCTGATGATACTTTATCCTTTGGAGGTCAGATTTTTTTAAAAGGACAAAACTTCCCATTAAGTATCCCTTTTACTTAGTTCAGTCTCAAGAAGGTAGGAAAGAGTTTGAAATGACTCCATCCCCCTGCGTAGTAAAAAAAAAAAAACCCTATTCTGTGCTACTGAGAATGTAAGCATAGTCTAGCAAAGGGAATGAAAACTAGGCACTGCTGCCGTAGCATTTAAAGATATCCCATGTTCACAATTAGGCCTGGACTAAATTCTGAAACTCTCAAGTTTGGATCTGGATGCAAATTTTGCGACCTGGTCCTGTGCCTAATTTTTATGCAAAACCGAGTGAAATGTGGAAGTGCCAGCTGAGTTTTGCTTGGAGGTGCTGGGTTCATTCAATCCCGAAACTCAAGGAGAAGTTGAGGCAAAGGTCACAAGTCCCACTTAGGGAACCGGGGGAAAATATCCACAAAACCTCTGCAAGTTTGTCATGTGTCCCTATTTTACTGCTTTCCCACCACTGTGGTGGTGTTCTTTGTTTACATTAAATCTATATACCGATTGAAATGTAAAGAAGTCCACGCTGAATAGACTGAAATAGATCAGCAGGAATGTGTATTTCAGGACAGCTGTATTGTAGAATACTATATACTCCTGAACAATCACCTAAGTGCAAGAGAACGAAACACTTATGTTTATAAACATCTTTTCCACTGAGGAGTAACAGCAAAATCTCTACATTTTAATCCCATTTCTCATAAAAGTTCTTTAGAATATTTAAGCAAGAAATCCACCATGCCCCGATTCTGTGTGTTATATCGTCCTTCATTTCCCCGTACAGGTGTTCAAATAATATGGTGACCCATATGGGCCCATGTAAGTCCACAGATAGACAAATAGATACTTCTGACACAGACAGAAACCCTCTGCTTTATCACTACCAAACCTTCTCCC
The DNA here is from genome assembly GCF_002925995.2 of Terrapene triunguis. Taxonomy (NCBI): domain Eukaryota; kingdom Metazoa; phylum Chordata; order Testudines; family Emydidae; genus Terrapene; species Terrapene triunguis. The sequence goes on from NW_020665277.1 coordinate 1,032,425, forward strand.
ATGCCCTACTAATGTAGCATTGTTTGATCACTGCATTTCTCTCATTACCTGCTGAACAGGGGGCACTACAGAGTCATCCCTTAAGATGCTAGCTCTTTCCTGTCTACCAGCCAAGAATCTTAGGAAGTATTCGAAAACAGGTATGTGTTCAGCAACCAAAGGGTTAAAATCAAGCTGATAAAAAAATATTACCCATCATATAGCATGATCTGAGTCTGGGTTAAATAAAGCCTTGCTGTCTAGATCAGTGGTCTCCAAAGTGGGGTGCGTCCACCCCAGGGGGTGCACAAGAGGATCCTTCGGGGTGCGCGGCAGTTCGGGCTGCCTTTTTTTTTTTCCTTGGGGCGGCAAAAATGGTAGAGCCGGCCCTGCGGCACAGCAGGGGGTGCGTGCGCAAATTTTTTTTACTGATGGGGGTGTGCAATCAAAAAAGTTCAGAGACCACTGGTCTAGATCTACCAAGCTTCTCAGCTTCACAAGATGAAAATCATTTTCTCCACTAGGTGGTGTCTGTTCTTAAAAGCTATTTAACCATTGTTAATATTGCAATATTCAGTTTTTACTCAAATACGTATCAACAGCAGCACTAGCTGTTTTAACTGCCTAAATTAGGGATGTCCATAATTTGCAGCACTAAGGGCAGGTGATGTTGGTAATTTTCTTGGAGCCCAAGGTCTGCACTGAAATTGCACTTACATTTTTAAAATCAATACTAAAATGTAACGGGTATAAGGTGTGGTCACGCTTCTATCTTCCTTGATAGACTGGGAGAAATTGCTTGTTGGTTCGGCTCAATAGCAGTAAAGGCATGAAATTGATCAGTGGTTCCTCACCCTGAGCTTACAGAGTGAGAGAAGCCACAGGTGGTATTGCAGGACTCTGCATGGGATGCATTTAATAACTTTTTATAATATAGTGTAGCGCACTCTGGCCACACCTCCAACACCCAGCTCCAATCCACTCTCTATGCCAGGAATTGAGTCCAGCTGGTGCAGAGCCCTCTGCCAGCCTCACACCAGCTGGGAGACTCTCTGAGCCAGGGGGTATTCTCAAGTAGTCTGTTTCCTTGCCCTTTAGGTTGTCAGAACAGTGTAAAAGGGCTTTAGTGTAACTTAGAATCAGGACCAACAGAGCCACAGAAAGTGTAACTGAGGGCACAATTTGGTCCTTAATGTGTGATTTGGCCACATTTCCTAACTACCCCATAGTAATTACATTAGAAAGTTCTTTTGCTGAGAAGAAATCACCTGTCTTCCCCAGGAAGCAGACTGCTTTCTTTGGCATAAGATAGTAGCAATTTGCCTCCTAGGGAGCAGTTTATTATTATCAAGAAAGACTGCCACCTCTTTTTTTTCTTTGCTACACTATGTTTTGTAATGTCTGTCTAGGTTACAGCTTCTCCCTCATTTCATTCTGCAACACTAACAGGCTGCAAGAAGATCATGCAGCACTTGTTGAGTTTGTGCACTAGGTGGCATAGGACTAACCACTTTTTTAATTGAGTGGCCCTGAAAAAAATTTCACTAAAGGGTTAATATAGAAGGAAAATGTTGTGTGGGTAGATGGCAAAGATGGAGAGAAAGGTCAAGGATTATATACAGCACGGAGTGTCTCTATTTTATGATTATCCACAAAAACAAAGGAATTGATTCTCCTCTCTCTTACACTAGTGTAAACCCGGGGTGACCTCATCCAATTGTCGGAGTTATGCTGAGGAGACAGATCAGAATCAGCCCTGAATTTTTTTCATTCTCCATTTTTTTCTGTTTTAAATCCCTGGTAGCTTCTAGCTTCAAACTGCTCAGTAGCTTTTCAAGATTGAGAACTCTTCTTACTGGCAGATGCCAAGAGTACTGGGACACTGGTGTCACACCCCATTGGAGGAGCAGGCACGGAATATTCACTGTTATCAAGTTATATTTTAGAACTTAAACAGAGTTCAACTACTGGGTCAAATTCATCTCTTGGGAAACTCCATTGAGGCCTATGGGAACTAAGGGGGTTCAGCACCTCTGTAAATCAGGCCTGAGGATTGATTGAGCAACCGAAAATGGAAGCACCTGAAATCAGCGAACACTTTTGGATTATATGACTTGCACACAGTGGGGGATATTTCAAAGGTACTAACTTCCAATGGGGGTTGGGTGCCAGATTGGCATTTGTGCCTTTGGAAATCCATATCCTGTGAATCACCAGCAGACCCATGAATAGAACCCAGAAGTCCTGATTCAAAGTGCCCCCTGCTCTAACCACTACACTGCATGCTCTGCGTCATATGAATGGTGGCATTATTTTACAGGAACTTCTGTGCTCTTGAATTTTAACACTGCTGTGCAGAGCCTTTCTGCATAAGGATGTGGCACTTTGCAGAGACAGCTCCTGAGCTCATCCTACTTAAATTTGGGTTCCTACATAAATCACCTTAATTGGTTTAAACTTTTAAGTAGTGGCTGAACAAAGAATTCTGTTTGCTTCACTTTCTTTACTGCAGGAGGCATCTTTTTGCACTTTCAGGGACTGTACTTCTAATAAACCTTTAGGCTTTAAGCAGAATCCCCATCTTCGGGGACATTTAAAAATAGACAGGACAAAGGCCTGGGGAATGCACTGAAGGGAACACACCTGTGCCTGCAGGTTGGTGAACCTGAACACTGCTTACCAGCCTCAGGGGCTTTTCTCTCCACTAGACATTTTTTTTCCCACTCAAAATTCCACTCTTTGCTATTCAGGTTGCAGTTTGCCAGTTGTAGTGGAGGCAGTTGGCTCTTGGTATTCATGCCATTGTGTTTTCTAGTGCTCTGTGCAGAGCTAGATGACAGTGGTTAAAAGCTGGCTGGCCTGCCCTAGCACTTCTGTTACCACTGATGAAGCTGTGTCAGGAATAGAAACTGGAAAATGCGAAGGGAAACGAAACCTAGAACTGGATTTTGGCCCCTCCTCTAATCCTCAGACACTGTGCTGGTTAGGCATAGTCGTAATTAAGGGGCCACAGCTGGCTGGGGGAAAACTCCTCTGGGTGCAGAAGAAGCATTATGACAACACAAGCAGCTCTGTATTGCCTCCCATCATAGGCCCTGGCACAGGGGCTGAGCCAGGGCTAAGCAAAGGGCAAGAGAAGGTGGGATTGTAGCAGTCGCAACAACTTGGAGCCTAGGCTGCAAAGCAGTCCATGGGCAGGCTAGGTAAGGCTGCTATATATCTATTTAGCTTAACAAAGAGAAGGTTAATTAGTGACTTGATCACAGTCTAAAAGTACCCACATGGGGAACAAATATTTGATCATAGGCTCTTTGACCTAGCAGAGAAAGGTACAACACGAGCCAATGGCTGGAAGTGGAAGCTAGGCAAATTCAGACTGGAAATAAGGTGTACATTTTTAACAGTGAGAGTAATTAATCATGCAACAATTTACCAAGGGCCGTGGTGGAGTTCCCATCACTGGGGAATTGTAAATCAAGAGTGGATGATTTTCTAAAAAATCTGCTCTAGGAATTATTTTGGGACAGTTCTCCGGCTGGTGCTTTACAGAGGTCAGACTAGATTATCACAACGGTCCCTCCTGGCCTTGGAATCAGTGAATCTATGAATTAGAGCAGCCACCAACACTGCTCTATTTTACGTGAAGGCTCATTTCAGTCCTTGGAGCATCCCAGAATCCAGTTCATGCAAAGGTGACAAAGCCACCTTCGTCCCCACTCCTCCTGGGTTGCTCCTTCTGTGCTGTGTCTCTCAGGAGCCACTGCACCAAGTCTATCCTTAGTGTAGACACAGCTAGGGAGGACAGGATATTGGGAGCAGCTCATTTTGCACTGAAGCCTGTTGTGCCTTGAAGCCAGAGGGATTAAATCCAGTTTTATAAACATTCTTTTAACACCAACTAGCAAAATATAAGCATGGTCTGATGGCAGCAAAGGGGTTAAAACAAGATAAATTGCATTCTTATGATGATGCCTTCGGAGCTGTCCCAGCCTAGCACTGTGCATAAGAGTTACCTGTGAAATAGTCATCTACCCTAACATTTAAACAAAATAATAAATATAATCCACATTGGAAAAGATATTGATCTGTGGATTTCACTGACATTTACAAATAAATGATGTATTGCAGTTTTCATTTCGCTGGCTGGGCTGACCCTAATGGCCTTTACATAATTTACTTTTGATTAAAGAAGTGCTTTGACATAGGGAACTAAAAGAAAAAAAAATCAATATCTTTATGACACCAACTTTAAAACAATGTGTTGGCGGGGGGGAGGTCAAACCCTATGAAGACGTTGGAATTAAAGTGTGACTTTTGAAGATGCACATTTCTATGGCAATCAGATTTTTTATATGCCAAGAAGATCTTAGCTAAATAAACACTTTAAAAAACCCCTCAGATTCAAAGAATTCAAGGCCACACTCTGGCAGCATTTGTGCCAGAGGGCAGGGCTTCCCCGCCCCCCACCCCCGCACATATATGCCAGAGGCTATGGGGCTACACTGCTGTAATAAATCCAGAGAAATGCCCCTGGGGCAGATTCTCAGCTGCTATAAATCAGTATGGCGCCACTGACTTCAGTGTCAATTTTGTCAGTCGAGCTGATGAAATTATTTGTTGTGAATAATATTCGCTATGAATTTGAGGTGGGGGAGGGGATTTGAAAAGCACAAACGGGAGTTAGGCACCCATCGCCCATTGACTTTCATTGGGAGTGGTGCACCTGCTGACCTTTGTGCCTTTGCAAACCTTCCTCTTAGCCCTTTCCCCTGGTCATAAAATGTTTGCAAAGAAACCCTGATTTCTGCAACTGGTGTCTATTCACTGGTCAAAAAGTTCAAGCCCGAGTACCTAAAGAAAGACACCTAATTCCATAGTTATTTATTAAGCTTTCAGTCTTATACAAATTCCATGCCTAAGGTGCTTATGCAAAATTCTGGGTGCCCTCTACTTATACTTAAAAACACTGGTGATACAGGAGAAACATTGACCCGAGCTGCAGTACCTCTTCCAATCCCCCTTCCTGTACATCACTTTATCAGTGATGTGACTAATACAGTTTAAAATCCCCATCAGACTTTCCCAGTAAACATTCCATTCTCAGCTCCTTCGGGCTTCTCAGTGCCTCAAAGAGATGGACTTTGCAGCCTGTCCAGAAAAATCAACAAATCTGGGCTATTTCTGACCTTAGGGCTCTTGTTCAAGTGGGTGCAGAATTATCCTTTCATGCAAACTGGTGGCAGCATTTTTCGTTCACTTTGCACAGACACAAGGGACTGGAAAAGGTGAAATGTGAGGGAGAATCAAGTCCAACTTTTCAGTTTCATACATTTAAATATTTAGAGATGAAAAAAACAAATATCTAAGGTGAAATATAAACTATAATATCTACTGGAACTATGCTGAAAAAGAGGAAAATATGTATCTTATTACACAAAATTGGGTTTTCCCATTAGCCACCTTACTGCCATATGTTGTAAACTAAAACATTGCAATGTGGAAAATGATGGTGACACTAAGATAAAGTGATATTCCCGGTTAATGATATCCAAAAATATTTATTTTGGCTCCCCAACTGTGTACAACATGCATAATTGATGCACGCATTTGCAATTAGCACGTCCTGGCATAAAGAAAATAACAACAATCCGTTTGCATTTTTCAAACATGACAACAAAATATTAAGATCTTTTATGAGTCCTTCTGATCATCTCTGCAACAGATACTAGCACATTTCATTTTCCTAGAAAACTGGAAGCGGTGGGGGGGGGGGGGGTTTTTTTTTTTGGAAAAAATAGTTGGCAGGGGTTGGTGATAGTTCATTTGTTTTTTATTACCCCTTTGGAATAATGCTGTGAGCATTGCATTTCCTATTTTCTCCCTCATGTTTCTTGAAAGCACATGAACTAGAAAAAAAAAGAGTAAAAGATATTACTATTCGATACATCATAACTGTATCATATTTCTTAATACAGAAAGCTCACTGTAGGTTGTGCCTTTTGTTTTCTTTATTTTACATTGTTGAGTGAATTTAGGACCTGATAGAAAACCCAACAAAGTCAACTGGGGGCCTTTAAGTTGTCACATCACAGACAGACAGAGAAATGATGCCATCAAGCTGAGAGTTAGGCCTAGTGAAGTAAAAGGTCTAGAAATAAGGATCCAGTTCTAAATTGCTGTTTGTTAAAACCTGCCATCCTCTTGTCCCAGCCTGTCGGAGAGCCCTTTTCTCAAACTTCTCCCCCTCTGCTCATTCCACGCTTAACGCCGGCTTCCTTTCTGTGGCCTCTCACAATTTCATTGCTTGGGAGGCTTCTCCTTTGCAGCTGATGCTGTCTCATACCATCTCATTAAGACCATCTCTGTCTTACTTCAACTCTCAATTGAAAACTTAAGGCCAGATCCTCAACTAGAAAAAAAGCCTGCATAACTCCACTGACCTCAATGGACAGGGCCGGCTTTAGGCCGATTCCCTGGAATCGGGCCCAGCGCCTAAGAGGGCCCCGCGCCTTAGGCGCCATTTAAATTTTTTAATTTTTTTTACTCACCCGGTGGCAGTCCGGGTCTTCGGCGGCACTTTGGCGGGGGGGGGGGGGGGGTGTCCTTCAGTGCCGCGGAAGACCCAGAGCGAGGGAGGACCCCTGCCGCTGAAGTGCCGCCGAAGACCCGGACTGCGCCAGGTATTCGAATCGGGCCCCGCAGTTCCTAAAGCCGACCCTGTCAATGGAGTCATGATTTACACCAGCTGAGGATCTGGATTTATTTTCTCTGCCTACTTCTGCTAACAGGAGGTATGCATAAGGGGGGAAAATAACAATGCAATTACAGATCTTTGCAATACATTCTAAGAAACCATTTGTGGGGGAGAAGCTAACGAACGCTACAGCCTATGCTTCATTCAAGTCTGTTTCCTTATATACAGTAATGGCCTGATGTTTCAGAGTTTCTGAGTACCTGCATCTCCCACTGACTTCAACTAGTGTTGTGTGTGCACTCAGAACCTCTAAAAACCAACCTCAGCTGTGTCCACCTATTATTCAAATACTGGCCTGATTCTCATTCATTCTAAGGCCCCTTGATAATAACACCATTTTCGCAGAGTAAAGGGTCCTTAAAATGAACATTAATTACATTTACAGCCACTTTAAGTTCCCTTTATGTTGCTACAGTGGTGCAAAGTGGCCTTAATATAAATGAGAAGCAGGCCTTGTGTTGTTTGTTTGTAGTAGAAGAGTTTGCATTCTCTGTCTAATAATCCTTTGCCTACCACATTATCTTCATTATCCCATGTATCAATTTTTTGTAAGCCCTTCTCTGATATTGAGTTTCCATACAGCTATATATAATCCTTCCGCCCTCAACAGAAGTCACGATTACACAACAAAAACAAAAAAGCTATAGGTAACTGATCTGGGAAAACATAATCAGCTGTGTGCCAGTTTATTCAATCTGCCTAATATATGAAGTTTACAAACATCCTACTGATTATCCTCTGATTTTTTTTTTTTTGGCAGCACTAAAAACAAAAAACGCAAAACCTGTTGCTACTCAATTTCAAGTCTGAATAAATAAGAAAAATAATATTCAATAGGCAAAAGACATTTGGCCTAGATTCTTTCTGCAGATTTTCCAAAAAAAATCACCAAGATTGGGAGTCTAGAGGTAGCATCATTAAAATCAACAGACAGTAAAAGATAGGGCATCAGGTAATAGACTAAAGATGTGTACAATAGTGACAGTTGAAGCAGAATCCTAGGAAGGAAGAAGTTTTGGGTTGAAGTATAGGAGGCTGGATCTTGCAAAGCACTTAAGCCTCATAATTTAAAGCATGTGAGTAATCCCATTGTAATCAGCTCACATGCTGAAAGTTAACCTTATGCTTAAATTCAGGATCAGGAGCGGAATCATTTACGCTTCTTGCTTGCACATCAACTGGAAAGCCTAGAAAACTCAGCAGTGTCCATTTGCAGAGGTTCATGAAAAAGCACTTGCTGGTTTCAGGTGACGAAGGTCTGACGTCTCCCACCTTTGTGTCTGAGTGGATCCCAACACTTAACCAAAGCCACCTCACCGGCCCCCCAGTTTTCAGATTGAAAAGCACAAACTCCTACTGTGACAGGGGACACTCACCTCTTGTGCATACTCCTGTCCGATGAGTGTGAACCGGCACTCTCTCTTTCTCTGCTCCCGGTGCCCTCTGTCAGCTGTGCCCCTCGTCCAGTGAGTCTTCAGTGGCCACGTTACAGTCTCTGTGCACGAACAATCCCCTTTTGGGGCAAAAGGTCCAACAGGGCTTGTCCCTGCACCCTGGGTAATGTCTTTAGCCCTGTCTCTGGGCTTCTAAATGAAACTTGTCCCCTTCTCAGGGCTTTGGCCACCTTCCCAGTCGGGCACCTGCTACCTCTTCCTTCCTCACCCTTCTGGCCCCAGCTAGCAACTGACCTGCTCAGCACCTGCCGCTCCTGAGCCTGCTATGATTGGCTGCTTCCCTGCAGCCTTTCTAGGCAGGCCTGGATGAGCCACCTTCACTGCTCCTTTTCCTGAGGTGGGGTGTGGCAGGACTGCCAGGCCTCCAGCAGGGGGCAGGTGGGCTCAAAGTGGCCTTGCCAACTTTGGTTGGATGTATTCCTGGAGATTTCCTCACATGACATAAGCTTTAATTAAAGATTAATCTTTAATTCCTGGAGACTCCAGGCCAATCCTGAAGGGTTGGCAACCCTACCTCAAAGGGCCTGGTACACTCCATCACACCTACCCATTTCAGTATTGATCAAGTATCTTTTCACGCACTGCATCCGAGCTGATGGTATTAAGGGTTGATTTCTGTAAGCAAGAGTCATTTGGGGCTGGTCAGTTCACAGCCATGGCTTAGAAGGGGAGCTGCAGCAATCAGTGGTTATTGGTGGTAGAAGGAAAAATCTGAACATCCTGCTGAATCTTTTCGATCTCTGAGAACCTGACTGGTAATGAGGAATATGTAGCTGCAACATAGCTGACAATGTTACAGGAGGCTAATCCAGATCACTCTTCCATAGACACACGGATTCTGCAGGGCTAACGGGACTGAGAATGTGCACATCAGTAGTCAGCACAGTATATGTGATTCACGTAGAGCACATATGTTCTTGACCATAACAAACTAACTCACCCATCATTCTTAGTGACCACTGCACTGTGCATCTCCATTTTGTTCCAAGACCATAGCATATACACTGAGGCACTGTAGGGTCAATATGGAGGTGATTTAAATGTACTTCCATGATGCTCTTTTAGCCAAACCTTGGCATATCTGTTTTATGGCCTCAAGTTTTGAGGACCTCAATAAAATTTTAATTAAAAACCAATTGACCAGACAGAAGCTGTAAATTCCTGTTTGCTGAAGTGAAAACTTAGGAATAGTCCCTGCTTGTAGAAAAATAGGATAATAATCTTCAGTTCTTCTCTTCTACTGTGACTCACAGGAGTACTTTATACAGCCTGACCCTCATCACAGATGCATTTACATGGAACAAGAAGACTGAGTCAACTCTTAGTATTACTATTTATTAGAAAAATTTCCAATTGGGAAATGCTGGTTTTCCCATGGTAAATTTCAAAAAATGCGGGGAAGTGGTTTTCTCCCTTTTTATCTTACTGTTTCCTACCTTTTTTCCAATAAAGCAACAATTTTAAAAAGTGTGAGGGAGGGAGGATCTCTTCATGTTAAAAATATTCTTTCACTTCTAAAAATTAACACAAAAGTAGGAAAACAGCCCAGGTAGAGAAAAATGCCACAGATTTGAAATGAAAATTTTTGAAAATTCCAAACAATGTTTTATTTCCTGAATTTTTTTATTTCGGAAAGCGTTTGGAAAATGAAAAAATTTGTGAAATGAAATTTTTAAGTGAAAAATTTTGTTTTCAGCAAAACCCTACTTTCTAGTGAAAAAGCTTTTTGTTGGAAAATTGTTGATAAACTATTATTTATTATTTGCTTCTGGTAGTGTCCACTATGTGCTATGTGCTGTTGCGTGGTGCATCATATTTATTCATTCCTCCCTTAAAGGGGCCATGTTAGTGCAATATAGTGTTTCAAATCAACTCTGCTGTCTGTAGTGGAAGATTCCTTCCTCACTAAGCTCTTAGGGAACAACCAGAGCACAACCCTGCTGTTCAAACTAGGTCCTGGCCCAAGGGTTGGGGCTAATGTGAACAAAAGAACCAGTCACTGAGTGGAACTGGAGTTGGGGATGAGAATCACTGGATTCTCCATCAGTTTTGGGATTGAAATCTGGAGATGTTATAGGAGGATTTTACTCTCTCTGTGTCTTTAAGAAAGGACTAGAGGTTACAAGGCAGAAAAGAAAGTGAAGTTTGCTAAAGGCCTTGCACTGGACCCTTAGATGGTGTAGCACTACTGAAGTCAATGGTTTTTTATATCAACTGAAGGTCTGTCCTCCTGTCTTCTCTAATCCACCTACAAACAAGACAAGAGCCCGGTCTTTATAATTTCCGTGCATCCTGAATGAAAAATGGGAAGAGAGGGCTGCTTTAGTGATGAGGTCATTTCTCAAATGGGGCTTTCAGTTTTAATTACTCTGATTGACAGGGGAGACAGCTACAGGCCCCACGGCTCTGGCCTGCTCACTTGGTTACAACACACTCATCACCAAGTGCCAGCTCCAGTGTACAGCGGGACCCGCTGAACTCCAAGAGGAAACCCAAAAGGTCATGTTTTACCTTTTCAGAGAAGGCTAAAATTACAACCGGCCACTCATGTGTAAAAACACTGCCAACCAAAGGAACGGAGAGCTCCCCAGACAGATCAGGATTGTGAAAAGGGCAGGAGGCAAAAACAAAATGACTCCTGATAGTCTTGAGAAGGTCTCTGCTCCTGCTGAATTTTACTTGGCGGTGGGGCTGGAATTCACGGACCAGGGGGCCCTTTCTTTTATGAGTCATTCAGAACAAAGTGCCACTCTACTAACTTGGACATGCTCTCCCAGCATCCTTGTGCTGGGCATTTTTGCTTATATTTCACTGTCATTTTAACCTTGTGCACAACAGCAGGAATCCATCAGCATTAAGCACCTTGGCCCCCAGTAAGCCTGGAGGAAAAAAGAACCCAAGTGATTTAGGTGCTTACATCCCATTTCCAAAAGTGCCTAGGAGAGTCATTTAAGAGACTAAGTCCCATTAACTTTTTGTTCCTTGATTTTAAAAATTTACTTGTAAACACATGCTTAATTTTAAGCACTTGCTTAAATCCCATTGATGTTATGCTGATTTGGTGCCCTATCCCATTTTCATCTGTGACAGAATATCCCCCTGTGTTTACACCCTACACTGTGTGTAATAATACAAAGTATACCTTGTAAGGTATCATTTGAAAACTCATAATTTGCTTGTCAGTATTGTCCTGATAAAATATGTGTTGCAACACTGTATGTGAAATTATAAGATTCCCCAGCATGATGCTATTAATACATGTTCCAAACCCCACATCCCTGCCAAGGCAGAAGTAAGGCCCATCCTAAACAAAGGAAGGAATGTGTGCTTGCCTTAAATTATTGGAGATGACCTATCTCCTAGAGCTGGAAGGGACCTTGAAAGGTCATTGTGTCCAGCCCCCTGCCTTCACTAGCAGGACCAAGTACTGATTTTGCCCCAGATCTCTAAGTGGCCCCCTCAAGGATTGAACTCACAACCCTGGGTTTAGCAGGCTAATGCTCAAACCATTGAGCTATCCCTCCCCCAATTTGTTTTTAAGCAGTAAACTGAGTCATGAAACAGGGAGGGAAAACAAAGGAAGTTCAAACAGCTGAAGAAAAAACAGCACGGAATATCCTTCCACATAGATTCTTTGTCTCCTGTGTCTCAGCTGGGAATTTTTTCAAGATGTGGACTGAAACTATAAAAAAGGTGGAACAAACACCCCAAGGCTCCCCCCTCTCTCTTCCTACCTATTGCATGCACTGCATCTAAAGAAAAAAGAAACAGCCATTGGACTCTGGGGGAGAGGTCCTGACCTAAACAGTTTGGTCAGTGAGACTGCTGAAAGCATGTGGTGAGAAAACTTTGCTTTGAATCTAATGTAGTTTGCTAAATTGTGCATCAGTATGAATTTTATTTTTATTAACTACAAAGAGATAAATTTTAAGTGAGTACAATTACTGAGGCATAAAAGTCAGAAATTGTTACAAGAAAAATAAACTTGTTTTACTGTTTTATCTGATCCAGTGTGTTCAGGTTGAAGTGTCTGGATAATGCCATTTGGGATAAAAAGTTGTGTGCATATTATTCCCTTAAAGGAATAACCAACTCAGTATATTTGTGTTGTTCAATAGAGGGCTGGGCAGTACAGGACATACGTTTCTGGGGCAAAATCTAGGACAGGGAGTCTGTTGGGGTCATCCTGTAGTAGTCTTTAAGGCTAGTAAGAATCAAGGTGTGGCTGGCTGGCTGCAGCACACACAGACATGGCTAGGAGTGACTTACATGCTGGAGGCTGTTTGGGAGCAATCCAGGTTAGAAGCTACAGCAGCAAGGAAGGCATTGTAAAGGGAACCCCACCTTACTGAGCAGGGGTGACACAGCTACTTATTAGTCATACCCTGGTATGTCACAGCATCCCAAACTACTGTAAGGAATCTAGGTAAATCACCTGCCCATTCCTTGCCTCTCCTTCTTGCTGTGGGATTCTCCAGACTGCAGGGCTGCACACTGCCCCAAACTCAGGCCCAGGCCCTGGGGAGGCTGAACAAGCAGGGGTAAGTGCACATATGTGGGCTGGTGGGATACTTTTCTCAGGGTGTCCACAATTGTAAGTTATCCTGGTATCCCTGTGCCTTAGTAAAGGAGGGGTTTGTTGGTGTTAAACGGTGTGAAAGCTCCCTGCTACCCCAGTCTGTGAGCCTGCCAAACTTCTTAGGACTCCACCAGCCCTAACTTTGCTTTGTGGATTAAACCTTGGTGTACTTCAGTTCTGGAACACTCCAGTGCCCTCCAGCCACAGTCACTTACCGAAATTACCAAGCTTGCTATCTCCAAAGAGACAGAATATACAGCAGCCTGTTGGGTCAGCGGAGGGTGTGCATCTCCCTTTAATAGAATAGCACTGAGATGAATTAAAACAGGAATACATTTTTTAATAAAAAACAAATATTTAAGTGATACTAAGCAGAAATAATAGAAACAGAAAATTATTACAAATAAAACAAAAATATAATCACATTTTCTAGTGATTAAAACTTAACAGGCTACAATCCTGGGCTAACATAATTTTCTTACCTAAAGCAACTTTTCAGCATCACCAATCCCCCCCATGGTAGGGGATCCACCTTCCGTGGAATACAGAGAGTGCTGATCGCTTTGTTCCCTCTGTGATGAATAAACAAAATGTCTTTTTGCTTCTCCTTATATCCCCAAAGTTTCAAGAGTCAGGATGATCCCCTGGAGTTCAGACTCCAGTGTGCTGACAGCATGCTGTTTCCCCTTCCTCACGATAATTGGTATTTACCTCAGAAGCAAATGAACTGCCCACAGTCTCTGGTATCACCATGCTCATCTTACATTAGCGATCAGGAAATGATTATCCTCCCTCTTGTCTGGAACAAAGCTTATTTCCCCCTTTGTTTGGTTACAGACTTTAAAGGATAATATCAGTAAGTATCCATAATTCCTCATTTAGTGTCAACATACACATTTCACAATGATCTTAATTCCCAGTGTGTTACATGCTTTCATTTGATATCTCATGTGATATTCTTTATAGATAAATATTATGACAGCAATGGGGTAGGTGTAGTGAGTTTGTCGGGTTTGAAAGGAGCTGTTGTTACATGGCAGTGAACCCTTTGCCACAGGGCACTGAGGGGCTGTTAGGTTCACAGGTGGGTGGGGGACGTGTTACTCTTGCTTAGTCCCCTGCTTGGTTGAGTCAAGCAAGAGCACAACCAAACTCTAAATACTGACTCGCCTTATATGGATGACATAGAAGAAGCAGGTCTTTGAATGAGTAAAGAGTGCTGGCTGGGGTGACAGAGATTGGACAGGGTGCAGGGGTCAGCATAGAAAAAAGGCATGAGAATGGTAGATGAGACTAATGGGGCAAGACAACTACCAGGAATGACTCTGCTAACGTTCTGTGAAAACCCACATTCGTGTGATATGTCCACCCCAGTCTGGCAGCTGCAAGAGTTTGGGCTTGTTGACCTAAACATCCAAACTCCTGGGTGTTCTTCTCCACCCATCCCCTGCAAGTCCGTTGACATTTTCCCCCTTGGATCGTCGGTGGAGGTAGCTGGGATGAGATGCATGGAGTGGCCATAGACTTTTCACACACGCATTCCAAGCTCAGCATCCTTGCCATGTAAAGGCAGATTTTATTTCTTGCAAGTGTGATTAGAACAGCTGAAAGCGCTGAGTTTTCAATCTGCAAATGATACGAGAGGCCATGGAGGGATCAGGTGGGCCCTAAAGGATGTTTTACTGACTTTCAGCTCTGTTTTACAAGTAATTATCGAAAACAAAAAACAAACAAAAACCTAACTAAATTGTTATACTCTGCCTCCTAATTTCCCTTCATGGATTTCTCACTTAGACCAGGACCATAAATGTTTTGTATCTTTAATTTCCTACCATTGTCAGTGCAGTGTACCTCAACATCATTATTTATCGGGAGAATAAAATGAATGCAACAGCGCTTTGAAACGAAGAGGTTATTTTGCACCAGAGGCTTCTCTGGAATTAGATTTATCACACACTCTATGACTATTTGCAATTTACTGTCCAAATGCCTTTTTTTTTAAATGATATAAACAGTTACTAGTTGTTGATTTTCTTGGCAGCTATTTAGAAAGTGTATCTGGCATATTGGAAACACATAAAATGTCCGCCATAGTGCCATCCTTGCCTCTAAAATACAACAGCAGCCCATTTTCCTAGAGCAGCAAACAATTCTGAGTTGGTGAAATTCACCCCTTATGTGGGGGGCATCTGTCAATCCCCCTTTAAGTCTGATTTAAGCCTTATTTTGAAGGCCTAAGTGGGATTTAAGGAGTTCTTTGACTTTTTGCTATCCCTGTGCGCAGAGGTGAATTTCGCCCTAAACTAGTGAATATTGTCAAAAGATACATAGTCAGGTCCTGTCTGTCCTCTGAAATGTGATTGACTATTTCTGTGGCTCTGACATTCTAAAAGCCTCTCTTGAGGGTCTTAGTCCAATCTTTGAAACAGAGAGGCTGGATAGTCTTCTGGTTAATACCTAGACAGTAAAACCTGAGATCTGAGTTGTACTCGAGGGCTGAAAATAATCTAGGGAGCTCAATCTGTTTAGTTTATCAAAAAGAAGATCATAGGTAACTTGATCATGATGTGTCAGTATCTTTACAGGAAGAACATACCAGGTAATAAAGGACTCTAATCTAGCAGAGAAAGGTAGAACAAGAACCAATGGCTAGAAGTGGAGACAAATTCAACTTAGAAACAAGGCTCAAGTTTTTAACAGTGAGGGTGATTAACCTCTAGAACAAACTACCCTGAGAAGTTAAGGATTCTCCATCCCTTGTAATTTTCATGTCAAGACTGGATGCTTTCTGGAAGATATGGTTTAGTCAAACACTCAATACAGGAGTAACATGATAAGATTCTCTGGCCTGTTATAGAAAGGAGGTCAGATTAGATGATCTAATGGTCCTTTATGGCCTTAAATCTATGAATTCCTGGGTCTGCCACAGACCTTCTATGTCACTTTGGTAAGTCGTTTTACTCCTCTGTGCTCTGTTTACGCATTTGGTCAGATTCCGCATCTTAGACCTGTGTTGGGAGACTTAACTGATTGATGTTTGTGCGGCGCTCCAGCCCTGCTGTGTTTAGCGCCACAGGAATGTCTACAAATTAAAGTTTAAAAGGGAGTTCAACACTGCATTATTGATACAATACTTACTAGCTTAGATACTTACATGGCCCTCATCCCTGTAGTACCTGAGCAGGTCACAAAATGTATTTTATCCTCACAACACCGTTGTCAGGTTGGGCAGTGTTATTATCCCCATTTTGCAGATAGGGAACTGAGGCACAAGAGACACTAGGGCCCAGATTTGTAAAGGTGTTTAGGTGCCTAAAGATACAGATAGATAGGCACCCAGCAGGATTTTCAAAAGCATATAGGTACCTAACTCACACTGGAATCCCACTAGGTGCCTACATACCATTAAAAATCTGGTCCTAAGTGATTTGCCCAAAGCCACACAAGAAGTATGTGGTAGAGCAGGGAATTGAACCCCCATCTGTGAGGGGCTATGCTAATACCCTAACCACTAGACCATTCTTCCTCTGACAACATAACCCACTTTGTACTGAAGTTAGACAAACCCTACTGAAACATTTCATTGCCATCATTACCCCAAAGACACCAGCAATAACACATTTTGTAAAAACTATTATCTTTAGATATAGAACATTCTGCTCTGCACATCACAACAAGGAAAACAGGCCCTTAAGTGGTCTGTATGTTTCATTCATTCTGCCATCCACCATGCGCATAGACCCCAATCCAACAAAGCACATAAACCCATGCACAACTTTAACTTGATTTCACTGGGACTACTCAGGTACTTAAAGTTACTTGTGAGCTTAAGTGTTTTGCTCGATCACAGCTATATACTGTAGATGACCCAGCATTTACAGTAGACTGTGCTATTTTGCAAAAGTTTACGCAGCAGGATAGTATGCAGATTTTCAAGGATACATTTACTGGTATAAGTACCTCCCCGGCATTATTAAACAACAAACTTGCTGAGGAATTCTTGCATTGTATCTCAGTGGAAATGAAATACAGTCACTTGCTAGGGAGCAAACAACAATAAAATGAGAGCGAATGCTCCCTAAGAGCTTCCTAAAACAAGAAAAATCTGATATGCAGCCTGTGTACTGATGCAATTATGAGACTTCTAGCTCTAAGCTGTAACAGATGGAATTTCCCCCCCTCCCTCTCTCTGGTGATAAGGTGAATGGTTTCCCCAAGGGAAGAGTTCAGAGAGCTGCTGACTTGGCAAGGCTTGTGCCAAGCAGCTGGCTGTTGACAGAATTATGGGTATTGATAGGCATAGCCCGAGAGGGAGGCAGAAAGGCACTTCTGCCTCCGATCTTTTCCTGAAAGAATTGATACAGGTCACGGCTACATGGATTAACGAATTTGAAATGGGAAAACAATTGAGTTGTGCTGCAAGGCAGATAGGCATTGACTCACTTACCTTTTATGTATTAAAACATTGCATATATCTTCTGGACCTGATTGTACTGCACTTTATAAAAACAGCTCAAATGTTTTGATTCCTGAGACAACTTACAACCTGACAAAAGAGAGGCTTTGGCGGCCAAGGAAAATTGGCAAGAAACAAAATAATGATAATAATAGTTTTGTACTCATCTGGTCTCTCATCAGAGGGTCTCAAACTAGTGTACAGACATTATTCAGTTATGCTACACAGTATCCTTACCTGAATTAGGTAGGTATTATTAACCCTTTTTATAAGTGTGGAAATAAAAGCATCATGAAAATTAAGCGTCAGTTGGCATAACACAAGGCTTGAGGTCTGCACATCTTTTTGCATGGCTATTTGTGGCCCTACTTTTGCATGTGCTATTACCACAGTTCTCCATTTGCACACTGGGCTTCCAGATAGTCATGTGGATGCTCAAATGCCTGTTTAGCTCAAACAGTCCTTTAAATTTTCTATAGTGTCTTGCAGCTGAGCATCCCAAAATATATTACAAGCATTAATAGGGAGATATCTTTATCCCGCATCTCACAGATGGGAAAACTGAGGCACAAGGAGGCAGAATGATTTGCTCTAGGTCAGTAGTAGAGGCAGAATTAAAAAACAGTAGTTCTGACTCCCAGTCATCTTGCTGTAACCACTACACATGCTTTTTCCTATAAGGAGTTGGAAAGCAGGAGGCTTTAGATTCCAGGTTCTGCTGTCCAGACTTGCACATGTGGGAATTAAACCAACTAAGATGGTTGCATACACTGGTTTGGAAGCAGTACAGGTGGGAGGTACAATAACTAAACTGCATAGCAGACATTCCCTGTCCTGAAAAGTTTAACAATCTGATCTTCTTAATGTCCGATTCACTCTTTGTAGATCTGTTGCCTACCACCATCTGATTCAGCCTCAACATAATGTGCAATGTAAGGACATTTGTGCCACAGCTTCGCTCTGTTGACCAGGTACCTTGACTAACAGAACAGGTGCCCTTTAGTGCTGGGCTGCCAGTGAACAGATGCACAATGGGGATGTCAGTAAGATGCAGAAGCAAGGTGGAGAATGGAAGAATAATCTGCAACACACAAGTATTTAAGGGTGGTGGCACTTGTGCTCTGAAGTAAGAGGCACGTAAAATGGAGAAGGCCTGTTTTACATGGGTGGCTTCAATGGAAATACTTCTGAGCTACTCCAGTGCTAGTGTCATGAGTCACCATCTCATTAAATGCTTCAGAAGAGCCTGCAGAGTGAAATAGTTGTTCATCATTGTCACGGGAGAAGCATATCCACATCCTGAACAATAAGAGAAAGAAGAGGAGATGTAGTTGGTTCAAGTTCCCTGCCTAGGGGGAAAACGAGAGTCTCAACCTTTCCCGTACTGAAGAGGGCTCAGCAACAAAGCCACTTGGCAGCACTAAATCTCAGCTCAATCTCAATGAGCAGTGATGAACCAACTTAAGCTGCTATGGAGACAGCGAGTTTTGTTAGTCAGCCACAGCTGCCTCGTTTCCCAGTACATTAAAGCATCCTCTTTTGAAACCATAATTTCCCCCCCATTATTGATGTTTTCCACACCTCTTTCTTTAAACTACTGACACTCACTCTGCCTCCATAGCACCGACTACAAAAATCTCTTTATTATCAAGAGTGTTTCAACAGAGAGAAGACAGATGGTAAACTGATGCACTCAGACTGTAAAAGAGGCCCATCTGCGTTATACACGGAGCTTGTCTCAACCATTGAGGGCCATGAAATCAGCTATCCAGACCTACTGCTTTATTTTTTGCCTTTTCTGTATGTGTAGGGAGCTTGGATGAGTGCATGAGGTCTCTCTGGGATTATTTGCAGTGTAAAGCCTCCCTCATGAGGAGACTCCTGGGTGAATTTGTTTCAAATGATTATTTTAGCTTAATTCAAAAGTGGTGACTCCCTGTAATGATGAAGGGTTTGCATCCCTGATCCTTTGAGAACGAAGAGTGAAATACTAGCTCCATCGAAGTCAATGGGAATTTTGCCTTTGACTTCTTCAATGGGGCTAGAATTTCATCCCATGTTTTCCGGATAATGCTGGTAAAAAAAATACAGAAAAAAATTTTGGGGGGAAAAAAAATAAAAATTTTCAACTAAGTTTTGAATTTTGAGATGATTTCCTCCACTCTATAAACTGGTGGAAAAACAGCACACATCTTTTTGCAAATATTTTTGTCAACATTTTTTTTTTTAACAGTTTCTACTAAAGAAACTGGGTAGGAAACTTCGGGAACAGTATAATCCAAGAGATGAGGGTGGCTAAGGAAACACATTCTATTTAATGGGCAGTGGAGAAATAGTCTATGCTTGAGGCTGACCCAGAATGGCTTGTTAAACCCATATTCCACCTAAGGACATTTTGCTTCCACGCTCTAGGTTTCAAGTACTTAATTCCCAGTTATTTTTCACTATTTATTGCCCTTCTGGGTTCCAAATGAGCTGGGCTGTGGCAATACCAACATGCCACAGGAAAGGCTTTTGACATGAGCCTTCAGGCATTGACCTGAAGCAAGATCATGAAAGAAATTTAGTGTTTTCGTAAGATTCCCAGCCCAGTTTTGCAAACCGAACAGGTCTGGATACTTTAGAAAAGCATTGGAACTTTTGAGTGCTTATCCAATCTGTACAGCAAAGGGACCCCTTTCCAGAAGAGGAAAGCTGTTTAAAGAACCAAGATATCCTCCTCTTCCCAAATTCCCCTCAATGAAAACACAACATGCATCTAGAATTATTATTATTATGAAGTATTCCCTGACACAGTGGCAATGCAGGTCTGAATGTCTGTGGTGTTGGCACAGGCCCCACAGTGAGAGCTATAGCCCCAGCTATATATCTTGCTTTGCTTACCTTTACCAAGAAATTGTTTATGGTCTGTAATGTCAGAGGGTTCTGCCCTCCATTCTTTTTCCAATCATAACACAGCAAAGCCATTTGGATTTCTGAAATGTCACTGTGTCTATCCAGAGACCCAGCGCAGACAAGGTAATTATCCCTTCCTGTCACCCTTTCTTACTGTGACTTGTAAAAAGAAAAAAAAAAGTGTTTTCACTTCGTCTGTCAACCAGTGTTTTAGGAAATGCTTCTGGTTCCCAGCTCACGCAGCGTAACAGAAAATCTCTTCATAAACACCCCACCGACAGCATGCCCCATTGTTGTTTGTGTGGCCTAACATACAGCAGGGCACTGAGCATGGGATAGTCTATCCTGATTCTATTCCAGCTGTTTTTGATGATAGGTGTTACTCTATGTTAGGGCCTAACGAAGTCAGTGGGAGTCTTACCATCGACTTCACTTGGTTTTGAATCAGGCCCATAAAGCCAACTAAAGGGACAAAAGAAGAATAAACTTTTTCCAACGCCCCACCCTCCCAACCCCCCAAAAAAACACCTCAAGAAAAGCAATGTATCATGAAATTGCTTGGGACTTTGGACGTGAGTGACAGGAGCAATTCCTCAAGAGTAAAAGCAGGGAACATTTTTAGGAAGGAAGCTCCAGTTCTGGATGCACACTTAGGCAGCCATCAAGTTAAATTAATTAGGATAGTTAATAAGGCTGAGAAAAATCTCTAACAGGGCAAGAACGTAAGTGTTAACAGACTTTGGTCAAGTAAGATACACATGGGCACTCTGATGGTACCTTCTGATGACCATTCATACTGAGCATTGTTGTTTAATATTTCTTAAGCACAAACACAAGGCTGGCTTTCTGCTGAAAAAGCTCTTTTTAAACCAGAGAGATCTTATCTTTCATTTTGTATAGATCAGTTTTGCAGCATCTTGAAGTATTTATAGTTTTAATACATAACCATAAATGCCCCCTAAACAAGGGATATTGCACCTTTAGATTACTATTATTGCTTTATTGTTCATCACAACCATAAATTAGCAACTTCCCCCAGCAATACTGAAAGAGTGCAGAATTAGGTTACAATGTGCGTACACAAGAACCTATTAAAGCATTACTATTTCTTAAAAGTCTTTATAGTTTTCCAGTGCACACCTATAAGTGTTTCAATTAAAGATCTACATGCTTGCCCAGTAATTGCCCTCCCATTCAAGAGAGAGTTTTGGCAGCGGAAAAAGAAAAGCAAGACTAAAAGGTGGAAAATTGGAATATAAAACACCGAAAATGAAACTGCCATAAAAAGAAAGCCATGGGTTTAAATTATGCTAATTAGAGATGTATATATGATGTGTATATGTTTTGATTCTTACACTCTGGCTGCTGCAATGAGACCATTGTTTGCTCCTCTGGTCAAACCATCTTCATTTCCGTGTAATGAGTTCTCATGCTCAGCTGTCTCGCTGGTAATCGGTATCTGGAATAAAATGACATTCCTCTCTGAAGGCCAGGCGTTGCTGTAGCTCATTTCAGCATAGGTACACCTCTACCCTGATATAACGCGATCTGATATACCACGAATTCGGATATAACGCAGTAAAGCAGCGCCCCGGGGGGGCGGGGCTGCGCGCTCCGGTGGATCAAAGCAAGTTCGATATAACGCGGTTTCACCTATAATGCGGTAAGATTTTTTGGCTCCCGAGGACAGTGTTATATCGGGGTAGAGGTGTATAAGGAACTCTGAACTTCTTGGGCAACACACATGGTAGAGGTACATTCTTGCAGATGCAGACTTGAGCTCTCAAAGGAATCGTGACAGGAACTACAGGTTTTTTAATGCCTCCTGGAGAGGATTCTGAAACCCTGCACCACACCACTCAAGAGGAAGATCTGCGCAGCCAGCCAATGGCTTGGCGTTTGGTGGTTAATTGCAGCCCTGGTTCAGAGGGAGATCAGCATGCCAGGGAACTAATTAAGTACAGATGAGTCCATTTAAGCTGAACCTCTTAAAAGAAGGGCATCAAGTCTTAGTGGTAAGACAGATGGGGAAACGGGGTGTTGGCCAGAAGGAAGGGCAAGGAGCTTCAGGAGAACTTACAAGCTATCTTGTGTTAGAATCCTAGAATATCAGGGTTGTAAGGGACCTCAGGAGGTCATCTAGTCCAACCCCCTGCTCAAAGCAAGACCAACACCAGCTAAATCATCCTTTCCACTTCTGATTTTGCAGTTTTGAGTTTTCTGCTTGTGTAAGTGCATGGAAAGAATTATTAGATTGCTATTTGTATGGTGGTATCACCTAAGAGTCCTAATCACGGATCAGGACCCCATTGTGCTAGGTACCGTATAAACGCAAAACAAAAAAACAGGCCCTGCCCCAAAGTATGTGAAGTGATAAGCTTTTGTCAGATTGGGGCCAATTTGGATTGACCCTTCCAGAAAACCCAATCTGGAAAAGGTGACTTTTGTGTTCACACCTGAGCGCCCACCTTTTCTGCTCTTGTTCTTGTGCCGCCAATCCCTGTGACAGCAATCTTATCAGCTGTGCCCTTGTTTGAAAATTGGACTTTGGACACCTGGTGATATCTGGCTTCCTGTTGTCATTAAAGTCAGAACAGTCCCTTTCCTGATATTTCAGCATGTCATCTTCAATCCTGAAACAGGAAGCACAGAGCAGGGGCATGAAGATGAAGAAATTGAACTTGCAAGGTCATGGAGAGGGAATAAATAAGGAAAGCCACCAGGTCATTTTTACAGTCTCTCTCTCTCCTGGCTCTGATTGCTCTTTATAACAGCCTCAGTGACTGTAGCAAACATTAGTTTATTGCTAGCTTAGGGAGAAAGAACTATTGCTATGATAAAAGACTGCAGGGGGCAACTGGCAACCTGGATGTCATTTGACTTCTTACATCCCATGAAGGTTCTCTGGCAGTAGTTACAGTCTCTGCAGCATTTTCTATGCACAATTCTTCAAGAATTAAACACCGGTGGGGTGGAGAGGATGGGGAGAAGAGAATGGGTAACACCCGATAAGCAGCGGACATTAATTAATGCTATATTACAATGGAATTCAGATGAAATAATATATGGTAGCCACATTAACAGTAAAAGGAAATTCATCATGGTTAATATTATTATATTGAATGTCAAAGGAAGCAGGGATGATTTGCCACTTACTGCATAATGTAATCTAATCTAAATGTAATTTTGGTTGGATAGCCTTGAGCATCCATATTAAGTAGAAACTGGTCGGGAAACCGGTATTTGGCGCTGCCCATGAACAATTTAAAATATCTTTAACTTACCCACAAATCCATCTGGTAGCTGGAGCAGGTACTTGGCATGATGTGATGCATCAGAAATTTTAAGGACAAGAAGAGGCTGACTTTTCTGTCCCCTTTTAAAGGCCAATCTTATTTCTAGAGAGGCGGTGTAATCTAGAGCAGGCCTGCACAACTCGTAAAGTGGCGAGGGCCATATTACTCCAAAGAAAACAGCTGAGGGCCGAACCTCCCCTGGCCCCGCCTAACCCCCCCCCCCACCACCCCCCCGCCCCCCCCCAAAACACACCCCCCCCCAGCACCGCCCACCCCACAGAAAC
>NW_020665277.1:1056221-1126813 GCF_002925995.2 Terrapene triunguis
CCCCCCAGCGCCGCCTGCCCCGTGGAAAAAAACCCTCCTTCCCCAGCACCGCCCTGCTGAAACAGCAGTATTGAACCTTGGTAATATGTTATAGCTGGCCCCTAAGGTAGTATAATTAAGGTAAAAGAAAAATGTCTTTTTGCTAGAAGTAGAATAAGATCTTCCCCCAACTTTGTAATCAATTGCCCTGTTGAATGAATGAGGTGTGAATGAGGAAGGTGTGGAAGGCAGCACCTCCAGACAGCTGCAACCCTTGGAGAGGGGATGGGAGCCAGACCAGATCAGTAGAACAGGTCAGCCACCGACTCGCCGCTCACCTACTCACCCTCCGCCACTGCCCGCCCGCTCGCCTCCTCAGCCCCCCACCGCCCCGGCTCACATGCTCAGCCCCCCTCCCCTGCCGCCGGCTCACCTGCCCCCCCGCCACTGTCCGCCTGCTCGCCTCCTCAGCCCCTCCCCCCCAGCTCTCCTACTCAACCCCCGCGACTGCCTGCCCGCTCGCCTCCTCCCCCGCCGCCGGCTCACCTGCCCCCCTGCCACTGCCCGCCCGCTCGCCTCCTCAGCTCCCCGGCTCGCCTACTCACCCCCCACGGGCCGCACAGTGAGCCCACGCGGGCCGCATGAAGCCCCCGGGCCGCATGTTGTGCAGGCCTGATCTAGAGGTTAGTATTGTAGGAGTCAGGAGACCTGTATTCTAATCCTGGCCCTGCCACTTCCTTGCTGTATGACCTTGTAGAAGTCACTTCATTTCTCTGTGTCTTTTTTTCCCCTCTCCTGCTTTCTTTCTATTTAGACTTTAAGCTCTTCAAGGCGGGGTCTCAAAGCAGCACATGCAGTTCCCATTGACTTCAGTGGAAATTATGGATCTTCAGTGCCTCTAAAAAAAATCAGATGCCTAAATATGATAAAAAAAAATGTTGGTGGCTAAATATGAATTAGCTATTAAGGAGATGGTGATGATGATGTTCATGTAATATATGGGGAAACAGCCTGTGGAGACTTAACATCCTTTCCAAATGCATGCAGTGACTGCTAGGATGGCAGTTAAGTGGATACTGTATTTTCCCAAACCAGCATTGCCCCTTCTATTCTTAAACACTTTAGCTCCTTTGTTATATTTTTGAACTGCTTACTGGGCATGCTCTATTTTTACTTAATGATCATACCTTGCTCCTTATTGTCTTAACTGGTAGAATAGCCCATGGTTAACTTTGCCCCTGCAAATTACTGTCCCAGTTATAAAGAACAGTAAATAAGGTGAAGTGGTTTACAAAAAAAGTCACACAGCAAGTCACAGAAGCCCCGAAACTCCCATTATCTTTCTTTAACCACTAAAATAAGCTTCATCCCGCCCAAAATATTATCTCTGCCAGACTTTTCTTCATATTTCTTTAATAAGCCTATGATGCTCTTTTTAGGAGCATAATATTTGTTATGGCTGCTTAAAACCCTTTTCAGAGCAAAAAACCTCCAGCTATATTAAATGTGAAGCATGCCTGCAGAACCTTCCCACCTGCAGACCCACCTCTTCATAAAAAAACTCCTTCTGTATGGAATTGTGTGTGATTTATATTATTGTTCCCCCACTCAATTAAGTGTTTGGTTGCAGTAAAGAGTCTTCTGTAATAAAAGCCTGTTCAAAGGGCTTTTCTACACCTTATTAATTTCTCCATCTGCATGATACTACATCTTCCAGTATGAAAAATACAATTCTGTAGAGGCTGCTCTGTATAATATTATTCTAACACATTGGAAGGCATCATTATAAGTTCTCTTTTGAAATAAAAGTTATAAAGGGATATTTTAAAAAGTCTATAAATCAGTATTCATAGCAGTACAATAGTTGCTAATTCTTATAAATGAAATAATGTGTAACACTTGCAATATGTTTTGCTGGAGGCCCATGCAGCTGTTTTAATGTTGCTTTGTTGCTTAGATAAAAGAGTTGACTCTTTCATTAACTTTAGTTTACATTTATGAAGGGGAATACACTGATGTATCTTTTAAAAGAGGTTTTAAATATTTATTTATTTATACAGTGCTGAAAGCATGCTAGGATTTTTGCAGGCATGCAATAAGACAGGTAACTGCCTGGAAAGCTTACCGTCTAAACAGCAAATAAATAAACCAAATGCAACACTTTTTATTTTAACCTTTCTTTTTTTTCATATGTTTTGTCTTTACCCCATTGCCCTACCACTTCCCCATGTCCTGAATTCTCTGCTCACTTACATCAGTTTTACAGTTGTCCTAACTCCATTGACTTCAAGTAGAGCTACACCAGAGTGAGAGGAAATTCAGGCCCAGGGTATACAGCATGATCAGCAAATGTAGCATCTTGGTGACGGCCCACAGAGTTAAATTTACCTGTGAATTCTCTCTGGAAATACAAGATAGATGGCTGAATAATTCCAAAATGTGGCTTCATAAAAAGTGTAGGGCCTGATTTTCCACTGCCTTGAACATCATGTATTCATTTGCACCAATGCAGAGTAGACGTGAAACACTGTCACTAGTATAAATAAGTG
This sequence comes from Terrapene triunguis, assembly GCF_002925995.2. Lineage (NCBI taxonomy): Eukaryota > Metazoa > Chordata > Testudines > Emydidae > Terrapene > Terrapene triunguis. Next base: position 1,058,750 of record NW_020665277.1, read on the forward strand.
AAGCATTCTGGTTTAGTACCATTTTACATCCACTTTGCACATTTACAAATGGCTACACATGGGTCAATCAGTGGAGAATAGTATTCTTAGGAAGCCAGAAGTGCAGAGAGAGATCAAAAATCCTTATCTGGCTGGCTGGAGAGATAAATAGACTTTACCAGCACCTGGGTCAGTTCTTCTATATAACCTTTATGCTTTCCTTATTTGGTCTAAAGGTAATTATGGAATTTAAAATTTTGAAAATTTTGCACTCTGAGCTGCAGAACAGAGTCCTAGCTGCTAACAGCAAACCTAAGTCTCAGAGCTACAGGTTTGTCCAGATACAAACTCCAATGGCGCAACATTCATGCTTTTAACCTTTAGAATGAGCTTACCTCTAATTAGATGTCCAAGTAAAGATGACTAATTTTGTACACATAGGTTGATAACTGTATTGACAATTTTCTGATTGATATTACTCAATACTTTTGTCATTTTTATATTAAGGATGAACACACCGATTTGATTAAATTTAATAAGCAACCTGACCCTTCACACAAGTCAAATCAAACCTTTTCTGAGGTTCAAAAGTGCTTAGGTTAACTATGTACCCATTTTCATTCATTAATGAGGGCCTCTGAATTTCTTGCCCCTAGTCAGGTTTGAAAGAAAATAAGGAAGTACTGAGAGAGAGGCTGGTTTTATGGCAATTCACAGAAATTTCAGGAGCAAAACCTATTTTGGGGATGAGATTTCTAGCTCATGTTGTTCAGAGCCTTCAGACATACGGTTGCTTATCTGAATTGAATAGCCAGAGATTGCAATGTTTATCCAACATTGCTCCTCAGATGTGTGTCATTTTGTTCAAGCATTTATACAGAACAGCCGCACACACACGTGCACATTCAACAGTTGAAAACAATCTGTACACTAGAGATTGCGGATATACCCTTCTTGTCTAGTCAAACAGCAATGCGCACATTCCATAGTTTGTCAAACCATCTCCCAGGTTCAGTTTGGAGGGCATGATTCTGTTCTCACTTACATCAATGCAAATCGGGAGTAACTCAGAGGAATTACACCAACACAAAGCTGGGGTGAGTAAGATCAGACTCAAACTCTAGCTTCTGCTTTTCAACATGGCCTGTACATAGAATTAATGGAGATATCCCGTCTCCTGGAACTGGAAGGGACCTTGAAAGGTCATCGAGTCCAGCCCCCGGCCTTCACTAGCAGGACCACATACTGATTTTTGCCCCAGATCCCTAGGTGGCCTCCTCAAGGATTGAACTCACAACCCTGGGTTTAGCAGGCCAATGCTCAAACCACTGAGCTATCCCTCCTCCCCATAGGAATCAATGCATAGGAATCAATGCAACCCCCCATGGCTTCTGCGTTGTGAATTTACATGTGCAGACTATTTACTGTACCAGCTGCTTGGCTTATTCAGTGATTGCTCCTAGCATGATGGATTCTGTAGATAAATTATGGAAACATGAAAAACTTTCCCATGCAAATTATTATTTTTAGGATCTCTTTAAGGGGAGAGCACTACTTCTATCCCCCAGCACATCTACATGTGGTAGTAACTGTCTTACCAATAAAAACTCTGATAGCAATGTGGTTCATTACAATGAATATTGATTTTGCAGTATAAATAGACTAAAACAAGAGAAAGAAAATATATTATTAAATCATACTTCAATTAGCTGAGGCGGGCTATCCTGGAGATATTAGTGGTGTATAGAACAAGATGAATAATTTACCAGCTAAGGTAACTAGCTTCCCAAAATGTTAATGGCTCAAAGACTGGATTTTAATGTGTTTCCTAGAGGGCACAGTGCTGTATTTGTGACAAATTGATACTCTGTTTACAATACACACCTCCCCCATCCAAAAGCAAAGCACACCCTAAGTGGTGAGTCCTACATTTTCTTCATCCAGCAAAACCTTATTGTCACAGATTTTATGGCCAGGAGGGACCATTGTGATTATCTAGTTTGACGTCCTGAATAACATAGGCCAGAGATTTCCTCTAGTGCAGTGGTTCTCAAACTTTTTTTTCACGCAGAGCACTTGAAAATTGCTGAGGGTCTCAGCGGACCACTTAATGATCTTTCCAAATGTTGTTTGTACCGTTAGCTAACTATTGTAAAGTGCTTTGGATAAAAGTGCTATATAAAAAAAAAACCTTAATAATAATTAACATTTTTTGGTTCTACAGATAAAAGCACACAACTCATATTTTAATATCAGTAGTCTTACCTTTCTAATGCAATGGATGTGCCCTCTCTCCCCAGCTGCGGCAGCCCCTGAGCTGGGGCTGGGAAGGAGGGCCATCTCTCCCGGCTCCGCAGCAGCCCCCGAGCTGGGGCTGGGAAGGAGGGGGGTCTCTCCCTCTCCCCCCCACCGCAGCAGCTCCCGAGTTGGGGCTGGGAAGGAGGGGGGTGTTTCCCCCGCCACAGCAGCCACAGAGCTGGGGCTGGGAAGGAGGGCCATCTCTCCCTGGCAGCCGCAGCCCTGGAGCTGGGGAAAGTCGCCTTTTTCTCTGGCCGTCGCAGCCCTGCAGGCTGCCACCTCACCTTACATGTGTGTCTTCTCCAGGGTCCAGGCACCTAATTAGTGGAGCCATGCCTGCGTGGCTCCACTAATTAGGTGGGTGGCCCTTCATTCTCTCATGTGCGGCCACTCAGGCGCGCACCTTAGAGGGAACTATCCGCAGACCACCCGAATGGAGCTCGTAGACCACTGGTGCTCCGCGGACCACAGTTTGAGAACCTCTGCTCTAGTGACTCCTTGCCTCTAGCCAAAGAACTCATGGTTAAACTAGGACATATCATCCCTTACTCATTCTCATTCAACAAGGGAACCATCGTCTAGACAACAAGTGGAGTTTTGTAAAAAAGGAGCATGTAGTAAGTTGAATACAACAACTGAAGAGTGATGAGTGAAAGGATGGAGAGTTTGGGGGCAAATTCTGCGAGGTGCTGAGCATCTTCTCTGAAGTGCCTGTCGAATTCAACTGGCTCCAATGATAGAAAAGAACTAAAACCTTTCATCAGGTGGGAAGAAGTTCCATTTGACTAAGCTTTAGAAGACTATCTGAACTTTTGGATGCTTATCCAAGCCAACAACCTAATGCTGACAGGTGCTGGGAACTGAAGGAGATCACGTGTTCAGTACAAGAAGGATGGAGTCATTGGTTTGGATAAGTATGCAAAGTTTTAGGCGTTTAGCCTGAAGCTTAGTCTAGAAGTCCAGCAGGCTATTTTCAAAGAGGTCATTATAGTTTTTCAAATGTTATAAGATGTCTAAGGTGTTTCATTTCTTATCTGAACTCATTTGTCCAGCTGTGTTACTAAATATAATCAGTGTGTGAAATCCTGGTCCTGTTGATGTCAGTACAGCCAGGATTTCACACAGAATCTCCAATGGAGACAACATAATATTTCAAAAATGCAACATGGTAGACTTGATAATTTATTGTGCATTCTGGCTATTGATTTAGGCTGGGATTTTCAAAGAAGACCAAGTGGATTCAGCTCCCAAGTTCTGTTCAATGGGATTTTGTACCTAACTCACTTAACAGAGCCTTAATACTTATCCAAAGCAATAACTCATACAATGCCAAGGCTACATCCCCAATATAGTCTTATTTCCAAAATAACCTTTTAAAATAGAAATTCCATTTTGATCCTTAAAACATGGTTGTGTTTTCTTTATGTACTGGGAACACACAAAATGTGTTTAAAAGGCTTAGATTATATGATCATCACACTCAAAAAGTCCAGATTGTCCACAACTAGTTTTCAGCATCAGCCAAATTTTAATTGCCTGGTGTTCTGCTTATTTATTCTCTGTTCTGTTAAGAGACATTTCTGCAGCTGTTTCTAGATGTGAATTTAGACAAAGGGACCAAAGGCCACCTTGTTTTAAGTCTATAAATCTGCCTGTTGCCTCCACAAATATTACCAACCTGTGCCACTGGCCTTCAGTTCAACTCATCTGAGATCCTCAGACATGTTTTCATCACTTCTTATGTGGATGATTGCATCTGAGTAGAGAAAGCTGCCCTGTTTCAGCCGCAAAGATTCTCAAGAACTGAAATACTCGCTACTCATTCCTCTCCCATGGCCAACCCCTACAACAACCATGCTTCATCTGGGAATTTCTTGTGTTTATAGATTGTAAGAGCAGAAGGGACCAATATGATCCCTTAGTCTGAGCTCCTGCAGAACACAGGGCAGAGAATTCACCTAATGATTCCTGCAGGGGAGGGAATTCTTCTTCGTTATTACATATGGGAACACTATCAAATCCAATAGCTTGTTCCCAGCGCTGTAAGTGACTCCCGCAGAAGTGCCATCTCCTATCATTTCCTATCAAGGAAATAGACAATCCTGATGGTCCTATTGGTTAGGAAGCTTTCTGGCTCACCCTTCAATCATCTTTAATTTGCCAGATGATCAGGTCTGACTCTATTTAGTGTTTTAAAATATTTACTAGCATCTGTGCACCCAGGCAATCTTCCTCTGCCATGTGCCCACCATGCAAATGAAGAATCATTATTTCTCCCCTATCATTTAATTATTCCTGATCTTTTTTTCCTCCTCCATTATATGATCTACAAAGGAAAGAAGAACTCGGTGTTCATAAAAAAAAAAAAGAGATAGAGGAACTCTTTTCTTTCCTTTGAAGGAGCTAACAAGCACTGGCTGACATATATGGAATAATTAAAAGCAACATTGATGAGTCCGGTAGCCTCGATTTTTCTTTTCAGTTCAAGAGCCCCTTTAAATCTGTGTCATCTTTGGGCACCAGCTTTACAGCCACGACAAGTAATTTTTACAGAAACACTATTAGGGGTTGTAAACTTTAATGATTTTTCTTTCTTTCTGGGTCCTTGTTGTTCTATAGTTGTAATTAAACAGTGCTATGTATCTTTAAAGTATAAAAAAATAATATTACCATAAAAATCATTGTTGCACTCGTCACTACAAACTTTAACTGCCCTGCAACCATGGAACCAGCTAGGGCCAACAATACAAGAGGAGTCATTATTGTAACTAAATTAGACCGTTTGTTTTCTTTCCCTCAAATCGAATTGTGTAGGAGCTGCTTTATTGCAAAACAGACATTAAAATTCCAGCAAGACCTCAGAGAGAAAGTAATTTCTATTTTATCAGTGCTGTAAAGCTGTCTTTATGTTCTGAAGCAGGAAATATTGCAGGGATATTTATAGCTTCAGCACCAAAGCCAGTTTGAATAGAAATGTTACTGCGGTCGGCAGAGCTGTCACACTGCTCAGTGGAGCAGGGAATTTTAGTGAATTTGTGAATTACTGTTTCAGTCCTGACAAGTCTTTCGGAGAGGCTGGTGTGTGTCTGGAGCGGCTTTGTGGGTTTGGGATAATGATAAAAGACTTGAATCGCTTTAAGAGGAGAGTTAGATGATGATAAAGCTAATCAGTTTCACTTCCCAAGCCCCTCTAACCAAAGCCAGGGTTTCCAAATTTTGCTGTACTTAGTTTTCCAAAGCTCAGCAATGGAGTCCCTCTCTCTCCTTCTTCTCATCTGCTTGCTTCTTTTACTGAGATTGGATTCACAACTACATTTCATTGTATTCTCCTGTTTCACAAAGCTTTCTCATTTTGCACCACGTTAAATATTATATTTGCACTTATACAACATCTTTCCTCATAGGGTCTCAGGGTGATTTGGTCTATTAAGCCTCACCACACCCATTGAGGTAGGCTTTATTACAGCCATTAGACAGATGGGTAAACTGATGCACAAAGAGATGGGAAGTCGTTTGTCACAGCCAGGGCCGGCTCCAGCATTTCTGCCGCCCCAAACAAACAAACAAAAAAGCTGCGATCGGCGGCGGCAGTTCAGCGGCAGGTCCTTCGCTCCTAGAGGGAGTGAGGGACCTGCCGCCCCCGAATTGCCGCAGGTGCCACCCCTCTCCCTTGGCCGCCCCAAGCACCTGCTTGTTAAGCTGGTGCCTGGAGCCGGCCCTGGTCACAGCACACACAGCAAGTCAGGGGGAGAGAACTCAGGGGGTTGGACTAGATGACGTCCTGAGGTCTCTTCCAACCCTAATCTTCTATGATTCTAACCCCAGAGTCTTGACTTTCCTCACAAAACCACACTGTCATCAGAAACATCTGGACAGAAAATACCACCAATTAATTATTTATAGTATGATATTAATATTCAAAGTAACACTAAGATTTCTGCACATTACTGCCAGAGCAAAGTAATATACTTTCATGCTTTGCTTATTTCATATGTTTGCAATATTATTATTTCATATATAGGGGTCTGTACTGGGACCAATACTATTCAACATATTCATAAATGATCTGGAAAAAGGTGTAAATAGTGAGGTGGCAACATTTTCAGATGATACAAAACTACTCAAGATAGTTAAGTCCCAGGTAGACTGCGAAGAGCTACAAAAGGATCTCTCAAAACTGGGTGACTAGGCAACAAAATGGTACATGAAATTCAATGTTGATAAATGCAAAGTAATGCACATTGGAAAACATCATCCCAACTATACATATAAAATGATGGGGTCTAAATTAGCTGTTACCACTCAAGAAAGAGATCTTGGAGTCATTGTGGATAGTTCTCTGAAAATATCCACTCACTGTGCAGCGACAGAATGTGAACAGAATGTTGGGAATTATTAAGAAAGGGATAGACAATAAGACAGAAAATATCATATTGCCTCTATAGAAATCCATGGTACGTCCACATCTTGAATACTGCGTACAGATGTGGTTGCCCCATCTCAAAAAAGGATATATTGGAATTAGAAAAGGTTCAGAAAAGGGCAACAAAAATGATTAGGGGTATGGAATGGCTTCCATATGAGGAGAGATTAATAAGACTGGGACTTTTCAGCTTGGAAAAGAGACGACTAAGGGGGGATATGATTGAGGTCTATAAAATCATGACAGGTGTGGAGAAAGTAGATAAGGAAGTGTTATTTACTCCTTCTGATAACACAAGAACTAGGGGTTACCAAATGAAATTAATAGACTGCAGGTTTAAAACAAACAAAAGGAAGTATTTCTTTACACAACACAGTCAACCTGTGGAACTCTTTGCCAGAGGATGTTGTGAAGGCCAAGACTATAACAGGGTTCAATAAAGAACTAGATACGTTCATGGTGGATAGCTCCATCAATGGCTATTAGCCAGGATGGGCAGGGGTGGTGACCCTAGCCTTTGTTTGCCGGAATCTGGAAATGAGTGACAGGGAATGGATCACTTGATGATTACCTGTTCATTCCCTCTGGGGCACCTGGCACTGGCCACTGTCAGAAGACAGGATACTGGGCTAGATGGACCTTTGGTCTGACCCAGTTCTTATGTTCATATATGTATCTATATATATATATATATATAAATGCAATTGATTATTTCAGTGAGCCGCTGTACAAGAAGTGTTACGAATTCACAGGTTCATATTCTGGGATTAACAAAATGGTTTATATTTGGTGGTAAATACAATAGCATTATCCCAATGGTTGCTCAGCAAGTGCTTTGGGCAGGATTGATTGCTCTACTACTTCATTTGGTGCTACGTTGAGTTTTGGTCATAGCAATTCAACATTCCTGGAGTCTCAGAATCCCATCCGTTCTGCAGGAAAACTTTTTTACAGGAAGTTAATATTATTCCATGAAATTCATTATGCAGGACAGGCAATCCCCAGTAGGACAGGTGTGGCTCTTGCTTGCTCTTTTATTGAACATGGTGGACATATTGGCATTTCTATCCCATATACACCATATGTTTGATGTGCTACAGACATGGCCATCCCACCCTAGCTTGCAGAAAAAAGCAGCTGGAAGTATTTAACAGTTGTCATTCTTCAGAGGGAAGCTTTTGTCAGCATATCTGGAAGGCGGGAAATCAGCCAGACCAATCCACAACTGTTCTTCAGATCCAGTTTTGCATCTGTTATCTCAGCAGGATTACATATGCCAAAGTTAAGGTCTCTTGAGTTATTTTCTTTACAGCTTTCTAACTATGCAAAGGTAATTGTAATGCCATGTTAAAAGCTACTGTTGAATTTCCTTGCTGGCAATGGGCATGGCTGTTTCTCCAATGCTGAAAGGTCACATTTGTATTAAGTCTCTCCCCTGCCCACTCCCTGCAAGCGCATGCCCTTTGCAGTAGTGCTGTCCAAGATTCTTGGGATGATAGGGATCATGCATCTCCTAAAACACTTGAGAATACATCCTTCTCTTGTATGGACATTTCTTCTGCAAGCCAGAATCACAGTTTGAAATGGCATAGCACAGCTGTGCATTTTCGAAACAGCGCATAGAGTTACTGTGTGTTAATGATCCTATTTTAATGGACTACAAGTTGAAAAGTATTTTAATGGTGCCTATTTTCCTCTCATTTACTGCAGTGTAAATCATGAGTAATTCCACTGGAGTCAATGTAGCAAATCCGGTGTAAACTCCATGTAAGATGAGAAGCAGGCCCATGTTTATCTAAAATAATTTGCTTCTGATTTGAACGATCTTATTGACATCAGCTTCAAAATCCAAGATGGCTTGGCAAGGATAAGCTACTCTGTCTTTGGATAATGTAGGTGTTCAGTTGCTAGACATGCAGGAAGGAAAGGGCTGGATATTTAAATGCTCTCATCTCCAGTGGAGCTTTCCTCACTTCCTGTCTCCTGTTCTGTTCATGACATACCTGAGTTCTGTTGGAAGAGCAAACTTTGCCAGAGGAAATCAACTTTCAGATAGCTATGCTGCTTATCATTAACTCTTTGACACATATGCTCCATCCCCAGAAGACAGGACCTGTGCCTTTTTTAATTTACTTAGATGACATTCTCTAAGCAACCACCCCCGGGTGGATTTATCAAAGCCACAGAGCTTTGATTCACATGCAGTCTGGACTGAATACAACACAGATGTCTTGACTATTGTGGTTGCATCAGCACACCCAGAGCTCCCTTGCAATCAAACAAACCACATATCATAACCTTTTCTCATCAGCTAGAAATGATTTTGAATTATCCGCTTGGACTCCTCTCCCTGTTGTTTTATTTCCAATAGTAATGACCATTCCCATCCAAATGGGGTCAATTTAAAAAACACCCTTGATTTCCGCAGAAGCAATTATAGATTTATTTCCAAAATACAAGGGACACAGCTAATTCCAAATGTGACAATCACAACAGTTTTTCTGGCAAAACGTATCGATTCCTCCTTCTTTGAAGAGTCTGGGTGCGGATTCTGCTGTCACACTGGTGTAAATCAGGAGTAACCCTACTGAAGTCAATAGAGTTGCACCAGTTGAAATCAGGATTTGAGATCGGAATCAGGTCTACTGTAAGTACTAGCTCAGTTTCTCATTAGACTAATGGTGCATTATGTTGAAGCAAAGAACCTTTAGCCTTTCCATGTACTTTGTTTTTTATGTGGTTATGTCATATTGGTTTCTGATATGGTCCCATTTAATGGAACTGGCTGGTGAAGATCTATAAATATGGACTGTTGTGGAAGAATACACCATCCTACCAAATTCATTAGGTCAAAGCCTATTCGATTCAGCTTCCTCTACCACACCCAAGAGTATCTGAGCACCTTTCAGAAGTGCATTGAGCATCATGATTAGCATCTTTCATGTGTTCCTCTTTCAGTTCTCAAATTCTTACTCAACCTCTGCTCAGTCAGGCATAACCCAGTTGAAATGAACACTCAGTTTCAAAACCTAGAGCTAATAATTGAAGCAATAAAAATCTTCCCTAGAGTTTCCATAGGACCCTTGAAGTATGTGGAGGATCTATACACCCTTTATTACCTAATATGCATCCAGAGCCCTTCATCTGTGATTGTCTCTACTACAAACTGATGGGATTTTGTGCTCCATATAATTTTGATAGCATTCTAGTCTCTATTCCAATGAAAACAGTTAGTTATAAAAAGAACATATTATTCAGGTCTGGCTATTTTATAACTGCTGTCTCATAGTCTTTACCTTAGAATGCAGTTTGGAGTTCTAATACTTAATGTACTAGTGGCTAAACACTCATTTAATTGATTTGTTTCAGTAGCATGTGCTTTTTTGCCATCCATTGGGCCCATCTAGCTTGCATCCCATTTTATCTAATACATTAGGATACCTTAATAGAGTGGTTCTCAATCTTTGATGAACTGTGACCACCTGAGGACCTCTCCCTCCCATCAAGATCCTTGACATGGCAGTGGCCTCGGGCACTGGTGCACCTTGGTCTCTCCTGTTCTCTGTCTTGGCACACAATAGTTTAGTCTCCGGTGGGCTGTAATATTTTGGTCTAATTTCAGTGTTTTTCTGGCTGCTGGCCTGTAATGTGCAGGAGGTCAGACTAGATGATCTTCTGGCTGCAAGATGGATCTGAATGGGGCCTCCTTTCCATTAAGCAATGTAGGAAGTGCAGGGTAACTGTGATCCTTTTGCATTTAGGGTTTAAATCCCCAGCTCTGCTACTGCCAGACTGAGTGACCTTGGGAAAGTCGCTTAACTGGTCAGAGTAGAAACAGCCCCGGGATCATGAATAAATATCTCATTAGCTGTCCCTTCCAGAAGCTGCAGTCTTTGGGTGTATATTGGGTGAAACTGTAAATTTGAGGCTATATTGTTGGCGTATACGTAACGCATCTCTCCCCTTAAAATGTAAGCGCCTGCTCCCTGACTACATGTATCAATATTAAAGTTAACTCTCTATTATGTGTTTTTAGAACTAGTTTTTTGAGTTCAAGGTAAAACGATTAGAAAGCTGCTCCGATTTACAGGGCAGGAGAATTTCCTTTAAAGAAAAGGCAGTTTGATGTGGAAATCCAGGACACATTTGTTTAGCTATGGTTCTGAACTGGTGTGCACAAAGGGCTCTACAAGGAGAGAAGATCAGAAGGGATAGTGGAGTGCTGGTAACACCTCTTCTCGAGTCTTAGAAAAGAAATAAATACTTGAAGGCTTGGGAGGATTAATTATGACTAAATAGAGGGGACCCCAACCAGAAATGCAGCCTTGAACAATCCCTGATCTCTGCTTTGGCTGGACCTGGATCTAAAATTTCACACCTTGGACACAGCTATACTTTTTGCCATAGAGACTGTGCAAGTGGGTTGGCTCATAAAGAAAAAGAAAAAAAAACACCACAGCCCAATAAAGCTAAAAAGAAAGAAGAATGTATTAATCCTCCCCATCACAAAGAAAGGAACAGAAACAAACCTTCACAGCCCTATCAGTAAAGGTGGTTATAAGCAAAGATATAAAACGTTTAGCTCAAGATGCTATTGGACTCATTATTCAGCTCTGAAGTTCCCGACCTGACTACAATTCTTCTGATGTTCCTGGATTTTTATTCAGTTTCCTGTGCCTCAAGTTCCCATTTGCTAACTTGTTGCACCTGTGTTTCCAGCAGGGCTTGGAAAATCTGGCTCTTCTGGTCACTGGTAGCCTGGCAACCACCAACATTAGCTTCTATTCAGGAACATCCATTTATGTCTCTATTTTTCCTAGTTTTGTGGGAGGAAGAGTGGGAAGGAAAGAAGCAAAGAAAAAGAAAGAACAAAAAAAATGTACACCGTCATGCTCCATTCATATCGCGTTCACCTGTAGCTCACACCAAGAAAACCCAGAGTAGGAGAAAGAACTGGACCTCAAAGGGGAGAAAACCAACTACAGCTCCCCACCCCAAGCAGTTTCTTAAATAGCTAGGTCACCCTGTCACATGCCCAATGATTATTTTGTTACTTTAACAATATACACACCTGTAGGACCGGTCACAGCTGCTGACACATCACAGATGCATCTGAAGAAGTGAGCTGTAGCTCACTAAAGCTTATGCTGAAATAAATTTGTTAGTGCCACAAGGACTCCTGTTCTTATCACAGAATGATAAACCAGTTCAGCTTCAACCTCCAGACACTGAATCCTGTGAGACCTTGGTCACCTAGATTGAAGAGCCCTCTATCAAATTTCTGTTCCCCGTGTAGGTACATAGACCAAGATCAAGTCACCCTTCATCCTTCTCCTTGATAAGATACATCCTCTTGGCCTTGTCCCAGCAACTGGCCTCCTGACTCTGCTGTCTTGCTTCCCCTCTCACTCTTTGCAACTTCTACGGACCCCCTCTCACAGCCTCTTGAATATGGATAGCTGCTGCTCTGCTAGCAGGGCCATATAAGCCTGCAAGTACTCCTGTGCCTCCCATGGTCTCTGCTGGGTTTTGAGTAGCTGGAGCAGCAGGGCCTGAAGCTTCCCTTGCTGCTTGTCAGCTCCTTTCTGCAGGGGCACTGACTCTGGAGTCCAGCCCAGGAGGGCACAAAAGCCTACAGCAAAGAAGGCCTCTGCATACCCTGACTCCATTGTCTCCACCTTCAGTGTCTCGCAAATCCCTGTAATGGGCAATCGTCCCCACAGTCCTCTATCCTCCCCTTGTACCAGGGGTGACAGGGTGCCCACATTCTCCACCAGGTGTGATGGGGCTCCACTCACCACACTAGTGCCTCCTGCTGGTTGTCTTGGGGATCAGCTTTTTTCTCAAACACAGAACAGAAATATTTGTTGAACACATCTGCCTTTTTTCTGCATTATTACTTACAAGTCTACCATTTCCATCTAGTAAGAGACCAATACCATTCTTAGGATTCTTTTAGTTCCTAGTGTACTTTAAAATTCCTTCTTATTGTCCTTAACTATGTTGGCCACAGGTTTTTTTCCTTGTGTCCTTTTGCTTCCCTTATCAATTTTCCTAGCTTCTAATTTCTGTTTTTTGCTATCAACTTCCCTCTTTTCTATTTGTTATATATAGTTTATTATTTAGTATTATTAATAATAAAAAATAAAATAGCTGCTTTCTCTTCCCCTCTAAGCCAGGCTGTTTTTTTTTTAACCAGTGTAGCCTCCTTCTTCGGTTGTGGAATTACGTCTTTTTGGGTATCTAATAAAATATTCTTAAATAGTTCCCAATTATCATTGACATTAAAATGGCACTGCCAACATTTCTTTAGGGATAATTTAATTAAGAGCACTATAAGCAGCTGAAATGGTAGGATGATTTAGGTATTCAAAATAGTATTATCCATGCTGAAATATAGTCAGGGTATTGGGGTTAGCACCCACCCTCTTGCAAAAAGTGCCATCAGGTCTTTAATGGCCAGGAGTTGTCAGGGCTTCATTTTATATCACTTCTGCAAGTTAGTAATGTCTATCTTCACAGTGCCCCAGGCACAGCCCCGTGGAATGCAGTTGGATCCGTACTGACTCTGAGGGAAAAATTATCCATACTGAATGACAAAAGCAACGCTTCCTATGACATCTCAAAGATTTCCTACCTAGTATTTAAGATAGCCCAATCTATAGAGGCCAGCAGCAGTGTAAGTGTTAATGATTCTCCAAAAGCCTCCACAAAAAAAGCAACCAGGGGGCTGGATTCTGCTCTTATTGGAGTCACTTGGGCATAACTGAGGGTTTGTAACTTTTGTTTATCAGCATATGAGTGCAGCATCTGTGCTGATGCAGTACTATGGAGATAGGTTCTGCATATAATACCAATGTATTATTTTCTAATAATCTCAGGCAAGTCACAAAGAATATGAAAGGTATGGTATTTCTGCCAGTTGTAAATGAGATGCAGTAGCTCTCTCTGTAAGCTGGGATGGTTTATCCTTAATTGGAATTTGTATGTAGTGTATTTATCTCTCCCCCAAATCCATAAATAAGGCCAGTGTTTTGGCAATTACTGATGTCTGCTGTCATTTTGCAAGACTGGGGTTTTGATGAAGCACATGGTGTTATAGGCTAATATTTCTCATTTCTATCATTCTCTAATTCTATTTCTGTATGGAAATATAGCTACAGCTTAATGCACACTGATTTGTTTTTCTTTTTTCATCCACTGGAGGAATAAAGGATGGGGGAGGGAAGTGATCAAATGCTCCGGTTACTGCTCAGCATGCATCTCTTGGGGGGAAGGGGGACTTGATGCAAATCTTTTCCCGAGGGAATCCTAAATAAAGAAAGGAGCCCTCCTGCTCCTCACTCACCCTTGAGCCCTGGATGGGTGCCTCTGGAAAGACTTCCTTGTCACAGAGGAGAAGAAACCTTCAAGGAGCTAAAGAAGCACAGTTTGAGTCTCACGAAATATGGCACGTCCCTGACCCTGCACAGGGCTACAACTACATTTATAAACATTTATTCTGACTGGTTTCTATTTCTTTCTGAGCTTGATCTGTTCGCTGATTTGATCTTTGTTTTAATTTACCAGTTTCCTTTCCTTACCTCCTTGTCATCTTCTTTTTTTTAAAACAATTCTTCTTGTTTTATTTCTTCTCCAATAATCCTCAACCTCTCATGGATCGGTTTCTCTTCCTTTTTCCCTGAACTTCATTTTATGCTGTAAGCACTCGCACCTCTTTCCCCAAAACCCAGATTTCACCCACTCCCTCCTTACCAAATCTCACAGACCTCTCAAACCTCCCTGCCCGGCAGCTCATCACCATCCCACTTTTTTTCAAATGTCGTCTTTGGCTGCCATCGCTTTTTTATCGTGATATCCATTTATGCTACATTCCGTTGCTTGTGAATAGCTAGGGACCTGTTCTAGCTCCCACTGAAGTCAATGGAAAGACTCCCATGGCTTTCAGTGGGAACGAATTACACCCTATGTCACCTTCAGAGCCTCAGTGCAGTACTTAAGCGCAGCAGTTGGCTGAACAGGGATAGTCTTAAGCACGTGCTTAAGTGCGTTGCTTAATGAGGGTCCAGGCTCTCAAAGCAGTAGCACTCCATGAAGAATGTTATGTTCTTATGTATGTTCATGTTCTAATGCATGTTCTTGTTCTTATGTATGTTCCTGGTTATAGGCCTGACCAAAAGGATGCGGCTATACTATCGTTTTCCTGATATTATTATCCTGCATTTTCTAACCATGTCATTATCGTGTTCCAACCAGTTCATGAACATTTATAATGATTCTGTGTTTCTATCTGTCTATCTATACATATATATCTTCCTGCCTAAGTAAGACCTCTGTCGACCCATGTGACAGTTCATTTTAGGGTGACCAGATGTCCTGATTTTATAGGGACAGTCCCGATGTTGGGTCTTTTTCTTATATAGGCTCCTATTACCCCCCACCCCCGTCCCGATTTTTCACATTGGTCACCCTAGTTCAGTTTGAATTATAGGCCCCTAATGTATTTCAAATGAAAATTCTATCAGCATCTATACCTGCTACTGTACCACTAAAAAGCGGATACCATAGTATTTTTTAGGCCTGCCTCCTCAGCCGGTGTAAAATATCACAGCTCCACTGACTTCAGCTGAGCAACAATGGTTTGTGCAAATTGAGGATTTGGCCTTGTATGTACACAAAGAGAGTAGACTGAAGGATATGCTCGATTGCTCCAAGCACCACTGAGCCATTAAAAGACCTGATTTTGAGCTCACTTACCCTAATGAAAAGCTGGAGTAATGCCACGGAAGTTGATGGAGTCACTCCAGATTTAGTGCAATGTAATTCAGATCAGAAACTGGTCCACAGCCTCCACATCACATAATAGTCATTTTTTTCACCTATAGGGGCCCTGACCTGGCAAGCCGATTCATAGGCCCGCAAGCCTATGAAGAGCCCCCATTATTTCAACCTTCAGAGTCAGTGCTTAAAATTCATAACCAACCAAATCAACCCCTTTCATGTTTGGACACATAGTGTCCAAATTCAGAATGGATCTTTGAGAACTTAGGAAAACACATGCAAGAAACTTAGTCCCTAAGCACTGCCTATTTCTAGACATGGTAACTAGAGGTGGGCCACAGCGGGAAATTAAGATCTGGATCAGAACTTCCCAAAAGTTACATGTGTATCTAGGATCTTGGTTTGTCCTACTGTTGTGACAGGGGACAGCCACAAAGTTCAGATCAGGATCCAAACCTAGATAAGGGGAAAGGGTATTTGGGAATGGGGTTTGTAGAGTTTAAAACAACAACAACTAGGGATATTTAGTTTCCATGGGGCAAACATGTTATGCAAATCACTCAGTGCACTAATTTGCATATTTGCACATATTTTGACTATAGCCATACGCTTCATTTAAAAAAAATAGTATAAAGATTGTCTATAGATTTGAGTGCTGGTGAAAGGTGTCAGATTCATAGCCCATGTGAAGGAAGTTACTACTGCCCTGCCAGCTTGCTTCAACCCTGATCTACAGGTACTTCCTCTAGCAGTAAGAGCGATAGTTCAGTCTCCAGGAGCCATGCAGCTCTTGGCCTTTTTGCTTGGTTTGGTTCCCCTGAACCAATTCTGTCAGCATCCATACCTGTGTCAGTTGGAGTTGAGGGCACTCAACACCTCACAGGATCAGGACCACTTTTTCTGCATGGCTAATACAGTATGTCTCTGTGAAAGAAAAACAGAAATGGCAGCTTCTACTGTGCTAGACCTGCAAAGTGCACATGTCCCAGTGAGCCTGCAAATAATTGGTTCTTTAAAAAGAATTAGCTGCCCTTTCCTTATGTGTGTGTGTGTGTGTATGTGTCTTTTTTGTGTGCTTTGCTTCATGAATTTCCTCGTGTTTAGCAGATCCATTTATAAAATATAGATCTCTATTGATTCCCAAGGAGAATGTACATTAATATACTCCAGTGTCCATAGTCCTGGGGAAAGATTTATTTGCGTTTTCTGGGTAAGCTGCTGACCTGCAATTGAGTCAACAATCAAGCCACATTAAATTAAGCAGGGATCTATTTCTTTCTGTCCATGGCCTATAAAAGACTATGGTTCAAGTTCATCCCTGGAGTAAGAGATTCAGCTTCCCATTCTGGTCAACTGGAACTGAACATTCTTGGGCCAGGGCTAAATTTGCAGAGGAGGATGAAAATGAGCCGGATCAACTCAGTTTACTACCTGGATCTAATAGCTACTAAGTGCTGTTTCAAGGCTTTTGAGCCAAGGCCTCATATTTTTTCGTTGTTCCGACTGCTCCAGTAGACATCTCTCTATAATTGGATGAACTCTTCATCTTTAATTATGACCAGTAAGCTTCTTTGCCTCCAGCAGGCTCAATAAGACACCATTTCTCAGGAAGGGCTTTGAAGAATGATATATGAAAGATGCCACAAAACATCTCAAGATCAATTGCTGTAATTATCCTTTGAATAATTTTTCAGCCATTATTCAGGCCCTGCATATTGTACATGAAAGGCTGTTTTCAGGCCAACCAGAAGCTCTCTAGTTCCAGGATTTACAGCTCATTGTGCAAAAAAGATTTAGCAGTGAACCCGTAGGAAATTTGTCTGTAGATTGTTGAGAGGATAAAGAAAAATATAAGTTCCTTTAATCTTAATATTCTTTATCCACTACTCATTACAGTTCAATACATTTTCTAGTAAGCCTGTGACAATGACAGACTTGGTGGCTTACAGTGACACAACTTCTTTTTCTCATTTCCAACAGCAACTTACACAAAATGCCAAATGTCCCAGACTTATGTTTAGAAAGTAGTTGTTCGTCCTCTCGGCATTAATGCGGTGTTCAGTACCTCACTGCACTGCCATGGGAAGGGATAGCAAAAGGTTCCTAAGTCCATAAAAATGCGACAAGTATTCTTGTCTTATGGCTCTTTTTAGCACGTCGTGGGTACTAAAATTAATAGTGTCATATATATTTCCTCTAAAAAGAGTGAAAGTCATCCCTGGGCTTTGCATTTCTATCAGCCCTAATTCTCCAGCTGGAAAAAAAAATTGGTGGGAGGCTGAATGCTGAAACTTTTGCTGCAGCCTCACTTTCAAAAGGCTGAACCAAGGCATGTGGTTTTTTTTATAGCAATGTAGGTTAAAAGACAAAATAAAATGATGTAAAATATATTTTATGTTGCCATTTCTCATTAATTGAAACTGACATCTGCTCAAGTTGGATGGTAACCACTAGCCTCTCCTGCTATAAATGCTGTGGTAATAGTCCAACTGCTACAATAATGCATTTGAACATCTAATGTCCCTTCAGTCATTCTTGATGGGTTTCAAATGGGAAGGATTATTTGCAGTAATGTGGAGGTTACACTGTGGACATAACTAAGTAACCTTTGACTTTGCAAACAAAGATACTGAAAAATCAGCTTTCATTGTTTAAGCAATACAGAACAATCTCATTCTCCCTCAGACACATGCAAACTTTCATATAAGGACATTCTGTGTATAATACTGGATTGATTTCCAAAGGAGATAGTTAGTGGCCACCAATGGCCATAGATACAGAAGGTAATGTTGGAGCAAGAAAGACCTGGGAAACATTGTTCAAGAGTATTGCTCTGATTTCTGCGTAATGTGCATTATGGGCCCAATTCTAACCTTTTAGACACTGGCACAACTCCTGCTAATTCAAGGGGAATTTCCCCCTTGTACCAGAAGGCAGATTTTTAACCTGTGGCCAAGAAGATCCTACGTAATTGTGATTTTGGGTGCCCAACTTGAGCCATCTTAGAGGGGCCTGTTTTTCAGAGTCTGGATGCTCAGTGCTGTCTGAAAATCAGGCCCCTTTAAGAGGACTCAAGTTCAATACCCAGAATCAGTAGTCACTTTTGAACATCTTGGCCACTGTGATGTATTACTTCCATGTTAAGAGTACATGCCACTATGTGATGCATGCCATAGGCAGGCACATGCTGTTGTAATGTAGCATTTAATAGGTAAATAGTAGAGGGCTTCATTTATAGGGCTTCTTCCTGTGAGGTGCTGATTCCCCTGGCACTGATCCAGCAAAGCACTTAAGAACATGCTTAACTTTAAGCACGAGCTGTTCTGTTACAGTCAGTTTGGCTGCTCACATGCTTAAGGTTGGGCACATCCTTAAATGTTTTCCTGAACTGGCGCCAGAGTTTCTCAATGTATTGTAGAACTGAGTCCATACCACGCTGCTCCAGTTCAGGGTGGTTATCTCATAATCCAGGGGTGGCCAACCTGTGGCTCTGGAACCACATGTGGCTCTTCAGAAGTTAAGATGCGGCTCCTTGTATAGGCACCGACTCCGGGGCTGGAGCTACAGGCACCAACTTTCCAATGTGCCGGGGGGTGCTCACTGCTCAACCTCTGCCACTGGCCCTGCCCCCACTCCACCCCCTCCCCTGAGCCTGCCATGCCCTCGCTCCTCCCCCACCTCCCAGAGCCTCCTGCACACCACGAAACAGCTGATCAGGAGGTGCAAGGAAGGAGGGGGAGGCGCTGATCGGCGGGGCTGCCGGTGAGCGGGAGGCACTGGGAGCGGAGGGCAGGGGAACTGATGGGTGCTGCTGATGTATTACTGTGGCTCTTTGGCAATGTACATTGGTAAATTCTGGCTCCTTCTCAGGCTCAGGTTGGCCACCCCTGTCATAATCCGTTCCCCCCTTTTTACGGCTCTACTGTAAAATGTCCCTTCAGTCTGAAACTTGACAAAAAGTTACATTTGTGAGTAATTTTATTTCACCTATATTTGAAATGAATTTGTTGTTTCGTTTTGTTAGAAAATGAAAAAAGGTTCAACCTGTCTCTTATGCAGATTCAGGTGCATTTTTATTTGTGCGGTAGCCCTAGCAAAATTAATGAAATCATAAAGTTAATTAAATTGTCTTAATTCATTGGATTGAGCCTAGTGAGATGTAAAATAGAAAAACTAGAGGAGCTCAGTTATTAGCATTTGAAATATTCCCTGTTCAGTGCCGTCACTGATTTATGATAGAACTTCCTGATCTTTGAGGTTAATCGGACACCTATCCAACTGTATTTTCCACTGCATGCATCCGATGAAGTGGGTTTTAGCCCACGAAAGCTTATGCCCAAATAAATGTGTTAGTCTCTAAGGTGCCACAAGTACTCCTCGTTCTCTATCCAAACCTCATTAGACTGAAGTCACTTTAAAATTTTTCCAAGTTTAGGAATCTTCTAATGAAGACATTGTCTCTCAAGATTTACCATACTGAAAACCTCTCATTCATTTCAGTTTCCATTTGTGAAACCAAATTGTGCAGTTCCATGCTAACATCTTTAAAAAAAGAAGTTCAAATTATTTCAAAATTTAAAGAATGTAAAACTATCTTCAGGAATACTTCAGCATAATGAGGACCTAGAACATGTTTTTTATACATGTCGGTGTAAAGGAATAATGACGAGTGAAAGCTTAGGGTGGGCGCTGTGAATAACTTCATTACCCGGATAGAATTATGGGAGCAGGGAAATGGCCTTTGGATTTTGCAAACATTATCAAACTACATAGAAGGCTAAAATGTACAAGACACCAAGGCTACCATAAAAAATGGGATCTGAAAATAAGCACATCAGGCTAATCAACTAAAAACATTATTAGCTAATGAAATTAGACAGGGTTCTGTCCAGCACCAGTTAATCATACAGCCTTGCCAATGCACCTGCAGTAAAAGGGCACCTGAATCTAACTGGTGAAGAAAAATGGTACAGCAGAATCAGATGCTTATAGTTTATAGACTGGAATGAGGTTGATAACGTTAGTGGGCCAGATCCTGATCTCCTTACCTCTAAAACTTTCACTGAAGATAATGGGAATTTTGGTTGATTAGGGCTATATTTTCCAGTGCCCAGCATTCACGACTGTGGCCTCATTTTCGCAAGAGTTCAGCTTCCATTTGGGCAACTGAAATAGGCCATAAAATTTAGGTACCTAAGTGGGAGCTATTTAAAGAAAAAAAACGATCTTGCCTTAATTGTGGGTACAGAGCTCATTTGAAAATTCTAGCTTTAATGATGCAGAATTTGGCCCAGTGGGCCAGATCCTATTCACCATCACAGTGGTGCAAAGGGGCCATCAAGCTGGTTTAACAAGCCAGCTGAGGTTTCTCCTGGCATGGAGGAATCTCTGTGTATCATAGAACTGGCTTAAGATTCCAGGCATACTGTAGGACTTTGACTTCAATCCTTTAGCTGGTGTGAGTCAGCTTAGCTCCTTTGATTTCTGGGGAGCTATGCTGATTTACACCAGCTAAATGCCTGGCCTCTTAATTTTAATCTTTTCTAAATTAGCGTTATCCTATCCTATCTCCTAGAACTGGAAGGGACCTTGAAAGGTCATCGAGTCCAGTCCCCTGCCTTTACTAGCAGGACCAAGTACTGATTTTGCCCCAGATCCCTAAGTGGCCCCCTCAAGGATTGAACTCACAACCCTGCGTTTAGCAGGCCAGTGCTCAAACCAGTTATGGCCTTGTGCGATTAGAGCTTTCCTTAAGATAGGATCCTATTGGCATGCAATGGGAGCTGCTAAAGGGGCTGTGTTTTAGTGTTGGATGCAATGTTCCCTCAATATAGTTTATATATAATTTGCAGATTTTTCAAGGTGAAAAGCAATGTAGAGGCTGTAGTAGACTATTCTCCACTCATTGGAGTCTGGCTTTTCTCTCACTCCCGCCATTTATTAAACCGTGCTTAATGTTAAAAGAACACCATGCTGATTAAATCTGATTAAAGCAGATATTTGCTTCATTCATAACAGAGATTCATGTGAATCCACACTGGCAATTTGAATCCAAGTTAACATGGAGAGTATACATTTTTATTATGCATCAGATCCCCTGAAACTTAGCTCCCAAAATAGTTGACAAAGAAATGGCATTCATGTATAGAAATCAACACTGCTGAATGGATAGAACCGTGACATTTACACCCTGAAGATGTAGAAATTAACTTGTCATGAATGTAACATAAATATAACCACCACTATGGGAAAAAATGAACAAGCCAAATAATGAGAGAGGAATAGAGAGTTCACATGCTTTCTTATTACTTTCTGATATTCTAGGATTACTCTTTTGGCAGTGTCTTCAACAAGGTTATAAAAACCATGTCTGCAATGTAAAACATCAGTGCATTCTCTCTGTACCTGCTTTTAAAAATTGTTCTTTGATTGAATCCACGGGGATTCAATCAAAGAAAGAAAGAAGGAAAGAAAATGTGCTTTGTACGATGAAATACTTAAATAAGATTACACCGAGGACAGGATCTGCATGTGTAGCACTCACAGACTGGAGGAATTCAGTTGCACGTCAAAAATTTAAAAACACTAGGAAAAAATAATAAACTCAAGGCAACTCCTGAATAAACCTTCTGGGGCCTAATGAGAAATTGCCACCAAATGAAAGTGTTATGGAGAAAACAGATGGAGAATAAGAGAGGAACATTGGAAAATCAAATGACATGTTTAAAAGGGCAAAACATCAATATTACCTGAAGAATTGATAAAATGTGTCATTTTAAAAGATGCAGTAAAGCAAAGAAATCATAAAATGCATTATGACTATGAAAGGGAAGATGGGAGGGACAAAATCACCCACAGCAACCTAGTATAGACATTTCCAGCACCAAAGAAATCAAACTTTATTTTCAAGAATACATGAATATAAAGAAAGACATGTTATTGCTTTGAAATATTTTAAAAGCTGTAAAATAATGATGGAATGTGACACGTGATCATTTGAAAGATTTGTTCAGACCAGCCAGGTAAAACTTATGGGAACCAGTGGCTATGTTTCCTGTTTAGAACATGTTCCTGAATGTATTTCCTTAGCTTCCTCTTGGATTTTGTCTGTTGTAACATTTATGTGTTTGTAGATCTTTTCTATTTACTTTATTCTTGCACTCTGAGCATATGAGAGCAGGGGTTGGGGTGGGATACATCTAGCGTATATCTACTCTTAAATTGAATATGAAAACAAATTAACTAAGGTCCTTTGATCATTACATCATCTACTGGACATTTAGCTATGGAATTTTATCTGAAATTAAGCTCCAATCACACTGTCCAAAGAACTAGTTTAAGACAAAATTAAAATTAAGGTTCTCAAATATGTGCTGAATTTAAATTTTATATTTTCACATTAAAGGAACAATAGAGGGCTTGATCCCTCAGTCCTTATTCAGACAACTCTCCCACTGAAAGCAACGTTTTCCCTGAATAAGCACTGGATGAGCAGAGCTATACTTTATGAGGATTAAAAATGGCGTACGTCGTTCACTGCATGGTGGTTACAAATTCAGTCATTTTTAGTTTTACTCATTATCACGAGTTATTTTATTAACCAAGTTTAACAGGCACTACAGCAATGAGCACAGCATAAAAACAAGGTTGGGCGATCCATATGTGAAAATGACTATTCGGCTCTCACAAATGAAAAATGGAAGTTCAGATAAGAAATCCCCATGTTTCCTCAAAATGACTCTTCTGGCTGGCTACACAGGTGATAGCTTTGGAAGGTGGTGTCATCCTGTCTGTACTGCTAAAAGAATAGCGGTCTACAGTTTTGAAGTGACAAAAAACTAGAGGCCCTCAAAAACTGTGTCAAACGGATTTCTCCGGGTGAAGGGAATTGTATTCAAAAGAATCTTAATGTTAAATGTTGTTAGTGTCTCTCATCATGGCTAGTGATGGGAAAGCCTTAAAAGTATAACTTCAATGTGAGTCTCAGCTATCCTGCAGCCAGAGAATGACACCTAGGCTTGGTTAAGGTACATTTCTCAAAGGCTGAATGCTTCTTCAAAAATTATCCGAGCCACACAAGTCTGCAACATTTGACTGGAAATGTCACCAAACCAGGCTTTTGCAAAAGTGAATTTTAGCACTTCTGTTTCTGGTCCAAGCCAGAGACCAGAAATGTATCCAAATAATTTGGGGCTATAAAAAAAGTTTGGTAAAAATGAAGAAGTATTCAAACAGAGTAGGTGTCTATTTTTTTCACCCCAATCACAGTGAGATTCATAGCTTGCATGAAAATCATCACACACTCTTCCCCTCATTTGCAATCTTTGCACACAGAGACAGAATCAAAGGCGTATGCTGATTACTAAAACCGTCTCATCCCCCCAGGACAGTCCTCTCGGCTGGCATTAAAAAGCGACTTTGCATAAAAGCCATATTGCAGATGCTCAGCTCATGCTTGGATTAAGAATATAGGGTATTTGGCAAACAGGTTTAGGTGGATGCAAATAAATACCAAAAAAAAATATTGAGTCCTCATGAAGAATGATCTGTTGGCACTGATAACACACGTTAGTCAAAATACAAAAAAGAAAACAGAGTTCAAATGACGGACTTGGTGTTTGCATCAAAAGCAAGGAAATTTGTAATCTACAGTGCATGGCACTTGTGCCATACTGTAAAAATAATGTTAAAAAATCATCATCATTGCTGCTAAATTCCCAACCCAAATGACTTTTGTCATGCTCTAGTGGTGAGGACACTAGATCAGGGGAGCTGGGTTCTCTTCCTGACTCTGCCACCTTGGGGAAGTCACTTCCCCCATCTGTGCCTCTGTTTCTCCTCCCAACCTCTGTTTGTTTAGCCTGTAAGCTCTTCAGGCCAGGCACTGTCTCTCACTAGGTGTGTTTTTTTCAGTGTGTAGCGCTGGTCCCTAGTCTTGGTTCAGTCCTCTAGGTACTACTATAATCTAAAATAAAATAAATAATTTTCTGATTTTTAGCATCTCATAGCCACCTCCCCTTCCAGCCATCGTGCAGACTTTGTCCCCTCTTATTCATGGTCATCTAACATCCCCCAAGCTCACTACAGCATTTGCTTATAGGAGAAGGTGACATCAGGAAAGTATCCTGTGGATCATTAGCTTCTGTTAATGCAGTTTACCAGCTGCAGACGGTGAGGAGGAGCCACGTGACCAGCTAGCATCCCGTGGACACAGCTTACAATCCTCTGGGTTCATTAAAAATCACCACCGTTCTCCACCTTTAATTTACTGCATTAAAAGAGAAAGGCCTGAAAGCCTCCTAGTTGGTAAGTATCTCTTTGAGCTAACCCCAGCCTTCCGCAGTGTTACCCAGTCAGAATGTGTGTGACAGTGGCACGCTATGTGTGGAAGCTGACTGGTCCAAGTCACCCAGAAAACTGGGACTCTTGGCTCTGTTTTCACACTAGAAAATACACCAGTCAGAGAACTGGCTTCTTTATTGCTTTACAGTCATTACAGTAGGGCTTTGATAGAGACACAAGAACAGGACTCCAAGGAGCATGAGAAGGGCGTGGAGTGGGAGAGCAGTTATGTCAGAGAAAACTGGCACAACAGACAAATGTTATCCACCAGAAGGTGCCAGATAGCAAAGCAGGCACCGAAGAACTCCTAGCAAAGCTTTCTTTGTGTCTGTCTACTTGTGGGTTAAAAAATGCCCTTAATAAAGCATCTGGGGTTCATATATATATATAGAATCTTCCAGCCCAACGGATGCCCTGTACTGCAGGTTCCCTAATGGGAGAAGAGAGTATAGCAAGCCTCTATGCCAAGCAGCTGCAGGGAAAGATGCCAGCATAGGGGCAGAACCAATTCTTCCCTTAGGGTGACCAGATGTGGGGAAGAAAATATTGGGACACATGAGGGGGGGAGGGGGCTGCCCGCTGGCAGAGTCCTGCCCCGGCAGAGCAAAAACAAAAAAAAACCAAACCCAAAACAGTGCTGCCGGCGGATATCGGGACAAAATGCGTCCCAACCTAAGATCGATCGGGATGCGGGACAAACACCGAAATATCGGGACGTCTGGTCACCCTAACTTCCTTCATGGGGCACCGTGGTCCCCAGAAGTATAACCTGCTGGCTATGAGGCATAATTTGCCCTCCACTTTCTGTTATCGACATCCATGATAATTCTGCAGGTGGCAAGAGTAAAAGATATACTTTGGGGGTCCATAGTGCAGGCCAGAGAAGGGAGTTTTGTCTTACTTAAAACACAAATGGGCAACAACTATCAAAGAACACATGGAAGGTATTAGCTCACTTCCTGATGGACAAGTGCCCCCATCACAGACTGGTGCTACCTGGCAATCCCAACAGATAGATTGAGAGTGGAATGAGCACAGAAGCTGAAGTCCCCTCTTGCCCCTAGGGGGAATGCGTATAGGAAATTTGCCTTATGGTTCTCTGTTTTGTTGCTTTTCGGTGTCTAGAAGACTTGAGCCTGATTCTCCACTGCCGTGTATTTCGTGTTGCCATTTATACCAGTGCAAAACGCTACTTTTCTGACACGAGTGTTTCACCGACACGTTGCACACTCTTCTCACTAGTGTAAATAGACTAGATAAGGTGAGTGTCAAATATCAAGCCATTTTATTTTATTAGTAGTACTAAATATTTATAATATGGAAGAACCCAAAGTCCCCAACTAAGATGAGGGCTCCATTGTACTGGGCACATTAGAAACAGAGAGAGAAAATTCCTGTCCAGAAAGACTTACAGTCAGGGTTGTCAATCCTGCACTTATCATAAGCATCAAATACAGAGTCAAATAATAAAGTCAAATGTATTTTTAAACATCTGGTGAATTAATTTTTTTAAGCTTTTTGCCAAAAAAAGTTCTGTGTACTCATTCTAAAAAAACAGATTTTTCTGTAAACATTAATTATTAATTATACAATTAATTTATTATCTAGCAAAAAGCAGTAAATAACTTTAAGTGGTTTGGCAAATCTGGGATTTAAACTAAAGAATTACTTGATTCAAACTCTCCTTTTAATCCCCGATTCTTTACCATACAATCTTCCTGCTAGTGGTTCATAATAGAGCAATTGTGTAATTAGGAATAAATTGCCTTTGAGAGTGACACCTTTTTTCCTGCCTCAGAAGTATAAATGGTCTGACAATTTTTTTGTAAGTGCGCTCCAGTTGTTTTCAAAGACAGATAGCGAAGAGACCGTAGATATAATTTTGGAATAATTGCATTTAATGCGTTTGGTAACAAAAGAATGAATCATACACACTTTTCTTTCTCTTTGAAACTTTATAAGTGATTTCTGCAAGTCCCTGGGCTCTGAATTGACACTAACAGTGCTGTGCTGCCACATGATGCCCAACAGGGATAGATTCCAGGAGCTTAGCTAGGCTCATGTCTACGATCCTTTTACTGCCCAATCAAGTTAAGCATCATGCACAAAATGGAATTAAATCTGATTAACTGGGAAAGACCTGTTCTCAGAAATGAGGTGGGCTTAATGGAAAAGTCTGCTTTAATGATAAGGGTTTATTGGTTCCTGTTTAGAGTCCACGCATACTAAGGCAATGGAGTTATTACGTCCTGCAATTAAGTATTTATAAAGCAATGAGTGGCAATTGCAGCCAGGGCTGACTGCAATGTCCATTCTCAGAGCAGGTAATGTGTAAGGTGTTGTGTTTTGATTGTATTAAGAAAGCAGTTGTAGAATTTAAACAGATTTATGAAATTTGGATTCTTTAATATGCAAATCATTAAGTTCCAATACTTCCCTATTGAGCATAGGTTAGAGCAAGGGTGAAATATGCTTCATGTAAATCCAACCATCTACCTGTTACCCTGTTAATAACTCAGTAAGTGCCAAGACTTCGCTGTTGAGCATAGCCTAGAGTAAGAGTGATGGGTAGGGTAACTGATAGATGGATGGATTTACTTAAAGCATGTTTCATAATTATCATTTTAAAAACATTTTGTCAAACAAAGTCTGGCCTTGCTCAGCCAGGAAAAAAAACCAACAACAGAAAATTCATAAAAAGAAATAAGTCTCACAATAACCTGAACAAACAAACACTTACTCCAGATGAATCTGCCTGTTGGAAATGTTGATAAAACTAAACTATGCAGCATGTTTATTGGAATCACTTCTCTCGCCTCTAACACACAGTCTCCTCTGGGATGGAATGGGGCAGCTGCTTAACTGCAGAAATCAACACTACACAATAGTTTGGAGCAGGAAGGGAAAATGAATATTGTAGATCACAGAAAACCACAGTGAAAAAGGAATATAGTCTTGTATCTGAGGCACTGTGTCTCAGCAGATCTGGATTCAGTTCCTGGCTCTGCTAATGACTCCTTGTGTGACTTTGAGATGGTCACTTAATCACTCTGTGCCTCAGTTCCCCATCTGTGAAATGGGGATAATAATACTTCCTGTCTCCTACATTTTGCCCAGGTCTACACTTGGAATGTTCTGCTGATATAACTATACTGGTATATTATACTATCAAAGCACTCCTAGTGTTGATACAGCTTATAGTGGTAAAACTGCGCTTTTGCTGATATAGTTTATCCCTCCCCGAACCTAGAAAAATAAGCTAAAGTGGCAAAAGCGCAGTTTTGCTTGCTAGTACTACATATAAGCTAGAGGTGTTTGCTGGCACAGCTATGGTCGGTCATAATCACACCTCGAGGAGAGATTAGGAGACAGATTGGGACTTGTCATCTCTTTTCCAAGCTGAATAAGGGGGGATATGATAGAGGTCTACAAAATCATGACTGATGTCGAGAAAATAAATAAGGAAGTGTTGTTTACTCCTTCTCATAACACAAGAACTAGGGGTCACCAAATGAAATTAATAGGCAGCAGGTTTAAAACAAACAAAAGGAAGTATTTTTTCACACTACGTACAGTCAACCTGTGGAACTCCTTGCCAGAGGATGTTGTGAAGGCCAAGCCTCTAACAGGGTTCAAAAAAAGAACTAGATAAGTTCATGGAGGATAGGTCTGTCAATGGCTATTAGTGAGGATGGGCAGGGATAGTGTCCCTAGCCTCTGTTTGCCAGAAGGTGGGAATGGGTGACAGGGGAAGGCTCACTTGATGATTACCTGTTCTGTTCATTCCCTCTGGGGCACCTGGCATTGGCCACTGCCCGAAGACAGGATACTGGGCTAGATGGACCTTTGGTCTGATTCAGTATGGCCGTTCTTATGTTATGTTCTCGTCACATCCCTGACCAAAATAGCCATGCCGCAGAACTTTGTAGTGTAGACCTGGCCTGGGGCTGGTTAGACTGTAAGGGTATGTCTACACTGCATCTGGGAGCAAGCCAGACTCATGGTAGTGGGGTTTGTGCTAGTGCACAGAAACAGCTGTGTGGATGTTGTGGCACTGGCGGAGGCTCAGGGTAGCCACCCAAGCTCAGACCCAGGAGGTAAGGTAGGCTTGAGCCTGGGGGGCTCACCTGAGCTTCTGCTGGTGCCACAACATCCACACAGCTATTTTTAGAGTGCTAGTGTGAGTCTGTCTACCTGGGCTAGGAGACTCGCTCCCAGCTGCAGCATAGACATGCCCTAAGGTCTTCTAGACAAAGATTGTCTCTCCCTATGTGTCTGTACAACACTCAGCAGTAATGGGTCCCAATGTGACCTCTAAGTGCTACTATAATACAAATAACTAACTAAATAAATAAATGATAACCAGGCTCTGTCATGTAAATCACATCACCCCCCCAATATATCTTAACAATTTAAAATATTTTGATTGTCCCCCACACTCATATACCTTTCTCTCATCTGTTCCAGTTACAATAGAACTGACTCTTGCTATATAGAGACAAGTTGGCTGAGGTAACATTTTTTATTGGCCCAACTTCTGTTGGTGAAAGAGACAAGCTTTCGAGCTTACGCCGAGCTCTTCTTCACCTCTGGGTCTTATTATATAGAGCAGTCGCCTTGTACTTTTGCTCCGCCAGTCAGAAGATCCTACCAGATGAGTATCCGTAAGTGCTTTATGCATTTCTAGCATAGCAAGCAAAGAGAAAGATCTCCCAGAAAGATGTTGGTCTGTCTCAGTGCAATTGCCACAGTGATGAACTGTATTGTGTAGCAGTTGTTGCCCTGCCAAGGTTCCCACACTCTCATCCTCCTTGAAAGCAGAAAATAAGAGACACACACAGTGATGGGAAATTACGGAAAGCAGGTGCCTGGCTGTATCTTATAGGGGGTTGGAAGTGTGTCGTCACATTTCATAATAGATGAGATGTAAAGCTAATTTTAAAAGCAAACTATTACCCTGAAAGTGTTTCACTTTACCTTTGTATAAAAGCTGCTTTCCACATCCATCCTGTGTTGCTGCACAGTAGAGCTAAAAGTTCTGAGAAATAATTTATGAAGAATGCATTAGAAGAAATATGTACTCATAGCTTTTGTAAACACCTGTTTCAGATGCCTAACATTAACTCACAGTTATCTATCATTTATGGGATCACAGATGAACAATCGTTGGCTAACAGCCAGTTTGCCTGCTACTGAGTTCCTAAGAACCAGTGAAATCTTGCTTGTCTCTGAAATATTAAAATATGAGAAGTTCAATATAGATTTACAAATGGAGGAAGTTGTAAAGATAGATATAAATATATAGATACAGGTGATATATATATATATATATAGTTATATGTGCATGTGCATTTTAAGTCAGGACAATATGCCATGGAAATGGCCATGTTAGAAATGTGATCATAAGGTCCAGCAGTTTGTTTGTATTGTGATAGCACCTTAGAGGCTCTAGCTGGGATCAGGGTCCCAATGTGCTAGGAGCTGCATAAACACACAGTAAAAGAGACAGACAAAGGGTGTGAGAAAGGAAGTACTATTATTTCCATTTTATCTATAGGGAACTGAGAAACAGAGATTAAGTGAACCGCCAAAGTCACAAAGGAAGTCTGGAAGAACCAGGAATTGAAGGCAGCTCTCCTGAATCCCAGGCCAGGGACTTAGCCACAAGGACAAATTCCTCCTCTTTTTGTGTATGTGTGTGTGTGTGTGTGTGTATGTTTTGTATCCAGACTACATACCACAGTAATGGGAACATTAGAAATGAGATAGATAAGAGATATATAAATGGATGCCTGGGGCTAGTTTCAAACTAGCAATAACCTTATTTTGAACGTCTCCATGTTCCTTTCCCAATCATCTGAGTCACCTTGTTTGTATATCCCTCCTAGCAGCCTTGCTTTATATTGTTAAGAATTAACTTCAAAAGTAGAATTTCAGCATATAAACTGTGCTGCTTGTTTTCAGATGTCATCATTTAGAGAATGTTCAAGGGAATTGTAAAACAGAACTCACTTTACAATGTGGATGAAGCTGGAACTGAATCCTAAATCATTTGGATACCACATGTTTAAATTGTGTCAGTGACACCTCAATGAGCAGAAATATGAGCTTCTCAGTGTAAGAGACACCTTTGGTTGAGTGATCCATAGAGTGGCATCCCTATAAACCTAGGCAGAACACTGTGGATTTTATGACAATTTCTGTCAGTCTTACAGGGTTTCAGAAGCATTTCCAGCTGAGCATAGTTAGCAGGTATGAAAAGTATGCAACCACTTTATCTTTCACAGACTTAATTTAGGTAACATAAGAAAACTATCTGGAACATTATGTCACATTCGCTGCGGAGGCTGATATTTACTGAAGCTCTCAGAGCTCAGAGACTGACAGCTCCATGGGCTATAGTCCAGCTTCTCCTTTGCTTCATTTTGAAAAGAACAGTCACTTCTTTCTCTGCCCCATTCCTCCACCTCCAAGTGGCCTTGGTCTCCTCTGGTACCACCTGCAGCTTGCATATAAACAGTGGAAATCAAGATGCAGAGCTGTAGTTCTGCTCTTAGGAGCCTCTACTCACTGCAGTCAAGCACTTTGCCAGTAAAGGTCTCAGTATTGCATTACAGGAACAGTGCTGGACAACTTTCTGTGGTTCTGAGATTCCATTCCCAAATGGGCCAGAAACCTCCCAAGGCCAGGTCTTTTTTCATTATTATTAACGCTTTGAATGTCCCTCTGGGTTCTGGCATGCAGTGAAAAAAATGGGGTATCAAAAGTCTCGCCAGAGAATCTGTTACTTACAGACTTTTGGCCAAGTGTGTGTGGGTTTCAAGTCCCCCTCTAATGGCTGGCCAATTACAAGATTTAATTTAATGGAGATATCCTATCTCCTAGAACGGACCTTGAAAGGTCATCAAGTCCAGCCCCCTGCCTTCACTAGCAGGACCAAGTACTGTTTTTGCCCCAGGTCCCTAAGTGGCCCCCCCTCAAGGATTGAACTCACAACCCTGGGTTTAGCAGGCCAATGCTCAAACCACTGAGCTATAACTGCTACCAGCTAATGGAATTACTTCTTTAGCTCAAGTAGTAAAAATCTGTGCTGTGATTAAGGTGGTCCCAAGTTTAAACCCTGTAGCCCAGCCAGGCAGGAAAGAGGATCCCTATGACGACAGAAATTTGGATCATGTTCTGACAAGCATCTGCAATCCTGAGTGCTGGACCTCTGAGCCTTTTGAGTCCCAACAAATCACTAACTGAATTGAGCACTTTGGGTTCAGCATGCAGCCCAAGTGTGCTGCGGAGGGCAGGGTTGTGGGGAGACAGAATTCTCCCTCCAGTGACAGAGAAGTAGGGAAGAGTCTCCATTGCGGCAGCCTTGTGTTGCAATAAGTTTGAATCTCCTGCGCCCTTCCCAGAAAAGAATGTTAGAATTGTAGATTCACCATCACTTTCTGCTTTATTTCCTGGTTATTTAAAATTCCCCTTCCTGCTGGGCCACAGAAAGTCCCTGCTCCATGGGAGATGTGGGCACCCAGCATAGGCCATCATGCAGCAGAACTCAGCTAATTCCACAGAAGAATGAGGAATGGGGGCAAGAAGTAGGAGGGGGAAGGAAGGCTGGAGAAGGTAGAGCAGGTTGTGCCCCTAACTGAAGTATTGGCAGGACACATCGTCAAAGAATCCCTCTACCATCTATCCTTCACAGCCAGACTTACTGACTTCAGCTGTCGGCAAACACCACCCTGTTACATACCCACCCATGCTAGTGGTTCCTTGTATTATAGCATGATATTCACAGTGACTGAAATTCATCCCTGTACATAGGGCTAATATGAGGCCTATGCACCACTTGCGTCCTCATTAAGCCTTCAAAATAGGGCTTAAGTGGTGTCTAATGGAGCTGGTTGGAAGGTGGAGTTTCTGTCCTGTGAAAAGTTTTGAGATTTTGAAACCAAAATTTGTTCCAAATTGGGATGAAAAGCCAACATTTTGAAATGTTTTGCAAAACAGAATATGTTCTGAAACATATTTCATGATGGATCAGTCCAAATGTTTTGTTTTGACCTTTTCCACGTTAAAAATATAAAGTAAATTTTGAAATGAAAAGTCATTTTGAAACAGAAAATAAAAACAGGACATTTTGATATGTTTGAGATAGTTTTTTTCCCATTTATTTTTAAATGAAATGATGTCAAAATTGATATAATTTTGTGAAAATTTTCAGTTTAATCAAAATGGCATTTACTACCAGAAAACTGTTTTGATTCAATTTTTTCTAGTACCTAGACCTATTTTTTTCTAGTAGCTAGCCTCTCTATATTCAGGGATGAATCTCACCCACTGGCTTTATTATACTTTTGTAACATTGTGTCTCACGTATCTTGTACCTTATCTCTGTGACCTACACAGTGCTTCTTAGCCCACCCTGAACGTGTATTTTAAAAAAAATTAATCAATGCAGAATGCATCCGGCTCCTCTGCATGGGGAGTTTATCATTGGCCTGAGCACAGTGTAAATTGCCAGTCCCTGCAGCCTCTTCCCACTAATCCTGCACCAAACAGCAAAACAATTTACCAACTGATAAGAAGGTGCTGCCGGCTAACTTTGACTTTCCCTTCTCATCTTCATTGTAATTTTAACAGTCACTGACAGCACTTGACAGCTTGCGTTCTGGGTATCTCTCACAAGGCATCCATCACTTTTTGGGAGATTTCTTGTTTTCCGTAAGCAAATGGATATTTTTATCTAGATCTGGTGAAAATGCAAGCTGGAGGAAAATGTTGATTCTGCTAAATTTTCCAGGTTCACAAATTTCCTTCCTGTCGAAAGATTAATCTGTACCATGATTCCCTCCGGCTCCCTTATCATCTCAGGACTCATTCTTCTCCCCATTTCTCATCTAGGGAGAAAACTGTGGGGGAAATAAGAATTTCCTAAACTTCCATTCACCTCTACAGCAAAAACAGTGAGAGAAGAATGATAGTTTTGTGGTGAAGGTACCAGATCTGCCACTGATGCCCTGGGCGATGCTGGGCAAGTTACTTAGAATCACCCTGCCACCGTTTCCTGTCTATAAAAAGGGGAACATAGTATTCTCTTTCTGTCATGTCTAGTTAGATTGAAAGCTGTTCCTTGGCGGGGGGTGGTCTTTCACTAAGTCTTTGTACAGGGCCTAGCACAACAGAACTCTGATCTCAGTTGTGGCCTTTAGATGCTACTGTAATACAACTAATAATAAAATAAAAGTTAAACATTTTGTTATGAAAATCCAGGTCGGTGCTCCTTACATTGGGAAATTCTTCCTGGCATGGACTGTATCTATTTCTTTCTTTCTTTTTTTTTTTTGAGGGGGGGGGGGGAGGGGGAGGAGGGTTTACAAAAGGCCCCAATCCTCGATGGTGTCCCAATTCTGACCAAGCCCTCTGGGGACTACCACAGTATGAATGCTAAGTAATAGTGATTTGGATTCTCCACTCACTTACTCTAAAAATGTTACTCCATTTGTACCAACTGGCCTACTTTTGACCTATGCTGGGTTAACAGGGTGGGAAATCAGGCTCATCCATCAGGATACTATGGGTTCCTTGGTCCTTCATGACTGCAGTGTCACTAATGCACAGCAGACGAAAGCGAGAACACAGAAAGCTTTTGTGAGACAGTGGTGTATGGGCGGGGTGGGGGAGATTGAAAGGCCCACTCTTTAGTTTGTGCCTAGTGGCTGGTTGCATTGATGCTTGCAAAGTTGATTTGGTGGGTGGATGGAAATCTCCTACCAGCTTTCAGGTGCCTGTTCTCTAGCATGTGTATACACCAAACAATTGCCATCAGCCCTGATTATGCGGGCTTGTGGCTGGTCATAAAGCCAGGCAGAAAGAGTCTTGAAAAGAAAGTCAAACGTGATGGGTTCAGTGAGGAAATGTACCAGAAGCGATTACTGCCTTAGCATTCTCCTATTTACTTCCTTCTGACCTTGGCTAGACAAGAAATGCCCCTTCTTCCACCGCCCCCAATTTCCCAATTTGATGGCTATCACTTCGCAAACAAAGCCTGCATCCCTAGTCCAATTTTGAAGTCTGTTAAGACTGTCTGCCCTTCATTTAAATTCCTTCTCCTGTCAAAGTGATGGTGACATTAACAAGCATGCTCAGAGGGGGGCTTTGTGCCAATTAACAATTTCTCGTTAGCTTAATTAGGGGACACATGTTTTTAATCACAGCTAAGAATGTGGAGTGATTGAAGAATTGATTCTGAGCTTTTGAAAGCATCACTGTCAGTGCATGGAATTTAATTCGGCAGATGTGGTTAAAGAAAGAGAGCGAGTGCCTTAAATGACTTCGGTTAAATGAGCTTAATAGCAGAGTGAAGCAGGCGGGATGGCAGTTATACAGACAACGTTGCCCATTGTCACCAATCACAGACCACACTTGTTAATATCTATGAGACCAATAAATGACTATGGGGCAATGTTGCTTTTTTAATTCACAGGTTAGCATATATCCTGTCTGCTAAGTGATATGCACTATCTGAGTGTAACATATTCCTTTCTTTTCCTTTCCTCTGAGTATGACTGTCTTTGTCCCAATATAATGGGTATC
This sequence comes from Terrapene triunguis, assembly GCF_002925995.2. Lineage (NCBI taxonomy): Eukaryota > Metazoa > Chordata > Testudines > Emydidae > Terrapene > Terrapene triunguis. The sequence continues at coordinate 1,094,160 of NW_020665277.1, forward strand.
CTTGCCCTTTATGAATTATTTGTAGGAAATGACCCAGCTGATAAATGCATCTTTTGGTGGGCAGTATGGACCATTAGTCAGGAGAGTAATCCTCTTATCCCTGCTCCCCTTTAAGGCCAGTTCCAAAAGTAAGGTTCTAGGAAGAAGTCTACAGCTCAGGTTTCAAAGGCACTAATCCCATAGCATTGCAATGTCCTGCTTCATTTATTATTGTTATTATTTTAGCTCTCATTCTGCATCCTTGTCACAGGTTTTTAAAGGCAAGTATTATTCCATCTGCAGCTTTCAGCAGCTTGGACAGAACGATGGCCGAAAAGACCCATTAAACTGACTTGTTCATGGGGGTAATATTAGGCTAGTTGATCGGAGCAGGTACTTTGGGACATTTTTGGTGCTAAAGGACTCTTTTTTCCCCCTCTAAAGAGAAATGCTGTGAAACGGAACCATTCCAGCTTAAGCCAGTACTAAAATTGGATGTTAAATTTCATGAAATATGATGTTTTCCTTTCAGGCACTGAACGTGCTGTTGGCTGCTAGGCTTAGTGACTTATAGGATAAAAGAAAGAACTTGCCTGCTTTTTTTCTCGCTCCTTCCCCTGCTCTGAGATTGCAGTTTGAGAGACGATGGCCTCAACGCAGCTGATTTTTATCAGCAGCCATTCAGAGAGCAACAAGGATGACAAAGCTCGGCCATGCTTCTGTCTGTTCAGAGACATGCAGTGGGGACTGTATAGAAAAACTAGTGACCATCAGTCACTTTTATCTTAATAGGAACGATGTGATTTGTTCCCGCTTATTCAGATTTACAGTGTTAGTAGTCATCAGATCACTGCTAAAAAAAACTCCAAAACCAAAACCCATAATCACTGCACCCTGCAAATTGGCCTAACTACAGCAAGAATCTGCTCAGGCTTTGCGGATAGGGCAAATGAGTTGATTACATATGGGGCACAGCTAAATACAGGGTGCCCAGGGTCCCGCAGGGATGAAGGAACGAATTTGGGTGAGAGAAGGCCCGGGGTTGCAAAGATATAGGTCTAAAGTTTGAGAGTGTTTGGATCTGGGATTTCGGTTTGTCCCATTCTAGACAAAGGAGCTAGATACAAAGTTTGGCTCTAAATCCAGAGTAGGATCCAAATTTGCCCTGACCCTGTCTAGGTAAACTTGGTCCTGCCCCTCCCAGCCAGGGCCGGCTCTAGGTTTTTTGCTGTCCCAAGCAAAATTTTTTGCCTGCCCCCCAGCGCCAGCCCTGGGCTCTCTCTCTCCCCCCCAACTGCACCCTCCTGACGCCCCAGCCCTGGGTCACTGGTAACTCGCTCCCAGGGCGGGTCATTCAGCAGGAATTTTGGATGTGCACAGAACACAGACAGGATTGGTTCCCATATGGTTACAGAACTGCAGTAAAGTGGAACAATTTTCAGCTTGTGTGATTGAAAGATATCTGGATGCATATTATAAGACTGTCCTCCATAAATGAGGAAAAGTTGAGGTGCCTTTATTATTCTTTTGTTCCATTCTTTGTTTCTATGGGGAATTTGCCAATGCACTATCACTGTCTTCCTTTTAAACAAATAAAACCAAAACTAAAAAGAAAAAAAAGCAACGGCTGTTGAAAATAGCAATTCCAGTCCTAATAACCACTGGGAAGCATTTCTTGCTCAATTTATTCTACTTTTTCTACAGCAAGTTACAGTGGATCAGTGTATTTGATTTGGGAGAAATGAAGTAACAGCTGCCCAAATTGAGCTTGAGCACTCCTGAATTTTGAGGTGTTCAAATCTGGAAGGCAGGTGCTAGATTCCCTTTCTGAATATTAGCTATATCTGGAAAGGAAAAGTCAATTTCTGCTTCCATGGCTCAGAAGTGGAAATCCTCCTACGTGACTGGTACTGTATTTAAAGCCGCCCAGGTCCAGAGCCTCCCCTCCCTTACTTTTCATTTTAAATTCTAGTGGAATCCACGTACCTGCCTTGCTAGGCTTCAGATAGAGATGTGCACTGTCCATTTAGTCCACCCAATCTACTTTGGGGGAGAGCCCAGGGCTGGGGCGGCAGGAGGTGCAGGTGGGGGCCAGAGCTGGGGCGGCAAGGGGTGCAGGTGTGTGTGTGGGGGGAGAAGAGCCCAGGGCTGGGGTGGCAGGAGGTGCGGGTGGGAGGAGAGCCCAGGGCTGGGGCAGCAGGAGGTGCGAGGGGAGCCAGGGCTGGGGTGCGGGGCGGCAAAAAACCTAGAGCTGGCTCTGTCCCTACCATTCACAGCAAGTTGCAGCATGAGATTTCAGTTCCACACTCCTTCCCCCTCCCTTTTCTGTTAATTGCGGCCTAGGAAATGCTGGGAAATGTAGTTCTTTCCCTGCTCCAGGGCTGGCTCTATAGCAGTGGTTCCCAAACTGGGGTTCAAGAACCCCTGGGGGTTCACGAAAAGTTACAGGGGGTTCTCGGAAAAAAATTCCCTAATGGCGGACAGAGCTGTCCCTAGGGACCCCGGGCAGCACAGGGCCAGCAGCCCGGAGCCCGTGGACTTCCAAGAGCTAAGAGGATTAAAGCAAGCGTATCTATCACACTGAGGAGATTTAAACTTCGACTCCTTATAAGAAATGGAAAGGGAGGTGGATATTTTTTGCTGTTTTTAAAATTAAATAGGCAGCTAGTATTGTTTTTAAAATTATTATGACAAACAAGTTTGAGCTTTGTTGTAACGTGCGTTGTTTGTCTGGACTGCTCAAGACCTGAATGCCTGTGTAGGAGGAACTCTTTGAGTTGACTTCTTAAATACCATCTGATACTCTTTGATGAAACATAGGAGCCTTGTCTTATAACAGGCTTTTTCAAAGTGATACAAGCTATGAAAGTGAGATCTTGGAGGAGTGTTGCCATTTTCATAATGTAATAAAAATAGTGTAATGATAAATAAGAACATAAGAATGGCCCTACTGGGTCAGACCAAGCATCCATCTAGCCCAGTATCCTGTCTTCTGACAGTGGCCAGTGCCAGGTGCCCCAGAGGGAATGAACAGAACAGGTAATCATCAAGTGATCCATCCCCTTGCGCTCATTCCCAGCTTCTGGCAACAGAGGCCAGGGACACTTAATAATAATTAGTGTGTAATAAGCAGGTCATAAAAACAAATTTTATATTTCCAAGATCACTGCTTTTATCATTTATGCTCAGGGTAAACGAGAAAATCCCTGGAAATATTCATTTTTAGGAGGAGGTTCGCGAGACTTGACATTTTAGTGAAAGGAGTTCATAGGTTGTTAAAGTTTGGGAACCACTGCTCTATAGGCAGGGAACTAACCAAGGAACTACAGCTCCCAGGGCCTCCTGTTGGTTCTCAGCTCCCATGCTGGATTCTTGCGCCCCTGCAAATTTGCCGCCCCAAGCAACTGCTTGCTTTGCTGGTGCCTAGAGCCGGCCCTGCTCCCAGCCCTACACTACGATTCTATTGTTACACTCCATCATGGATGGAGTAGCTGATGTCCCTCTGCTGATCAAGTAACTCAGCTTCCAGTCAGCCAGGTAGTGGCATTTTAAGTTTTAAACCCTATTGCTGCTTGATCCTGAGTTTTCCAGCTGGGCATTCTCTGACATGGCTCCTTCTGCAGCAAGTTTCCCTTAGGGCTTGGTCCAACTCCCCCTGAGCTCCAGTCCCCAGGTAAAGAACACTTCTGTACAAGAGGGAAGGGGGCTACTTCTTTAGAGATGATTGTCTCAGGAAAATCAAGTGACTGTGATCTCTCTGACCCTAATTCTTATTTTAGACCTTCTCAGGGTTCAGAAGCCTCCCAGTTGCTGAACCTATGCTCACACATTTCATTCAAGGGGACAGAACTGGAAAGATGAGTATTGCAGCTGTCCTTATTAAGAATTAATGTAACTGAAGATTTAAAGTGAAATGCCAGCTGCCATGCAGTTCAAAAGATCTACAAAGGCTGAACTTGGTGGGTTCAAAAGCTCGTGGGGCCTCTTGTTTTTGGAATGGGAATGTGATCGTTCCTATCATGATGGAAGATGGGGAAACATAGAACTTTCAGAAAGGCTTCATTGCAGGAATGGAGATGTAATATTCTTTCTGCAGGAAGCAAATTCTAGTCCTGGCTTCTCCCTGCCTCTCTTTCATCTTCCTGATCAGTGGCTGTCGCTCTCCTGTTTATTATAACTCTAGCTTTCATTTAATAGTGTTCCTTAACTTATCCATTTTGTCATTTCATTCTAACCTTGCCTTTGAAAAATGGGAACACAATATACAGTAACATTTGCACAATGTGAGAAACGATGACATTTACTGGCAATAGTATATATAGTCATAAAGGCCTCAAGGTCTCTGAGGGTGGTAACAATATTTATGCAAGTGCTAAAATATCTGTGTAGTTTCAAGCGACAAAAACACATGAATGGGAAACTTGACAGTATGGGCTTGAAAAAGAGGTTACATTTAACTTAGCTAGGTCAGTGGATCTGAACCTGTTTATACCCTACAGCAATCTATTTTTTACACACACACACAAAAGCACTATGTACTTTTGAAAAGCTTTTGTACAGACAATATATCTTTGTTTAGAAGCCACTTTCCAATCCAGCCCCGTCCTTTTGTAGCTCACACCGTTTCCATGCAGTACACATGGGAGGTGGAAGGGGAAATAAACAGCAATTTGAAGCCATGCGGAAAAGTAATTAAACTTGATAGAAACTATGGGCCTCCATTGCCTTAGACCGTGTGTCGGCATTTACACCAGTGCAAAACAGCACCTTTTTGATTTGGTAGCATTTTACATGCACGTTGAATGACTGCACATAGTGTAGGGTAACAGAGGATTAGGTTCTGTGGCTTCTAAAAGAAGATCGACATTAATAGATTCCCATGTGGTGTAAATTGGGAAACCTCCATTGACTTTAATGAGTTCGCTTGAAGCACATGCTCAAGTTTTTGCTGAATCGAGGCCTACTAATTTGCCCAAGCTCACAGAAGAAGTTTGCTGTAGTTCCAGGAATTGAACCTTAATCTCCTGAGTCCTAGTATAATGTCATAACCCTCCTTTAGGCAATAAGGCTAAACTTATTATGTTTAGGAGGCAGTATGGACTTATTAGTCACGAGCTCTTGCCTAACAAGATTCCAACCATCAAACCTTGGAGGGTCATACGCTATAATTTAGTTTGTGTGCAAGAGCCATTTCTGTAGAGGTTCCTAGGCAGGTTCATTTTATGCATGGTCCTGGTGCCGACACTGGTCAGTCAGATCTAAATAATCGCAGTGCTCTTTGCCATGAGTGTGCAATGACTTGTTAAGCCTTTGTTTTCTGAATAGATTTGGAACATATCCGCTAAGATGAGGAAGAGTTTATTGTTTAATATGAGTGTGCATAGATATCTTAAACACTGGAATAAATTGCCTAGGGAGGTTGTGGAATCTCCATCTCTGGAGATATTTAAGAGTAGGTTAGATAAATGTCTATCAGGGATGGTCTAGACAGTATTTGGTCCTGCCATGCGGGCAGGGGACTTGACTCGATGACCTCTCGAGGTCCCTTCCAGTCCTAGAATCTATGAATCTATGAATCTTACTTCTCTGGGACTTCCCCCCCCCATATCAAACAAATACTGTGGGAAGACTAGGGTCAGAAGTAGATAGATTCTCCAAGCTACTGGACTGTAAACATTCAATGAATGAAAGCAGCAAAACTGAAGCCAGATCTAATAGCCTTCATCTGTTATATTTGCAGCCCTTCACTAACCTCATACCTAATTTTTTGTAGCACAGAAGTTTTGAGACAACTTTTTTTCCAGCTTTATGAACAATGCATAGGAAAATTGGGCAGATTATTCATGCATAAGGGAGTTTTCCATTCGTCTTAAATAAAAATCATGTGTGATTTTTCAGAACCATCACAGACCATGTGCAAATGTAGCTATTGATTTTGCAGCAGCAATCATAAGCTATGAATTTGATGTCAGAGTTGTTAATGAAACAAATCTTTTCTGTTGGCTATGTTTGATTTTCTGTAAGAATTGAGGCAAGCTGAACTCCTCGTGCAATATGGTATTATGGGATAAAATCATATTTTATAGAGCATCATTCTTCCTGGAGGATCTCAGAGTGCTTTAGGAACTGTTTACATAGGCCCAGATTGTCCTTAGCTCTAGCACAGTTGCAGGAAAATGATATTACAAGGAATCTTCTGCCTCTCTAAAGGTAAGGGACAATTGCAAACCACTTGGGGAATCAAAGGGACAGCTCTCTCCATGAGCGTTGAGGGTGTAATACACTCCAAAGAGGGCGGAAAGGGGGTCATGCCCACATCAAAACAGCTCATGGCACTGGCCTGACACAGAGCAGGCGGCCCCCTCTCCCGCTATGTGGTGGAAAGCACTGGGAGGAGTGTAACTTCCCCCTGGGCTAAGTGCCACAACTTGGCCTGTTTTGCCACTGACAGCTCTTATTACCTGTTAGTACAGTGTCTAGGACAATGGGGGTTGGGACTTCTAGTCCTACTGTAATATACATCATAATAATAATAACCAGCAAATACTGGAAACCACACAAGAAAGGTTGTTCTCTCATGAGACTTCCAGCCTAGTCGGTACATATTAAATTTCAAAGAAAACTATTGGATGCATGTCTGAACCTTTGAGGTTCACCCATAAACTGCCTGTCATTCTTGACTCAATAGACCCTGTGTCTGAAAACACACACACAGTATGGATGGAGAAAATGCTGATGCAGAGTCCACGTGGCATGTTCTTTGCTTTCTCTCCCCTCTTTTACACTTTATGCTGGGAATGCTTTTCATTTCCCAGCTGCTACTGGTCACAGCTAGAGGCAGAAACCATTTGTTATGGAGCACAGTGGAGCAGCACTAATGAAAAGTAAAAGTTTTATGAATAAACAAAAAACCTATCACATCTTTTCCTGCAGAACATGCCAGGCGTAGTGTAACAGAAAAAAGATTTTCCTACTAAGATTATCACTTGCATCAGAGAGGAGAAGGGTACGATTTATCTCTTTCTATATCTTGTCACTGGCATTTTTAAGACTTTGCTATATTAAGAGACTGGCTCAGCAGTTTAGGATTCAGATGTAAGCTATAGTGAACTCACTTAAAAAGTTTTCAACTGTTTTGAAAGTTTTTATCAATTCTACCAGTGTTTGTTCTTACTTCCTGTCTTGGAAATTTGTCTCAAACTGGCAAGGCCAGATTTTCGATAAAGATCAGCATCCACAATCAGGACCAGATTTTCAAAATCGCTTCCAAAAATAGCTTAGGCTCATCAGCAACCTGATCTCAGTATTTCATCATTAATGAGAGTAAAGAAACCTCTGAGATCGGTGACTCACAATAACACACAAGTGTCCAGGTTCCTTTGGTGCCCAAATGGGGCCAAGCTGAGGGTTGAGCTCTTTAGACAATCTAGCCCTACAGGGTGAAATTCATCCCTGGTCAGAGCAAAGCGTGCTTTGAGAGCTTAAATAGGACGTAAGTGGTGCGTAGGCTTTGTACTGACCCTCTGCACATGGGTGAATTACACCTTGAGTGCACCCACTATACATTATACTGTGAGAATATGAAATTTTCTCTTTCTAAATTCTTTATGTGAGACTGTGAAGTCTTCCCAGATTAACTTTCTCTCGCTCTCACTTTTTTTTACCAATTGTTTCTGTAATTTCTCAGTCCAAGGGAGAACATCATTAAAGATGAATAAAAGTAGCATGCATGAAACTATCCAATTTTTATTGCATCTCAAGAAATCATTATCCTTTCCCGGAAAGCCATGTAAAAGCTCAGCGTGTTGTTCTGCAGAGAATTTGACCAGAGTGTTTTACTTGGTAATTTTGGGTTTTCACCAGGGAAGTTCTTTTTGCCTAATTTCTAGCCCCCTTGATTGTCAGAAACTTGAAATTTCAGCTTTAATTCAAACATTATAGGCTTCACATTCTGCTCTGCAGAGAATGCAGGTATGACAGTGTTTATATACTATAGCATTAAGCAGTCTCTAACGCTAGCTAGATGGAGAGGTGGGCTGTTAAAAATGAGATGGGAAAAATAATAAAAAATCTGCTGAAAAAAGAAAATCTCCAGTGACAAATAAAACGAGAGATGCCATGGTATTTCCTAGTGCTTCCGATCAGAAATATCTAAGATGCCGCAGTATGATAAGTGTCGGTAAATGTTCTGTTTTTATTGAAGATCACCTTAAAAGCAAAGCCTTATTAATGAAGCCAGGTGTATTCCACAGCCAGGTTGTTATGCCACATCAATAATTTATTATTGATTTTCCCTTCTCTTTTATTTTCATTTCCTAATTATACATAACTATATCTACTTTGCCCTTCTATAGTGGATGCTGTACCAGAAGACACATTTGCTGGTCCTCTTTTCTTGCTTTAAATCAAATGGGCACTCTCCTCCTTAATGGATCTGTTTGCTTTTACTGTTTTCAGCAGGCTTTGTGGATTTATTTTTGTTATAAAAAGCTGTGATGGATGGGACTGAGCCTTTCTACATTTTATAAAAATTCTTTAATATCCCTTCCTCAATCCGGTTTGCTCCTCATGTACTACAGAGAACTACAGTCTGAGGTTTCTGATATCAGCTGGTAAAGTCTATGTGATATTGGAGGTGTAACCTCTAGGTCAGGCTGCTTCCAAAATCTGTTTCCCTTACTCTTCTAAGCCTCATGCTTGACCTGAAAAGATTTTCCTCCTAGGAAAATTAAATCTTCTTGCCATGTGACAGTTCAGGACGGGAGCGGGGTGATGATGGAATGGATTTCATGTCCTGCAAACTATTTTAAAGACTTCATTGTAAATGGTGTGGTCAGTTGGGCTGCATTTATAACAGACCCAAAGGAAGTAAAATTAGGAGTTAATCCATGGAGACTGCAGATTGCAGACAATAATGAGTCCTGAGCTGGTGTAAACCTTCAAGCGGGAAGCCAGTGGAGCTCGGCCGATTTGCACCAGCCGAGGTTCTGGCCCATTATTTCCAGATAAAAACAAATCAACAAACAAAGTTGGTCATGTGGATCGACATACAGGGAGACTCCATACAGATAATCCTAGGGGAAAGCACTAGATCTAGAGGTCTTTTGATGAACTACATTTTATATTTGAACATAATGCACCGTAAGGCTGGAGACACTGATTCCCCTAATGGTGTGAAATATCCATCTTAGTTGGCTCGTTTTGCTGACACAAGCAAGCTCAGCATGGCATGGAATGAAGAAGAAAACGTCACAGTCAATTTCTTGAGTGATGCTTGAGATTGTTATCTTTTTTTAAAAAAAAAAAATTCTTGTTTCCCCCCTCCCCTCTCTCCAGTAACAATTTGGTAAATAATTCAGAAAAAAACAAGTACGACACTCAGTGTACTAAAAATGATGTCTCTATATGCTGTTCAAGCACAATGCGCCACTTAAGTAAGACAGATGGGAAGATTTGCTGTACCTTGCTTAGTAAACTGCATTGAGAAAAACCAAATACGCCTGAAATTAGAGCAGAGGGTGAGATGGGGGGGTGGACGTACTGGTACAGCGTTGCCTGACAAAGATGCAGGGAAAAGTAATTTACTCTGAAGTGACAGTTTGAAGGGGGAAGAAAAATAAACTAACAGGAGGTAGTTTAGACTCATTAGCAGCCTGGTCTCAATATTTCATCATCAATAATAATAAAGAACCCAGCCGCAACAGTGACTCACAATAACGAGTGGGTCTCCATTTTTAGTTAATGCACAATAACAGGCAGTACGAAGGGAAAGCAGGATGAAGAATGGGTCAGATATGATGTGGGCTGCTGTCTCCAAAATTAGAGAAGGCATGGGACCCCAGCTGATTTATGCGAGGACCTGGAAAAGGCAATTAGGGCTTTAGCATTCCGCCATCGTTAATGCATCTCAGGCTCTCAGAGCAGCAGATCAGCAGCTGTAGCAGGGCTGTCTGGGGCTCCATCATTCAGATGACTGCCGTTCTGTTTTATGAATATTCCCCTTAATGTGAAATATAGTCTCAGTGTCCAGGGAGCAGGGAGAGAGACAGGAGTGGAGACAAAGGGAAATAACAGCACTTGCTTTCATGCAGCATCAGGAGGCCAGACAATAAGATTGCAAAAGGGATGGTGTTTTAAACTAAGAAGCTAATAATGGAAACCGTGTTTGATCCAACACGTTTAAAAACCAGGATTCACCTGGTTTTCTACTGCTCAAAATCCACAGCACTTGTTCCTCCTCACTTAACAAGTTTTCTCTTTGAAACACAGAGAAGCTCTCTTGTATTTTCCATGTTGCACTGGGCTGTAGTCACGTTCACATTTACAAGCTAAGCTGGGAGGGGCCTAAATCTGTATTTGGGTGGGAGGTCTTCTAGATAAACACAGGTTGCTGCATGCAGTGGGTGCTTGCAGTTCTGTAGGTGGCATTTTCCCCATTGAGTCAGAAATGTCTCAGGAGCGTGCTGTGCAGCTGAACATTTATCACTGAAGGTGGCGCTGTTCTTTAAGCCAGGGGACTGGTTCTGTTATCTTAAAGCCCCTTTACATTGCAAAAGGGGTGGGGCCAGATCTCCAAGTGATCAGCACCCAACCTGCTAAGCCATTCTGAAAAACTGGCTTCCTTATTTTTTTGCCTGAATGGGAGCTGAGATCTTTGGAAACCTTGGCCTCAACGTTGAGTGCTGGGATCTCTTTCGAACACTTGCCTTTTAGAGAAACTGAGAACCAGACCCTAGGTATCTCAGACTCATCTCCAATGGAAACCAAATCAAACATGTGCAAAATCCCAAGAGCATGAAACCACAGAGCTTCACTCAGCTTTAATTCAGAGGCCTAATTGATTTATGCTGATAATGCACTTGGGTCCCAATCCTGTGAGGTGCTGAGCACACTCCGCTCTCTCTGATATCCCTTGGATAGGGTTGGGTGAGAGGCAATTGATAAATACAAAGTATTATTATATTAGCACTAGGAAATGGGAGGTATTTTATTATCATTTATTACTATGAATGTCACTTAAAACATAATTACAGCTCTGTTTTGCAAACATGCATATGCTGAAAGGTATCCTATATTGCACCGCTGTTTCAATTATACTTCAGGATGAGACAAGAGTTCAGAGTAACTATAGGGAGAGTCCAGTCAATTTAAAATATCTTTAACAAAAAAAACCCACAACGGTGATCATTGCAAAATTAATGCTCGGGATGGGAAAGCTCGTTCCGCTCACATTAGAAATAACCCGAATATTCAGCCCAAACTTGAAATGAACCAGATATATTCATTCCAGAGGAGGACAATGAAGGCTAATATTAATAGATATGGGCAGATTCTGCAAACAAGTTTCCCTCAGGTTTTTTTTGTTTTGTTTTAAAAATTCCCTTCAGCTGTGGCCCTGCTCCCCTTCTGTTAGCATAAGATAGCATCTGATCCAGAACCCAGTGAAATCAGTGGAAAGCCTCCCATTACGCTGCATGAGTCTTGTAAAGTGGCCTTAGAGCAATCAGATCCTAAACTCATTAAGGGTAGACTGAGATACCATCAGCCGGGGCAGAGCATATTGCTTCAGTAGGGAACAATTCTACTAATCTATATCAATAGCAGATTACTCCCTTCCCCACCAACTGATTATCACCACTGGCTGCTGGGTTGGAAGAGGGAGTGCAAAGGTAAGGTCCCATTACTCCCACCCCTGCTCACCTCATTGGTTGGAGGGGGAATAGCAGCCGCATGAAGGCTACATCTCCCCTCCACCCCAACTACTATGACAAACAATGAAGGTAACCTGTGCACGGTAGTAAGAAATGCTGTACGTCCCCTCACGCTTGACTTGGGGACTTTGTGCAGGCAAGCAGAGTGAGTGACCGTCTTGCCCTTAATGAAGTGCCTGTTCCATGAGGATTTAATTTATTCCAAAGTCCTGGAAATCCACAACACTGAAGCCTCTGTAACATAACTGGGAGAGGCTTTGCTTTTTTAAAGAGATAGTTCTGTTTTCCCCCTGTTTGTTTTGTGCTGGAAAGCATAACCTTTGGGTTGTAAAGACTTATTATCAATTTATGTTTTACCTTGAAAACCTTGGCTTGTTCGGATCCCTTCTACAGGTTTAACTGAACCTTTTCAGCTGAGTTATGGTTTACATTTACATAAATTTCCATATGAAACTTGTTAATATTTCTTGGATATCCTTTTTCATTGCACCATTAGACAAGGGTCTGTGCTTTTGTTTGGGGCTGAATGTCAGCGAATCAGAATTCATGACTCTGATCAGTTAGGAACACAGCGAAATAATTTATTCCCCTCCATATAGTCTGGGTGTCACATATGTGTCCTGAGAAATGCTATCTGAAATCAGTAGAATTTTATCATGCAAATTACAGGAAGTGTTATCATTAGGAGCAGCGGGAGGTTCTTGATTCACTGTCATTTACACATTAAATGAGTTTAAACTTGCTTCAGGGAAAGCACTATGCTAGGAACATGCTCTGCTCTCTATCTGTCTCAAAAAACCCTAACTGATAGTGGGACATGACAGGCAGAATTCCAGCTCTTGAGGAGACTTTGGGTAGATGGATCACATCATCGCTAGGGTAGGCTTTTCCTTGGGTGGGAAGTTGTTTCCTCAATGATGCATAATGTTGAGCTAACCACTAGGCTCCATTACTCTCTGTTGAGAAAGGCCTTAGCTGAGATGCAGTGCTTAGCCATTATATCTACAGATAGAGCACTACAAAATGATTTACCTATTTCCCACATGGTGTGAGGTCTCCAACTATCCACTTCCAAGTCCAGTTTTCCCTTTTCCCAGGACTTCAGATAGTGTAAATCAACATAGCTCATAGATCTGATAAATCTACTGGAGGCGTTCTGATTTATACCCATTGAGGACCCGGTCCATTTCCTCTGAAAGCCTTTGCAGGTGTCCTCTTTTCTATTTTGTGGGCATCAATGAGAGTTTCCCTCTTGGATCTAGGATGCAGATTCTTCCATAGACATTTTCATTGTATCTATGATTTGCTCTTCTCCTTCTGAGTCACCAGTTGAATTACAGGGAGGCTCGGCATTTTCAGGGATTAGGCACTGATAACACAATGAAGAAAGAAAGAAAGAAAGAGTCAATTCCAAATTATATCTAAGATAGTCAGTACATATTGATAGTCAATGCTCTTTTATGATTGATGCTGACCTAGAGAAACAAGATATTGGACTCAAGACACCATCTAGCAGGGCAGATATGCATGACAAAACCCCTCATTATACTAGCTAGACTTAGCAGAGAGACCAAGGACTGAATGTGTCATGGTAACTGTCCTGTTCAGAGCATGATGGAAGCATGTTGGCAGGGAGCTGTGTGGACCAGCTTGAATTGCTGGTACCTATGGGGAATTTAAGACTTCAGTCTTTAGGGCTGATAATCTGATACCTTTCACCAGTATGATATACACCTTGTGCACATACACTCTGTGCACTTCTCGTTCACTTGCTATTTCAGTATGTAGCTTCATTAACCTAACTAACACCCTGTTAAGTTTCACTCTTACATTGGCTCACTCCTCAAATCACTACAACACACTGTTACGATATGTCTGCAAAGATTTGGGGACTGACAGGGAGGAGGGTTGAGGTCCAGGCCTTGGAAGAGAAACAATTATCAATGAAGAAAGGAGGAAGAATTAAATATAGGAGGCTGTAACTAGGAACGTAATGGGACCTGAAAATTCAGTCCCAGTGACTTTGCTCAGAATGGCGTAACAGAAACTTACTATGATCCACTGGGACAAGTTCAATACTTTGTTCTAATAAAAACTAAAAGTTCAACAACAACAACAACAAAAACCCCTCAAAAGAACCACATTCTGTAGCTAAATTCTGCATAGGGGAGAGCAGTTTCTGGGCTGTGTTTAGGATGAAAACCTGAGAATCAAGGAGATTATTGACACAAGGTGTCTAGAGAGTTTGAAAATAGGCCCCTGTTCCTTCTCTCCCATCTTCTATGGACCTTACCAAGAGACAGACCTTGGGGAATAATTCTAGTGGTCTAAAGTTCAGAGGAGAGAAAGTCCCAGTAACTACATTAAAATGATCAATAAGTGAGCCAGGTGAAAAGGAAATTATTAGTAGCTGTCATGTGGGAGGAAAGGGGGCAAGCGTGTTGAATGGCAGGGATCGTGGAAGGGATAGGGTCAGGAAAGGATGTGCTTGTGTTCACTTCATTCAGCAGATGATATTATTCATCTAGGTGATAATCCTAAAAGGTGCTGAGCACCTGGAGTTCTTACTGATTTCAGCCTCTCTCAGGCTCAGCCCCTTAAATTGTTAATGGAAAACGGAGAGACGGTGCCACGTGGTGGTCAGTGCCAGGGTTGAATGCTCCAGGAACAGCAGCAGAGTGTTCTCAGTGCAAGCCCTGTTCCTCTGGAACTTTTCCCCGCTGGCACTCTGACAGAGCTGGAGTCTGGAGAGCTTCAGAAACAGTGCAATCTGAATGTCAGAGCCTACGAAGTGCCAGGACTCAAGCTATACGAGGTCAAAGCCCAGTGCATTAGAAACAACCACAAAAGGAAAATCAGGCACAACCCATGCATCCAGACTGAGTTCCCTTACTAAGCTCTAGAGGCTAGATTCATAAAGGGACTTAGGTGCCGAAAGTGGTGGTTAGGTGCTTAAGTCCCAGATTTAGGCACTGCTGGTATTCCCCAAAGCCCTGCTCTGCTGCCACCTAATGCTGTGGACATCTAAATTCACTTGGTGCCTACATTTTTGCAGCAGAATTTCCCTAGGCACCTGTGTACCGCTGCCTCACTCTGGTTGGGGCACTCATGCTCCGCATCACAGGGCCCAGGTCCCTTTGTGAATCCAGCTCATCGTCAGTTATTGCAGGCTTTTTTCCCCACTCTAGAACTTATTCTAGGCTGACTTCCTCTCTTATTTTATAACCTGGGGAGTATTCCCTGGAGAGGGTTGCCCTGCTCTTAAAGGCATAGTACTCTATCAGAGTTTCATTTCGCCAAGCTTTTCCTTGACTCTGGGCCATTTTATGGTCAATATGTGCAGGTTTTTATACAGAGACTTTTTAGACCTATATTTTGTGTATTTCATAGAATCATAGAATATCAGTGTTGGAAGGGACCTCAGGAGGTCATCTAGTCCAACTCCCTGCTCAAAGCAGGATCAATCCCCAACTAAATCATCAAGCCTGACCTTAAAAACCTCTAAGGAAGGAGATTCCACCACCTCTCTAGGTAACCCATTCCAGTGCTTCACCACCCTCCTAGTGAAAAAGTTTTTCCTAATATCCAACCTAAATCTTCCCCTCTGCAACTTGAGATCATTACTCCTTGTTCTGTCATCTGGTACCACCGAGAACAGTCTAAATCCATCCTCTTTGGAACCCCCTTTCAGGTAGTTGAAAGCAGCTATCAAATCCCCCCTCATTCTTCTCTTCTGCAGACTAAATAATCCCAGTTCCCTCAGCCTCTCCCTATAAGTCATGTGCTCCAGCCCCCAATCATTTTTATTGCCCTTCTCTGTACTCTCTCCAATTTTTCCACATCCTTCTTGTAGTGTGGGGCCCAATGCCGAATAGAGGGGAATGATCACATCCCTCGATCTGCTGGCAATGCTCCTACTTATACAGCCCAAAATGCCGTTAGCCTTCTTGGCAACAAGGGCACACTGTTGACTCATATCCAGCTTCTCGTCCACTGTAACCCCCTAGGTCCT
Source organism: Terrapene triunguis (assembly GCF_002925995.2). Taxonomy (NCBI): domain Eukaryota; kingdom Metazoa; phylum Chordata; order Testudines; family Emydidae; genus Terrapene; species Terrapene triunguis. Next base: position 1,109,862 of record NW_020665277.1, read on the forward strand.
TTTCTGCAGAACTACTGCCTAGCCACTCGGTTCCTAGTCTTATAGCAGTGCATGGGATTCTTCTGTCCTAAGTGCAGGACTCTGCACTTGTCCTTGTTGAACCTCATCAGATTTATTTTGGCCCAATCCTCTAATTTGTCTAGGTCCCTCTGCAACCTGTCCCTTCCCTCCAGCGTATCTACCGCTTTCCCAGTTTAGTGTCATCTGCAAACTTGCTGAGTGTGCAATCCACGCCATCCTCCAGATCATTAATGAAGATATTGAACAAAACCGGCCCCAGGACCGACCCTTGGGGCACTCCGCTTGATACCGGTTGCCAACTAGACATGGAGCCATTGATCACTACCCATTGAGCCCGACGATCTAGCCGGCTTTCTATCCACTTTATAGTCCCTTCATCCAGCCCATACTTCTTTAACTTGCTGGCAAGAATACTGTGGGAGACCGTATCAAAAGCTTTGCTAAAGTCAAGGAATAACACGTCCACTGCTTTCCCCTCATTCACAGAGCAAGTTATCTCATCATAGAAGGCAATTAGGTTAGTCAGGCATGACTTGCCCTTGGTGAATCCATGCTGACTGTTCCTGATCACGTTCCTCTCCTCAAAGTGCTTCAAAATTGATTCCTTGAGGACATGCTCCATGATTTTTCCAGGGACTAAGGTGAGGCTGACTGGCCTGTAGTTCCCCGGATCCTCCTTCTTCCCTTTTTTAAAGATGGGCACTACATTAGACTTTTCCCAGTCATCCAGGACCTCCCCCAATTGCCATGAGTTTTCATAGATAATGGCCAATGGCTCTGCAATTTATTGCTTCATTCTCCTCTCACACAAGTGTAAATCAGGAATCATTCCACTGAAAACAACAGAGCCACACCAGTGGGAAACTGGTGTAAAGTGAGAGGAGAATCAGGCCTTTAGCATTTATTTTTCATTTAAACATGAGTCAATGGGCACCATTTATAAGTTAGTAAATAAACAACTAGTTGCATTAACGGAATGTGACTGATTTAGATAAGGGAGGGTAATGGAATGATCAGAGATTTTTTGAAACAATAAAATAATTCCAAACTCTAATGCTTTCTGAATGAAATAAAATGACAAAAATCTATCCTTATTGCTATTTAAAATATAAACACTTTACATTATCATCCCTACGGATGCCTTAGGATTTTACAATCTCTATATACAAGCCATTGCATTACTTTTTGATAAAATACAGCCATTTCTACAATGGAGTGTGACTGCTATTGAACAATGCCCTGTCGCACTGCACAACTGTTTAGGGTGAAGCATATCTTAGCCACATGAGAGGTAAAAAGCTAGCTATCCCGTGACAAATAGTGCTAAAATGTCCCCATCTGTAACATGGTGTTCAGTGGAACCAGGGTACCTAACTGCCATCTGTGCTTTTGAAAATCTTTGCCATAATATTCCTGTCACCTATCCACTGTCTGCTTAGTCGTGTGTAGGTTGTGAGCTATTTGGGGCAGGAATTCTCTCTTACTATGTGTATGTGCATCTCCAGATGCAGTGGGACCCCAATTTCAATTGGAGATTCAAGGGGTAACTGTAACATCAGTATTACTGTACAGTACTGATGCTGCAACTACTACCAAGCTATCTAACAACCCAGAGCCCAGAACACTTACACAGGAGGGAAATGGGGTTACCCTGAGGATGAGTGTATGTCCTTGACCTTAAGTTCTGCCATGAGCAATAACATGTTTGGCTTTTCCTCCCAAACAGCAAGCCCAGACTGCAGATGCTTGATGACAATAATGCGATGAATCTGCTGCTTGAGAAGGCAGCTCACAGGAGTGGATTGCTTTGTATTTACCCAGTGTAACGATATGTTATTGTAATCCATATTTACCCAATATGTGTCTTTATTCCTCTCTAGTGACTGGAATATATACACAGGTTTATGAGTCTGCCATTGCCTCAAAACTAATGGACCTGGTGCTTCAGTTCAAGCAGTAGTGACTCCTGCTTCTAGATCTAGAGGCCCCAGTTTCAGTCCTCACAGATGACTAGTTATTATTCAGTCACTAGATGTGCCTGGGACAGAGTTCCAGATAGGATAGGGTCCCTGGTAAACAAAGGAGACAAAGCTAGAACTCAAGCATTGCAGAAATCTGTTTCTGGCTACAGTTTGTAGCTGATTTCTTTAATAAGCACCCCCCGTTTAGGATGGACCGTGACTCCATATAGTGTGACATCCAGTCACTGGTTTCCCAATATAGAGAAATTGTGCGAAAGTGTGGAAACATTTCAGAGACAAAACAAAGCCAGGCAGCCGTGTAAGGTTTTCAGCTGGGTGAGATCCCCATGCCTTATAATTCCTCTGATGCTGCAGCTGACAGTATCTCAGACACACACTCTGAACATGCTCTGTCCCTGGAGGAGCATCAGTTTTTAATCCTGTCACCGTGAAGCATCCATGCACAGATCAGTTACAGGCAGAGCTGATGTAGTTGAGGAATGCTTGTCAGTCATCAATAATCCTACAGTAGAAAGAATTACATGCTCACCCGCATGCAGGCAGACAGACGAACACAGGGGAGAGAGACACAACACCAAGCAGATGAAAGGTTTCTCCATGCTTCAGAAAGTTACAGATAGAATGTATTTATATGATAATATTTCCCCATTTTTTTTACTCCATTTACACCTAAAATGCACTGGGCTAAAGGGTTTCACTTTGGTCGCTTCAATTTGAACTCTGTGAGTTATTACTGACTAAGGCTGTCATTACCATTCTCCAGTCTGGCTCTCTGGGCCTAATGAGGTTGGAGGGCCTCAGTCTAGCTTCTAGCATTTAGTTATCGAAAGTGCCCATAACAAATGGCTTTAATCAACCCCTAGTCGGTGAACTCACCAGAGAGTCTAGAGACGGGGTGGGCCACAGAGACTGAAAACACCTCAGCTCGAGGCACTGTGGCTGGCGGGGAGTAGTGTGGACATGTTTGCAATGCAACACCTGTTCTGTGGATAACCATTCAGTCTCCAGGATGGTCAGTCTAGTTACATCCACCTCAAGAACAAGTAGTAATTGGCTTAATCTGCAACAAGGGAGAGTTATGTTAGATAGTCCAAAAAACTTTCTAACTATAAGAATAGTTAAGCTGTGGAATAGATTTTCTTGTTCCTGCTTCAGCATGGGGAGGGGATGGACTAGATGACCTCTCAAGGTCCCTTCCAGCCCTAAATTACTAGGATACTATGTTCGGGGTTCTCTGTTCGGTGTCCCACACTGACACCATTGCCCCCACCCATGTCCCTGCAGTTTTGACTTGTCTCCCGTACCTTTTTGGGTCTTCCCTTTCTCTGAGGGAGTGGCCCTTCTAGGGTCCCCCCCCACTCAGCTGGTGGTCAGGTGGACTAGTCACTTTCCTGCTTCTGAAATGCACTCTTCTTTTCATCTCCTCTAGCTTTCAGGGTATCCATACTCTATCATGTTTCAGAGATCATCTATATCTGTTTCCCTGTCTACTTTCACCCCCTTCTCCTCTGTTTCTGTTTCTGGTATTTCTATATTACCTCTCTCCCTTGCCACTGAATCTCTCACACTGTTTCCTTATTACAGAGTCTCTTTCTCTTTTCCATCCTCCTTTCTCTGCTGCCAAGACCTCTCTCTATCACCAAGTCACCTCTTTACCACCTGGATAGTCGAGAGCCTTCTCTTTTTCTAAACTGCCACCACTGTCCTTTCCACTGCTAGGAGTACTCTAGTTCTTGTTTCTCCTTTCCACCTCCCAAGTTTGCTGCTTATCTCTGCTAGCACTGGATCAAAGGAGAGCTGGGGATACATAAGGTGAACAAGAGCAATGTCTTTGGTATGGAGAGGTGATAAGGCTGTGGTCTTCCAAAGAAGAAGCCCTAAGACTAATGGAAAAATAGGCTTTGTTGTAAATGTCAAATTGCCAGCAGGACGGGGGGGAAAAGATCTTTTGCCCTTTGTTTCCTTGCAGTTTCTTTTGGCAATTTTATCTCTGTGAACTTAGCAGCATGTGATGGGAAAGGGAGCCAACATAATGTGAACAGTTTGCAGTGAGTCATGTATCTTTGAGTCTTTAGAGAAGTAGTTATAATCTCTCAGGGTCATTTTATTGACTTCCACCTGCCACCTTTGAGCAGGTGACATCTTAGCAGTCACACATTTTCATCTCCTGACAATGGGAGGCTATTTTGATCACGGTTGGGTCGGGGAATAGAATGTATAGATCCCAGTGCCAACCTCAGAAATCCCTCTTCTTCCACCTGTTCCTCCCCAGCCATGGCCCCATCCTTGTACGGAGATGATGGAAACTGCCCCTTCGCTTTTGATCTCCGAATCAAAACTTATCAGCAATTCTGACATACAGGGTGAACAAGCAAAAGGACAAAACACCAGGTCTCACAACTGTGTGCATCCATTGTTGTTGTAGATGGGAAAGCGTTCTTGTGCTAGACACTTAATTTCATTGACAGGGTTTCCATACAACATCTTAACGGACTGTTCACACACAGATACTAGAAACATGTGATCTTCAAACCAACTGAGAAGTCATTTTTTACTCAGTTTTACTCAGAAACATATTACTGTAGTCATTACTCTCTAATCTTCACCCCAGGGTGCAGAATGCCACCTTTCTGACCCACAAGGTCAGAAGGCTCATTGTCAACAAACCTGTGTGTGACAATTGCACACAAGGCAATTTCTCTTGCAAGGTCCATCAGTCCATTAATGAACCTGCAAGCTAAAGTATACCTGTTTCCTAGATTTATAGACATCTCTGTGCCAGAGAGTGGCTTATCAGTTCTGTAGATCAATCCTGTCTTGCTAGATTGGATGGCAACTTTTAGGCATCTGGGCTCCAGATAGAAATGTGTCTCACAGAAGCAGTACTTTCTTCCCCAGAGGGGACCATACAATGATGTTCTGTCATTCACAAATGAAATATGAAACACTATCTGGCTTATTGAAAAACAAGGCAGATGGACAAAAGGGATGCAGGCTTGATCTCATGCTGGCAGCTGAGTTAGTGGGGCCAGTCTTGAAGAAGCTACTGAATTAATGTTGCGCCAAAGGTCCCCAGGTAGGAATCACCTCCTTCATCTCTGCAGGCACTTAGCATCTATTGTGTTCCTTTCACATTGATTTTTCCCGATTGGTAGCCTTTAAAAGCTGTTATAGTGAGGCCCAAATAGTGGGCTTTCAAACCTATAAATATGGGTTAATATTAAGAATAATGTTAGGTTGAGCGAGGGGATTACAGAGAAGTGGTCTAGTGCAGTCCACTTATTTCTCTTTGATTCACAGGGACTCTTCCTAAGAGACCAATAGCGCAAAATACAATGTGTGCTTCCTTGTTCTACTGACTGGGACTAACTATGTATTGCTTATCTAGAAAAGGAATTTGGGTGGGTGGGGGAAAAGGTTTCCCATGGAATTTCTTCATCCATATTAGTACCCCTAAAACTTTATTCTGGTTTACGTAGTATAGCAACAAAAAAGGGAGGTTCTGATTTTATTAGCTAATAAGGAGGACAATCACAATTTTTTATTTCCCCACTTATTTAAGTCATCCTTTAATGCTCTATGTGAGAAATAGGCATCACATCGGATGGAGGATTGCTGAATTACTGCATATGACATGAACCATCATGACCCTCTGGTGAAAGTGGCCACAACCTCATCATCGCTTTTGAGAAGAGACCATTAAAAGTGCTAATGGAAACAAGGTGTTTGAATTGATGACTCAGCTGGGACTATCCAAAGTGATTTAATGAAATTTGTTTTACCCTGATGTTTGGGTCTCTTTGAGTGCCGAGGAGTCCCAGAGCAAACACTCTGGAGGGGAGAGAAGTAGATATTTTGGCTGACATTGCCGCCTCACCTTCACAAAATTCACTTTTATCAACATCCAAACCAATGAAAGATTCACTCTAAGGATCTCACTGCTCTTTAAGGACTTGTTTTATGTCTCGATTATAACGTCATTTTGAAATAGACCCACTTTTAGCAATGCTGCAGTCCTATTTTTCACTCCTTCCATTATTCCTGTCCATGTCATTGAGTGACTAAGCTTTAAAGGTACACAGCTGAAGTACTACTGTCCCTAGTGCACAGCACAGGTGTCCATTAGTGCATTGGTGTCTGGGCAAACACAGGATCTTCAGCAGTTCAGAGGCAAGCAGGATGCCATGGGGGAAGGCGCTGGGGACAAAGTGATGCTCAGCACTCACTCCACCTCCTTTAAAAAAGGTAAAGGGCCAGATTCTGACCTCAGTTACACCAGTGTAAACCCAGAGAGGCTCCACTGATGTGGTGGATTTACTCCAGATTGACATGCATGTACCTGAAAGCAGAATCTGTCCCATAGTGACATGCTAGTGCTCATCCTGACTCTGCCCTGGTCACAGGGTGAGTTGGGCCTGTAAGAGTCCATCTACACTGCAGCTGGGGTGTGTGATTCCCAGCATGGGTGGACTGACTTGTGCCAGCTTGAGCGAGTGTGCTAAAGATAGCAGCATGGATATTGTGGCATAGGCAGCAGTTCAGACTAGCCACCCAAGCTCGGAGGCAGGTGGTTTTGCAGGCTTGGGCTCAGGGGGATCCTGATCTGCCGCCTGCACTGCAACAGCCACATGGCAATTTTTCAGTGCTAGTTCAAGGTGAGCTAGCGCAAGTCTCCGAGCTGCAGTATAGACATACTGTACCCTCAGGGGTTAAGGCCCCAAGTTCTGGTCTCTGCCAAAGTCAGGTGAGCCTTCACCCAACAGGACTAATCATGTAGTAAGCACAAAAGTGAGGTGGTAAGTGTTTGGGGCCTGGACCTTTTATCGGCCCAGCTCACCTGTGCCAATCCCAAATCTAGCCAGACATAATCCCGTTAGTGTGCAGAGTACTGTTCTGGAGAGATGGAAGATGCACCCTGAACCCTCTTCCCCACCCATGAAGAGAGAGATACAGCTTGAGTCATGCTTGCTGAAATTCACCCCTGTGCAGACGGCCAGCACCAGGCCTATGCACCACCCACTTAAATTGTCCCTCTGCACAGGGGCGAATTTCACTATGTGTATGGAGTTCCCTCTTAATACAGAACGCTACCCTCTTCCGAAGGGTGCCTATAAATCACAGGTGCCAACTGCTATCAGAAAACCAAGAAAGCAGAAGGCAGGGTAACTCTTCTACATAGCATTTCTTTATGAATTCATGCCACTAGGCACATGCTAATCTAGCTAGAATTCCTCTGTAATTTATGTTTAGACATAATCTTGAACACCTAAAAGAGGAGCATTTTATTTTAAAAGTAAAGTGAGTGATTCATAAAACATTATATGTTGACATGTTTTGGAGAATGTAAAAAGGCTCATTGCTGTGATTCAAGTCCTATTTGCATAATTTTTCCTTATGCGCTACAGGTAAATCATGGTTAAATATTGAGTCATTTGTCAAACTGTGCATTTGCAAGTCAGACCTCATAAAACTATGAAAAAGAGGGCCACATTTTCTAAAGCACATGCATTAAATTGTGAAAACATTTTTGCATTTGCCTGACTTTGAGTGCACAAAACACAGGGCATGCAAATCTTGATTTTTTCTGGGGGAGAAATTCACCCCTGTGCAGAGGGCCAGCACAAGAGCCTATGCATCACTGAAGTCCTACTGAAGCTCTCAAAGTAGGGCTTAAGTGGGACTTAAATGCTGCATAAGCCCTTGTGCTGGCCCTCTGCGCCAGTGTGAACTTCACCGAATGGGAGTACCCATGGTAATAAGCAATAATGGAGGCAGTGTTTGGAGATTCAAGCATCAACCTCATAGTCTGTCAAATATTCTCTCATCTTTCAAAACAGAAAAATGTCTTTGCAGGGTCTTATCACACCCCAGTTGATTATCCTGCAATATTCAGGGTCTTAGCTGGTTTAAAACTATTGGGCCACATCCTCAGCTGGGGTAAACTGGTGCTAGCTTACACAAGCTGATGATCTTCCCATTTTACTTAGCTGCTTAGGTTACTTTACAAAAACTCTACGATAATTAGCTAAAGGTCACTTTTTGCACAGTGTTGTTTATGTTATTTATTCCTGCCATTAAACAAAACACACCAGACCTCTACTAGAAGTGAAAGGAGTTTCTTCTTATATGGTCCACTTTTATTAATGTCAACCCTAAGCTACGGTTGAAGGCAAACAAACAAATAATAAATAAAATAGAAAGGAGCAGTGCAACTGTTTGTCACTTAAGATCAAACATTTTCACTTTTCTTAGTCTCTACTTTCCCTTCTGTTGTCCTAATAAATAAAATAATACTTTGGGGCTAGAGATTTATAAACAAACTGTCCCTGAATTTGCCTCTCTCGTCCATGGTGACACAAGAGAAAGGTTCTGTTACTCAATAACTAACTGCACACAGAAAACGCATACAAATTTATTGCAGCTGTCGTTATCACAACTTTAGGAGTAAATGCAGATGGCATGAAATAATATTCACAAACACCTAATAGAATTTTAATGACTTTAGAAAGAAAATAAAATGAAAGGCACAGTATTTACTTCTGATGTGAGGGGAATTTATACTGTGCCAGTGAAAGTAACAAGACAGTCTGGGTCTTGCATTTTCACACATCCAGAAGTGGGCAAGTCCCTTGTGGGGTTTATTTATGGAAGGTTTAAATAGCAATCATAATCTGCAGAATATTCAAGGATGCATCTGCATAAAGAATGATGTTTGCATTATGCAAATGTCATGTATGATGAATGAAATGCATCAAACATCTTGAGGACACACAGATGTTAAGCATACCAGGACTCCAGGAAACATGGAAGAAGAGGAAAAACATGATTTCTTCTTGAGTTAATTGATTTTCATGTTGCAACACCATCCTCTAAATACCACTGATCATGTGGCAAGTTAGACTATTACAGTTTATTTGTTGGTGGTGGATTTTTTTAAACTATCCATCACTTCAGACCTGCTTTGTCATGATGCAAGTCAGCAGAACTACACATCATTTTAAATGGTAAACGAAGGCTTTCTTCTTACACGCCCAATATTCCATCATGCATGTTTACCGGCAAGTATCATCTGTTTGGAAAAGGCAATCTCCATAAGTGATGAGCTTGTCCCTAGTGTTTTGGGCATGCCTCTCATATCAGGCCCAAACTCACCTCTCTCTCCCACAACCTAAGCAAACATCAGAGTGGGTCAAGCAATTTGTTAGGAATAATATTTATAATGAATCTTATAGATTCATAGATTCTAAGCCCCAAGAGACCATTGTGGGCATCTAGTCTGACCTCCTGTATAACTCAGGACATAGAGCTTCCCCACAATAATTCCCAAAGCAGATCCTTTAGAACAACATCCAATCTTGATTTTAAAATGGTCAGTGCTGGAGAATCCACCATGACCCTTGGTAAATTGTTCCAATGGTTAATTACGCTCACCATTAAAAATTTACACCTTATTTCCAACTATAAAATTGTTTCCAAACCAAGCCTGATTGCTACAGATGTATTCAGTATACTTCCATGTTCAACAGAGTATTCTTGATATTTTTTAGTACGCAGACATGGGCAAAAATGGGCAAAAAGATCATCCTCACCCAATGTATTTCACAATCCTTTGTGAATATAGCGAATTGTGGAACTCGGTCATGGAACAATTTGTAGATTGTGGATCAAAAAAAGTGTGTGTGTGTGTGTGTGCGGAATGAGGTGGGGGAGTGGGAATTGTGGAGCTGTTAGACTATATATAAGGGTGAAATCCTGGCCCTATTAAAGTCAATAGAAGTTTTGCCTTTGACTTCAATGGGACCAGCACTTCACCCATAATTCTGAGTACATCAAGATCCCTTACTGCAGCTCTGCTAAAGAACACAGTGTTAGGAGCCTCTTAACACATCTAAAAGGTCTGTGAACATAAGAACGGCCATAGTGGGTCGGACCAATGGTCCATCTAGCCCAGTATCCTGTCTGTGACAGTGGCCAATGCCAGGTGCCCCAGAGGGAATGACCAGAACAGGTCATCATCAAGTGATCCATCCCCTGTAGCCCATTCCCAGCTTCTGGCAAACAGAGGCTAGGGACACTTCAGAACATGGTTTTGCTCTGTCTTACCCAGTTAGGTCTGGCCGGGGGAGGGATATGTGCTAGAACTGGAATGCATAATCCTCTGGTAATTGAGAAACGTTATAACCAGTGATGCAAACTAATTCTCAGATAAACAGAGTGCGTTGCTTGTACCACACACATTACTTCACTGACACTCATGGTAGGATTTATTAAAGGGGTAAGAGTTCATACAGTTTTACACTGGTAGAATTGTGATAAATAAATAACACTGCTAATTGCTGTGCATGTTAATTGTTCTGCTCTCCTTTATTTTCTTAAAATTGTGGATGGATGAAGAAATAAACAAATTGCCTGGATTCCTCTCCAACTCACAATGGTGTATATCAAGAGGCACACAATTGGAATCAGTGGCATTACATCACTATAACATTTATGAATCAGGCCCTTAGATGGGACGCATAGCCGGTATTAAATATATATTCAACATCTGTATGAATACAATACCATGGGCTAAATCCTTTTTGCCTTAATCATAACTATTCCTACAGACTTCCATGGGTTTATTCATATTGTGAGCATGGGAAGAAAGATTTGGGGTAAAATATTCAAAATTGCTTAAGTGACCAAGGAGCCAATATCCCAATTTTAACAGTGACAATCACTTAGGAGCCTAAGTTTCACTGAAAATCAATGAGATTTAAGCTCCTAAATGCCCACGTCCCTTTAAAAAATGGGACTTAGGTGTGTTTGAAAATTTTACTCTAAGTGATTTAGGAGCCTAAGTATGATTGACTTTCAATGGCACTTGTCCTAATGATATGGCAGATCAGAGATTATCCTGAAAATAACTATACCTCTACCTCGATATAACGCTGTCCTCGGGAGCCAAAAAATCTTACTGCGTTATAGGTGAAACCACGTTATATCGAACTTGCTTTGATCCACTGGAGTGCGCAGCCCCGCCCCCCTGGAGCACTGCTTTACCACATTATATCCGAATTTGTGTTATATCGGGTCGCGTTATATCGGGGTAGAGGTGTAATTAATTTTTTTTAATCTTTCACTAGCAAGAACAAAAGTTTATATTATAAAAATGGAATCTATGCAACCAATCAGAATAATGAATGTTGGATCCTTATTTATTGGTATGTCCACATTTTAAAGAAATATGATTTGATTAGAAACAAACAAATAAAAATAATGCATCCCCTTTAAATTAATATAAAGATAAATGAAACTTTAGCCTGATAGAAAACATTTTAATCATAAAAGTGTACTTTAAATATTTTAAGTGTGTGTGTGAGTGTGTGTACCCATTCATGTATGTGTGTGTGTAGGTATAGTTTTAGATCTAGGTAGAGGTAGAGAGAGGGAGAGAAAGAGATTATATAATTACAAATAAGATGCTGTCTGGTTGGTTTCAACACTCCACAAGTCTCAAAGCCAGTTAGAAGTCTGCAAAACATACAGAGTAGTAGAATCATGACTCTCTCCCCTTGCCCCAGAAACCATCAGACAAAATGACTAAATCCAGACCTGAAGAAGAGCTCTGCGTAAGCTTGAAAGCGTGTGTCTTTCACCAACAGAAGTCAGTCCAATAAAAGATATTACCTCCCCCACCTTGTCTCTCCAAAGTTACATCAGTCATTTAGTGTAATAGAAATAATGCCAATGCAACAGAATGCTGTCACAAGATCAATAACTCCCACTTTAAAACAAAAACTAAATGCCTCAGCTTCCCATGGAGTTTTTCTAACAGCAAGAGACTATTATCCATTGGCTCTATTCAATCCCATTGACATTATTTCTGCAGTGTTACAGACTCCCATAGCCAGTGTAAATTCAAAGTTGCATCTGTCACTCTGCCTTTTTCTCAGCCTGCATTGGGAGTAGAAACAGCAAGTGTGTGTGTGTGTGTGTGTGTGTGTGTGTGTGTGTGTGTGTGTTTGAAGTGAGCATAGAGTGTCAGACATAACACTAGCTGTTAACAGTTTATGTCACAGCCTTTGCACTATATAATTAGAATGGAAATTCAACATAGGAAAGAGCCTATCAGGAAGAAGCATGACCTAATGGTCTGAGTAGAAGGCTTGAGGCATCAGGAACTGAGTTCTAATCTTGAATCTGGCATTAACTCCCTGTGTCTCTTTGGACAAGTCACTGACCTCTCTGTACCTCAGTTTCACCATCAATAAAGTACGGATGATAATAATACTTACCTATGGTAAAGTGCATTGGAGATGAAATCCCTATCCCTAGCCCAGTGCAGGATTGTTCCCTACAGTCCATTTGTTAGTGCGTTGCCCAGTCTGGTTCTAAATGAACTAACTGATGGGGCCTCTACTGCTTGTCTTGAGAGACTGTGCTGCAGCTTAATAGATTTTACTTTCCAGAAGCCTTCCCTGATAGTCAGCCTCAATATCCTTTTGCTTAATTTCATCCCATTGCTCCTAGTCATATCCTACGCATACTGCTAGTATTTTATTCAGCATAAATAATATATATTAGAATGTATAATAGCAATCATTTAATAGCACATAATGTGGTTCTCCCTTTGACTTGGGACTCACTTGCATTTGTTGATTTGTATCGCAGCCTCTCCTGAATATATTTTGTGTGTGTGAATTTATATTGCATCGTAGCAAGGCGCTGGCTTTAATGCTTCTTCTTCCCTCACCCCCCAAGAGCGCATGAATCTTCCACTTTCCCTACGCTGCATAGATATTAAACACATTATTCTGTTTTGATCGAATACTAGTAAAATTAAATTTCCTCGCTGAGTCCCATCTTTCCATCTGTGAAGCTGAGCGGGGATATGGATTCCAGACAGCAGAAAGAGAGCATTGGATAAAAGGGCCGCCATTTTCTCCTTTGTTAGCAGTTTCAAGCTAGACATGATACATTTTTGCTTCAATTGGTGCAAATTCCAACATCTGCTCCATCTCTACCTTGCAGACATGATGACAGGTGTATGATCCTTTTAAAAATTACTGGGGAGCTGACAGATGGACTGTTGGCAATAAATAAAGAGTAAAACTCATAGCAGGTGGCAAGGGGCTCCTGAACTTTTTCTGCATTTTCATTCATTGGCTTTTAATGTCTTTAGACTCATTGTCCCCTGCTTCAATCTCTCACTGTCCCAACCCTGGCCCCAGGCTCAGCCCCATTTGGCAAGAAACTTTCTTTTTATCCCTTTCCCCACCTCTCTTCGGAGAGGAAAGCTAAATGATGTTAATCTGCCAAATATTTCTGATCATTAGGAGTGCCGTAAAAATTAACATAACCATAATCAGAAATTAACTGTAAAATAAAATTAGGTTTGAGGGGAGTGATAGCAAGTGAAATTCATTTCTTCTTGTGCTGTGAAGGGGAGAATCTGCAGATCTAGGGGCTTAGACAAATCTGCCTCTGAAACAACACACTCTATGGCCCAACCATACATGATACTGAGGCATTCCCACTGCATTCTGCTCCCATTGACTTGCCCCAGATCATATTGCAATATAATTTGAGGGTCCTCAGCACCTTACAAGATCAGGCCCTCTAACCATATTTAAGGAGGGAGTGTTGCCTAGTGGTTGGAGTATACGGCTAGGGTGAAATTCTATGAAGTCAATGGGAGTTTTTCCATTATCTTCAGTAGAGCTAGGATCTCACCCCTGGGGTCTGTTCCTTACTCTGCCTCTGCCTTTGACTCACTGCATAGCTTTGGGCAAATCAGTTCACTTCTCTGTCCACTTCTGGGACTATATAAAAAAAAAGGAGATTATGTTTTGAGCTATCAGAGATGCTTAAGGAAAGCATTAAAGCATATGCTTAAGTTTTTACCTAAACCGAGTGGGATGTATGCAAATGTTTAAGTGCTTTCCTGAATCAGGGCATTACAGATGAGCATTATTAATTTTGCAAAGTATTGTAATTAATTCAAACAGAAACAACCCCCCAAAATCAGATATTCCAATTTCTGCATAGGAAATGCATCACTGTCTTTGGTTCCCAGCACAGGCGCAAATCCTTTGCTGGTGCAGCACTACTTCCCTCTTTATGGGGAAGAATATTTTTATTCAGTTCTCTCTTTAAAAAAAAAAAAAAACTTTATAAGAAGCTTGCACCATAACTGTTAATAATTAATACCTAATAATAACCAAATCCATGGACGACTCATTAAACGCACATCCTTACAAAACCTCCAGCGAACGCCTCGCACGTTGCTTCGTTATTAAATAACAGTATCTGTACAATGGGGATTTGTGCACACGTGATGACAAAAAAGGCACGAAAAGCAGGTTTATTCATGAAAGAAGCTTATTCATTTTGGTTGGGGTTTATTTTCATTTCAGGTTTGTGGCTTAATTGGGGTTTTTTGTTAAATTAGATCTGCAATACCAAGGGGTGTGTGTGGGGGGGGAGGGGTGCTGGGAATTTTAGATTTAATAATTCAAGATTTTGTGGGTTCACAAGCCTTTCTTTAACTGTAATCATCAGTCCCAAACACCATACATGTTTCAGGAACCCAATGTATCCTTTAAGAGCCTGATTCAAAACCAACTGAAGTCAACAGAAAGTCTCATTGACTCCATGGGGCTTTGAATTGGGTCCTAATATATCAAAATAAGAAAATAGCACAGACCAAATCCGGAAGTCCTTATTTTGTTCCTAATCATACACAACTCCTGCCAGCTTCAGCTGGATTTGGCATAAAGGCTGATCACACCTGAGTAACCTAATCTATATCTCCATGTGTCCCCCCCACCCCATCTGTCCCCCTCTACATAGTTAGCTGATGAAAATTCTTCCTTGGGCTTCAGAATTCTTATTCAACTGCTGCTGTTATTTATAACCTTGTAGTGGTTTTGAGTGAAAAAAAGAGAATCTTGGTTATCTTTAGACTAGAATGAAGTTACCCACTGGGAAATAAAAACAAGAAAAAGCAGCTTTTTCTTCTCTTCTTCTTCTGATGAAAGGAAACTAAACGAAGACACTTAGGATTTTGCTGGCTCTCGTGTTGGATACATGAACAGCACTCCAGTATCATAAATCAGGTTTTGTTAAGTGTTTTGTTTACACTACTTCTCAAACTCTCCTTGGTTTAAAAGCTGCTGTACTCTTAACCGACGTGAAGGACAGTTATGGCTTATTTGCAAGAATCAGGATACTGGCTTATTCTGGCTATCAGAATAATAAATGAATAATAAAACCTCTGCTGGGTTTTTTTTCCAATCAGAGCCCTCATGCTGAATGCCTGACAACCTCTAATCTTTTTGATTTAATGGAATTGTGTTAAAGCATGGAGATGGTGGAGACTGGGGCACTAAAAAAAAAATTCTGTCACAACCAGGGCTTTAAAGATTTGAGCTCCTTCTAATGCTCTGTCCACAACCTCACTGTCAATGCAGCTTTAAGGGACAGAACAGAGCAGGTGACAAAACAACCAGGAAGAGAGAGAGGTACCAGAGCAAGCAGTTCATTAGTGCTGCTAATGTACGTGAGATGTAAGCTCTGTGGAAGAGTACAAAAATGAAAAAAAAAAAAAAGTTAATAGTCGTCTTACCATAATGAGCTAGAAAGGGCAGAGGGAATGATTCACTTTCTCTTTACAGGTGACCTATACTAGATTCAATGTCACTCAACTCACAGAGTACAGCAGCACTCGGCATCTGCAGGCCCCATAATGAGCAGTCACTGATAACAGACTGCCCCTTCCTCCCTTTACAAAAATGTGTGGGGGAGGGTGGGAGGGGGACAGGTGTCAGACAGTTAATGTTCAATAAAAATGTTAATGAAAGGTGCAGAGTTCACAGAGAAAGGTTCCGCTCGTGTTTGGTGTGTGTGGTGGGGGAAGCGATGAAAACTAAGAGGGAAAAAGGATCATCTATCTCCAGTCATAGGATCTGAAGCCCGAGGGAGATTTACCAACAGTTTTAATGGGAGCACATGTAGGTGCATAGTCCACAAAGCAATGGAGACAGGCTAGGTCAGTGGCTAGTGCATACAGCTCTTAATGTCAGCATCATAGGACTGAGCCCAAGTTTGGGCATGTGGTTTCCTGAAGGATGCAGGAATCCTAAGGCTACAGCACAAGTGATGCCTGAAATTTGGGGTGAGTATCATAGTTCCTGTGATGCCCCTGTTTCCTGATGAGAACTGACAGACAGTGTAACCAAGTGTAACATCTAAGTGGGGAAATTACTTACTCTAATGGAAATCCATCTGGGTGATGCTGCAGACAATGCCCCTACTGTACACAGGTGACTGCTTTACATTTCATTCATAAACTGACTTGTTAAGAACAGAACAGAAATACAACCCTCCACGGTAGCCTGCTTTAACCTGTATAATGGGAAAAGCTTAGGACACAGTGATTGCATTAGCTTTCAAATTCAATCTCATGTCAAAACTGAAATGATCAGGATGAAAAGACTCCTCTGTAACTTAGACAAACACTCAGGTCAGCTTATAATAGGTATAGACAATGACAGACCTTGTGAAAAAATGTAAAGCATTTTAACTTCAAAGCCATTTCCCCCTCTGTCTTGGTTCTTATTTACCTGCCAAGACCCTAAGAGTTCAGAAATCTGAGTTTCCCCTGCAAGAGCTAATGATAGTCACTAATGCCTAAACTGTAGCCTTTGCATTCTTTATGCTGCATTTGGCACTGAGTAACAGCCCCTCAAGAGAAAGCTGTAAACCCTGAACTTACAACTTAGAAGAAGAGAATTATTATTTTTTACTCAAATATTTGGCTTTAAAATATATTCACTTGCATTTTTCTTTTTAAATAATTTTTGTGCAGGTGGGAATATACCAAATGTCCTCTCCTGAGATGAAACCCTCTATTTATGTCTGTTAGGCCCAAAAATATGAAGTATAGTTGTTTGGCCAGCTTAGCCA
>NW_020665277.1:1126823-1141142 GCF_002925995.2 Terrapene triunguis
G
Source organism: Terrapene triunguis (assembly GCF_002925995.2). Taxonomy (NCBI): domain Eukaryota; kingdom Metazoa; phylum Chordata; order Testudines; family Emydidae; genus Terrapene; species Terrapene triunguis. The sequence goes on from NW_020665277.1 coordinate 1,126,825, forward strand.
CGGTCAGACAACGAACCTTGCCGTCTGGGTTAAAAAGTCCCCGACATGTCCCAATTTGTTTCCCACACAGGCAGCTTTTCCATCCTGCCTCAACACTGTCCTGGGGAGAGCACCTTTAGCGACAGGAGGGGAACTCATTCTCCACGCTTGGTCTCCCCAGGGAGCCTGTGTCAAGCTGGACAGTCTGACAGTGATTAAATGTGATTTCAGATTATAAATAGTAACAGCTTTTAACCATTTATTTTGAAGGGCAGGGTGAGATGGAATGGAATCTGAAAGGAAATGATACATCCCATGGGGGAGCTGACTCGAGCTGAGAATAACAATCTTATGTTTGTTCTGTATTAGATCTTTGATCCCAAAGCCCAACAGATTCCCAGAGGGATCATTTTAGCCACCAAAGGGAACACAATCAAGTGAGGTGAAACACAGCAATGCTCTTGGGCAGAAATAATTCTGTCTCCAATTAAAACTCCAGGAGGAACTTTAGGGAGGCAGGATGTCACTGACTTCGTTTGAATTTGGCCAGGACACCAGACTTAAAAGTCCACAGGAAGGGCTATGGAATCTTTAATAACCAAAAGTCCTCAGAACCTTGGTTGTGTACTTCCTTCAAAGGACAGAACAGTGCCTTCTGCCACCATTCTGGGGCACTGGCATCCGCAGTCTGATGAGAAGAGTCACCTCCTGAATTACCAGCACTACTATGGTGTTTCTGAGAGGTCTTCAATGAAAATATTGACACAGCTTGACCCTACCCAGCTTGTGAGATCTGACAAGATCACAGCATGATGTGGCACACATGCAGGTTGAAGTCTTTTGTAGAGACACAGGCAAAAGCACCAATGAGATGTTGGTAGAAAATCCATTAATGCCATTCAGAAACCTACAATTACAATGATGATGCTAGAATATAAAACCTTTGTGAATTTTTAGAAACGTTGTGTGCTTTATGTAATAATAATTTAGCTGTTATATAATTAATAATATTATATTGCATAATTCTACTGCTCTCTCTGCATCCAGAAGGGTTGTTTTTTAGGTAATTCTTCAGCTTAGCATCTATCTCAACATTTGGATGTGTTGAGGCATGCAGTTTCGGGAAGCTTTATGGCTGTGCAGTTGGCCACTGGTCCTCTCAGCTCTTCCGTTTTGCTTTTCATCCTTTTCACTGTGGCACAGTACATACAATACAATGTATTTATTATTATTATTATTATTTTTATTTCCGAGCCCGAACACTCCAGTGAGAATTGGCACCCCATTGTGCCAGGCACTGTACAAACACGGATGAAAGGACAGTCCCTGTCCAGGTAGCTTACATTCTGAAATCACTAATATACCACTCCTCCACTGAGGGTCCTGCAAGCCTCTCTGTGCTTTAAGGATCCTTTTGCTCCTTTCATCTTCCTTCAGTGTCTCAAGAAATCATTCCCCTTGTGCCAAGCTGGACTATAGGTTGTATTGTATTGCACATTCCTTTACTGCTATTCCTCGATTGACAGTGTGCACAGCACACAGAGTAAAACAGTAATTCTTGCCCCAAATAGCTTACAGTCTAATCAGTTTGCGCAAGATACCCTGTTTCTTAAGAAAAAATGTTGGATCTTTGCAAACTGCAGTGTTTGATCCCCAAAGCCCCATTAAAAGCCTATGGCTTTCTCATATCCTTCAGGCATTTTCAGAAGGTGCGAGTTGGAATGTCCATTTCTGGAAGAGACCTAAGAGGAGCTTCGTGGGAGCACATCGCATGCTGATATTGCTGCCGATGCACTGAAGCAGTACACAAATTTGCTTGAAATTTTGTGCACAACTTGATCATGGAGAGTTCTTCGTTGTTGACCCCCCAGTGGCGTGTACATAACTCCTCCAGCATGGAATAGACAAAAACCTTATCTGGAGCCATTAAAGAAAGCTGTTTGACACTGAACATCAAATTGATTTCTGGCCAGGATTTCACAAGGGCACATGTGACAGCAAATGACATGCTTAAGCCTTGCAATAAATAAATAAACATGTCCAATGCAAAACCCATCAGTTTCTATGCCAGCTTGAATTATATACATCGTTATAGATCTGACACCCATCTTGTGAGGTGGCAGCGGCAAAGTTGTGTGTTGCCACATATTGAAACAACAGCGCAATCCGATGTAAGATTGATCTTCTATTGAGGGGAAAGAGCTACCACTTCTCAGGCAGGGCTGGCTCCAGGCACCAGCCTGGCAAGCAGGTGCTTGGGGCGGCCTCTCCGGAGAGGGGCGGCACGTCCAGCTATTCGGTGGCAATTCGGCGGATGGTCCCTCACTCCCGCTCGGAGCGAAGGACCTCCCGCCGAATTGCCGCCGCAGATCGCGATCGTGGCTTTTTTTTTTTTTGGCTGCTTGGGGCGGCCAAAACCCTGGAGCCGGCCCTGTTCTCAGGAGATGTATAGAGGTCTCTTTCTCTCTCCACCCCTATCTATAAGTGGTGCTCTGCAGCAAGTGTTGCAGCTGGCCTTAAAAATTGTTCTTTAATTTCCTTTCTTTTGTGTGTTACTTAGTGAAAAATCAGGTCTATGTTTCCTGCAACAGAAAGGCCGCGGCCCTTTCATGCGGCAGGGGAGCTCTGAAGTCCTCTCCAGTTCTGCCACATTCAAAAATAGAGCTGGTTGGGAAATTTTGGATTAAATGTGTTTTCACTGGAAAACATCAATTCGTTGAAACAGAAATGTATTGGTCTTTACAAAAGTGTTTCTTTGGTGGGGCAGTGGGAGAGGGGAGGAGGAGAGAGAGAGACCTCACCTAGAACAGCCAAGAGCCTATAGCCTGGTTGTTAGGCCACAAACCTAGGATGTGAAAGACCTAGCTTCAAAGCCTGACTTCAAGTCAGGTAGAACAAGGACAACTATGGGGTGTCTCTCTCTGGTGAGCGTTTTTTTTTTTTTTTTTTTTGGTGAAAAATTCCCATGTGGAACAAAACCAAATGTTGAAACCTCAAATTTTTTTTGCAAAACAGAATCCTTGTTATCCAGCCAGTTCTCTTTGAAAGCCCTCTCTGTCGCTCTCACAGCAGCATACCAGACAGAGCTTCAATCTGAAGCTGGAATGTTCCTCTTATGGCAACTGGAGGAATTTGCTTCCCTGTACCACCCAGAGGGTGGGTAGTAAGAACTGTTATTTCTTTCCACTTCTGTAGCATCTTTCAGCTGAAGCTCTCAAAGCATGTTATAGCATTAATTATAGTGCAATAATTAAGCCTAATAGTCTTGTGAGCTACAAAGATGTTATTTATCCAATTCAGAGATGAAGAAGCTGAGACACACAAAAATTAGGTAACTCGCCAAAGGTCACACAACGAATCAGTGGCAGGGCCAGGAATAAAACCTATGAATGCTGATTACTAGCCCTCATTTCTAAGGACTAGACAACACACTCTGCCTGGGTTGCTGCCACAGCCTGGGCAGTGAGAGACAGAGTATTTTTTGTGTGTCTGTAGTGAATCTGATATTCTTGTTGTTACCAGCCACTCTGGGTACTGTGTGTTGCTTGTGTTAAGGCTACACTGTGTACTGCAAGTTGCAAGTGACTAATGACACCTCTCTTGTATCCTTTGTGTAGTTCTGGAAGGTAGCATGGTCCAGTGGGTAGGGCTCTGGACAGGGAGTCAGAACATTTGGGTTTATTCCCACCTCAGCTAATGACCACTTTTGTTTTATTGGGCAAGCTATTTTACTTCTTTGTCTCTATTTCCCCTCCCAGTCTTTGTCTATTTAGATTGCAAGCTCTTCTGGCCAGGGACTGCCTCTTAATATGCGTATATGTAATGCCAAGATCATGGGGGCCTCTAGGTGCTAGTATAATACAGTATAAATAATAATGTTCCCTGCTGCACTACACAGTGAGCAACAACGAATGTTTTCAAGCCTCTGCATTCCCCAATCCACCAAAGATTAATGTAAGTGCCACCTCCTGCCATGCACTTTGCTTTATTACCATAAAGTTTCCATTGCATAGCAGTTTGATCCATTCGTGTTTACTTAATTCTGTGTTCTGACAGAAGATGGAGAATTTGCATAATTAATAATGACCCGAGCAATCTCACTTAATGCCTACACTGAAACCTCTGACTACCCTTGTTAACTAACAACATCTATAATAGTGTCAGACAGGTAAAAGACTCCGTTAGTCTGTTGAGACAACATTATTCACTTGGGATTATCAAAGGGTGTTTTTCAGCTCTAGCCATTAGCTGGAATCACTTGGCTCATTCATTAAGACAATTTTTAAAAAAAACTCAACACAGAAAACACAAAACCAGGGCTCGATGCATGCAAAAAGCCATGCATCTTAGCATATTATAAGCATAGCCATACACTCCTATCTCTGTCACTGAGATAAACGCTCACCCAGGTATTTACTGCTGATTTACTTGCAGGTTGTGTTTCCCGAACTTCTGTTAAACTTTGCAAACTGTCTTCAAATTTCATTAACTTTTCTGTCCATATTATTATAATGGAAAATGTTTCACCAGTTCGGATATTTTCAAAACCATCCAAAGAACTGGGATACTCCGTTACCCCCAAATCCTCCAAAGGCAGCTTTGATAACCCCACTCTTACATTTAGTGAATCAACAAACCGTTCTTATTGAAAAGGGCTACCAGCATTCCTCTGGAAAGCCCAAATTGCCCCATATATTCTCTCCTCAAGGGACTTAGGCCTGGTCTACACTAGGACTTTAATTCGGATTTAGCTGCCTTAATCCGAATTAACCCTTCACCCGTCCACACTACAGAGCCAGTTAATTCGAATTAAAGGGCCCTTTAAATCGATTTCTGTACTCCACCTCGACGAACGGAGTAGAGCCTAAATCGATTTTGTTAATTCGAATTAGGGTTAGTGTGGACGCACACCACCGAATTACTGTATTTAAGTTAATGGGGTAGTGTGGCCGCACACCACCGAATTAATGTGGTTTAAAACCGAATTAAGGTGCTTAGTGTGGCCGCGCACAATCGAATTTATACAACCTGTTTCCCAAATTCGAATTATCTAAATTCGGATTAATCCTGTAGTGTAGACATACCCTTAGATAAAGCCAGTTGATTCTTTATGGTGATAGGGGCTGCATGACTTCCCTCCACTGCTCAGTACTTACCCCACCCCTTGGGAAGCTATACAAGCATTCTTTCTACACAGTGTCCCATCCCCTGCTGGCTTGTGGAGTCTGGGACCTGAATTCCAGTCAGTGTCACTAGACCACTGGGCTGGCCATCAAAACCCTTGCCTTTTGGCTCAGCTCTGCTATGAATGAAGAGCTATTTTGCTGCAGTGAATTAATCACACTGCCAATAAGTCAGAGAGCTACCGTGTGCGTGTTATGAAGAATGCCGATGTAGCTGTGGGCCCATGTCTGTTATGCATTGAGCCCAAGTTTCCCTGTGGTATTTTTTCTATATATACACATTTTTATCTTAGCCATTTTAAAGTTATTTAGACGGTGACTGCTGAGTGTCTCTATCTGAGAACGAAGAGAACCTGTGATGTGTTAGGACAAAGTGAAAAATACCAGAATGAAGTTCTCTGCTCATCCACAGAACAGATACAGTCCAGGCAGCAGGAGTACAAACTTCACTACTTCCTATGCCACCAGCATGCTTCTGACCTGAGCTGAAGGGACCCCTGTTTGAATTAGACTGCTTCCAGCCTAATCATTCCTTGGCTTTCCGGTTCATCCAACCAAACAGCCTGTTATATGTCTCTGGTGGTGGGGTTTTGTGGTGGGACCTAAACAAGGGCCACTGCTACTATTTTGCATTGGCAACCAAATAGTCATGAGGTGTTGCCTAGACGTCAAGGGCTCTGTTTCCCTCTACCAGCTACCCCCTTGCGCTGAGCCAGCAGCAAAGCACCTAACCATTTAGGAATGCAGGAAGAGACTTGCCTGCTGGAGCCGTTCCACTGCAATGCATTAACATGCTATTATTCACTCGGCAATCCTAGCCTGCTCCCGTCAGGAGGAATTTTAAACAGGCAGGCGCCCTTCAGCTGCAAGGCTCCCTCTAACGAAGTGATGGGAGGCATGGGGCTTGGGGTGGGGGAACATTTTGTTTCCTCAGACGGACTAAACTTGTAATTTCTAATATCAGAACAATGCCATTTGCCAAGTCAGATGAAATGCTTGTAACGCGGGCTAATCAGATTCCACATTAATGAGAGAAAATATGAAGCTAATCAACACTCAGGCAGGTCTCTAGGCTGCAGGCCTATTAAACTTCATAAAAAATTAATAACTGAAAGAACAAAATCGTTTGTAAGGGGTCTCCAGTGGCAGCGGAAGGGCCTTGAGTATCATTCACCTCTCATTACATTGAATTAGCCTCACTTTCAGACCCCAAACACAATCTACTGAGCAGTGTTTTCTACTGGGCCTTGGATGGCTCTGTTTGAAAATACTCTTGAAATATTTATCTATCCCTTCCTCCCCAGCTCCCTCCTGTTCCATTTTCATGATGGCTTTTTCATTTTAATTAAGGAAATTTGTACTCCAACAGCTCCTGGGAAATGCCTCTCTTCTTTGCGGTCTGCAGATACCCACTGCAAACTTCTCTTTCAGGAAACTGGGACTGCTTTGTAATTGACCTGTGGCTGACTGCTAAAAGCATGTTTGGTAGCTGCCTGAAAAACAAGATTGAGGTTATGTAAGAATAGAGAGTGCAAAAGAAACAAGCTCAACCGACCTGTGTGAGGAGCAGCCATCTCTTAGCTGCCTGAACTTTGATCTTAAAATATTGCTTAGTCTAAGTCACAAGTTAACAGCCTTGGGTTGATGGCTGCTATCATCAGAAAGCAATGGCAATTGTGGGCTTAGAAATATGGGCCTAGATAAAATAAGAGATATTTATCTGGTGGACAGATGCTTCTGTGTTAGGCACTTTAGAAATGAGAGAGAGAGAGAGAGTGTGAGAACTAGAAATAACTTAGCTAGATAAATGGATAGATTAGAAATAGCTTAGATAGATTGGACTACATTAGATAAAATAATAATTGACCTGAAATTTCACCCAAAAAAATCAAAACAAACCCAGCATAAACCTGTATAAAAAATGTGTGGTTAAACTCTCCATTTTAATTGTTTTGTATTTTCGTGTGTCGTTTGCACTTCTGCTTCCAGAGTGGAAAAGATGAAGCAGCGCCACAAGAAGGATGGTTTCATTGTATTTTCATACTGCTTGGAAATGGGAATTGTGGGGAAACCTTTTTTGTGAGATCGACAGGCTAATTTTGCAGATGTAAGTAGGTCTGGTGGGAGTCAGGACTCCTGGGTTGTAGTCCCAGCTCTGCCAGTTACCTGTGTGACCTTGAGCAATTCACTTCACCTCTCACTAGCTCAGTTTCCCCCTGTGTAACGTAAATAATAATGTAATGTGCATTTCCACTGTCTGCTAGATTAAATAAATACTGTTCACTGGTGTAACAGGCCTGGAAACCTATACTCCACCAGAGTTATACTCCTTGAAACCATTGCAGATTCTTCTCTGACTTACCCCTACTTTACAGTAGTACACCTCTACCCCGATATAACGCTGTCCTCGGGAGCCAAAAAATGTTACTGCATTATAGGTGAAACCGTATTATAGCGAACTTGCTTTGATCCGCTGGAGTGCGCAGACCTCCCCCCCCCGGAGCGCTGCTTTACCGCGTTATATCCGAATTCGTGTTATATCGGGGCGCGTTATATCGGGGTAGAGGTGTATTACTCCACTGACTTTAGTGAAGTGACTCCAGGGATGGGTTAGGCCTTGTGTGTGTGACCCAGTCCTGTTTAGCCACGTGCTCCATTCATGCTTCTGGAATTCTAAAGCAGTTCCAGGATTGCCTGCTATTGATACTTTTAAACTATACTCTGCATTCAGCTTCGGCGAGGGAATGCTAGTGCTTCTGAGTCTTTCTGCTGAGAAAACAGAGGGCTGCCAGGGTGCTTTTTTACAGCATGGCAAATCTTAAATATTTTATCCATTATGTAAATTAGAGCTTAAAATACATGCCTGGTTCTCCAGAGGATCAGCTAAATAGCTCACATGCTTTCCAAGGCTAATTATTTTATCTAAGGAAAAGAGGTGGGGAGGGAATGGGTTTGTTAGAGGCACCAAGAGTTGACGGAAACGGTCATTGAGTATTTGACTTATCTAATCACGGGCTACTTCTACACTTGGAGCTGGGTGTGAGATTTCCAGCGCGTGTACACATATTCGTGCTAGAGGTCATTGAGCTAGTGCTCTAAAAATAGTCATATAGCTGCAGTAGCATGAGCCGCAGCAAGCAGCGGCTCATGCTAGCTGCCCTGAGTATGTACCCATGGGGTGCGGTTGGGTTTGTAGTCGGGATGCCTAGCTCAGGCCTCTGCTCGCTGCTGCCTGTGCTACCACAGTTACACTACTATTTTTACCTCACTAGGTCAATGACAGCTAGCAGGAGCATGTCTACAAGAACTAGGAATCACATCCCCAGGTCCAAGTGTAGACACAGCTACTGATACACGAGGTGACTGACGGAGACGGCCCCGTGATATCTGGGCTATTTTTTTAAAAGCCTGTCAGGTGCCTTATTTATTAGCATGGTGGGAAACAGCAATGGACTGATAACCAGAAGGCTTAGAGGTCTGGTTTGAAAAAACATCCAAAAATATGCATGTGTATCAGAGGTTTTGCCACACTTGTTTGAACAGAGAGCTTGATGGAATGGGTATTTCCTGATTTTGGACTGGGCTGTGGTACGTTCTTGTTCTGATCAAAATCAGGATTTTTCACTTTTATTCCTGTGTCCTGGTGCAATATGTTGGTTGAAACTTTTTTGGTAACAGTCCCTACATTTGCGAATTCAGGCCCACTCCAGAAAAGCACTTAAGTACATGCTTAATTTCAAGTATGTGACCAGACCTATGGGCTTATATGAGACTCCTTATGTGCTTACAGTTAATAAAGTGCTTAAGTGCTTTGCTGGATTGGGACCTAATGTCTGTACAATGCATTGGACTTATAGGGCCAGATTCTCGGTTGTCTTGACCCTTGTGAAATTATTTACACCAGTGCAAAGTAAGTGTAAATGACTGCCATTTTGAGATGTTACATGCACTTTGCACTGTCTTTACAGGAGTGTATATGACCATATAAGGTGTAGGGGAATGGAAAATCTGCTTCATAGACCCCAGCCCTGTGGTTCAATGGGAGTTTTGCTATTGATTGAAATGGAAGTGGGAGCAGGACCATAAAGCATTATGCAACTTCTGGGGCCAATGAGGTCTATAGGTGACTTCTCGTTTTACACATGCGACATGGTGTGCTTTTATCTCTTCATACAGACTTGTAAGTGGCTGTTGCACTCTGAGCAAATACTTCTGGGAATTTAAACATATTTGGAAACATTCTAAACTGCCTCTAATTGTTCCCGGAATAAGTTCTTCAAATCTCACTGTTTGGCTTCTTCCCTCCTCTACCTGTTCCTCAAATCTACATTCTACACCCATCTTTAGTGACAGCGATACATTGTTCTTTTCAATTTCAGAAGTTCCAAGAAGTATTTCAAAAGGTCATCTTTGTAGTGCATCCGTTATAAAAGAGCTGGGTCAGGTCAGAGTTCTCTCTTGTGTGTGTTACATACCTATTATGGTAAAACATCTTGTAAAATAAAAGGAGCATCAGCTAATGCTAAATGACAATTAGATTCCTAATAGTATGAAGTGTGTTGTCCATAATAATTATAACTGGCAAAGAACCTCTGATAAAATAAAGAACTCAAAACTCAGGAGTAACTGCCCAAACCTCAGGGGTTTTCTGTGTTTGTTTGGAGGATTAAAAGAGGTTTTGATCACTTCTGTTCTTATGCTTTATTTACACCTCTCTGCACTTCCATTCCAAGACTTGGCTGAAATCAACTAGTTCAAAGATATGATGAGAGAATTTTTGGACATAAGAACTGAAAAATACCAGAACATCTGGTTTGGAGCCAGAATTGAAGTGCAATTAAGACTGCAGAGGACTGGATGAGAAATGGTCTAAACTGGAATTCTAGACTCACTTCTCCCTTGTGGCTCAGAATGCCCAAATCAAGTACTGCAAACTTTGGGAAAGATGGGATCTGAATTTCACAGCTCAGGATCTTATCTAGAGGTGAAGGGATTTGGCTGAGTTCACACTGTGAGTCCAAGGCAGAGCCAGGAATAGACTCCAGCTTTCTGGACTCCGCACTGTGTGGTCTCTCCTTCATTTAAAACCCCATGCACACCTCCTTGGAGCCTGGGTAACACCAGGTTCCAGTGTTTACGTTTTTACTATCATGGCAGCTGAAACCAAGAATTATGGTTTAGAAGACTGCAAAATATGTGGGCAAACTGCTGGCTACGTACTTCCTGGCTACAGCTCAAAAGTAATAAACCAGCTAAGGCTGTGATTGCAGTCCCTCTGTGGAATTCTTAATGTCGGCATCATCTGTTCCAGCTTCTTCAAGAAAAATAGGCTCTGGGATATTCAGCAGCCATCAGCCCAGCTTACTTAATACCCTAGTGGCTCTGTGCGCTGCTGAGTGATTGCAGTATCTCATCAGTAGCTTTCAAAAAAAATTACTCTTTTTCTTTTCCTTAACAGAGGCGAATGTGATAACTCTTCCTGTGACTTCAGTCTGAAGTTGTAGTGGGTCACCATCATCTGCACTGCCAACAGGGGCGGATCTATGTTTTTTGCCGCCCCAAGCACGGCATCAGGCGGCCTTCGGCAGCATGTCTGTGGGCGGTCTGCGGTCACACGGATTAGGCGGAGTTTCTGCGGGTGATCTGCCGGTCCCGCGGCTTCGGCGTACCTGCCACCAAATTACCGCTGAAACCGCGGGACCGGCGGACCTCCCACAGCCATGCCGCCGAAGGCAGCCTGACTGCCGCCTGACTGCCGCCCTCACAGCGAGCGGCAGGCTGCCCCCCGCGGCTTGCCGCCCCAGGCACGTGCTTGCTGCGCTGGTGCCTGGAGCCACCCTGACTGCCAAACACTCCCTGATTGCTGTAAATGGCAGTGAAAGGAACAGTGCAGAGACCATCATGGCAGTTAACTGGTTAGAGCAAGTAGAAAACCCCTGATGTGCCACTGGAAGGGTCTACATGAAATAGGATTTTGATGGTCAAGTTTCACACTAATGGCCGCCTATTTTGGCGTCTCAGCCGGAAGACAAGGATTGAAGCAGAGCCATGCACAATGCTCTCCTAATTATGGTTCCTCCATAACATGACTGATGCACACTGATCACAGGATATTGTCAGGGAGCCCGCCTTGCCAATGCTCAGGCTTTTTTTGTCTTGTGGATAAAGTGGGATTCATTCACAAGAGCTGTCAATCAGACACTGTTCCCCAGCACAAAGTTCAGTCTAAGGCTTACATGGGAGGCCAACAATTGCTGGGGAATCTCTCCGGCAGACCTTAGAGAGTTACCACATGAGGATGCGGAATGTTTCTCTGTTCTTCTCCATCGCTAACCCAAGTTCCCTGCTCTCATGAAGTCCCTCTTCATAGGCATCTCCAGGCTACTTAAGTATGAATTTCCACACTCACAAATCTCCAGAATTGTTGCCTTACTACTAAATGGAGGGAAATATTTGCAATGAAATGCAAAACTCCTCAAAATTCATCTTTCATTGCATGTCATGAGTCCCTTGAAAATTGGCCCATTTTCTAAACACAATTTTTTCCAACTAAAGTAGGGCTATTTTCCAGTGGGAAAGAGACAAGTTCAAGAAATTCCCAACTGTGGCCCCTCCCCAACCAAAGCCCAAAACAGCCAATTTCCCTGCAAAAAAAAAATCCTTTTTTGAACAGAGATACTTTCATGCAATAAAATTTGAGAACATGTGTATTGCCACATATTTCTGAGAATGTAAACAAAGCCAAACTAGCTCAAACTAGCAAGAAAGTAGAATTTGAGGAGGGTGGAAAATCACATGAGAAAACTCCATGAACATTTTTTTGGTGAAAATCCACAAGACAAAAATGGTTAACATTGCACATCTCTCGTCTTTCATGCTATTCATCATGCAGTATCCCCACTGCAACAGTGTGAATGTGCTTCAGGAGCCTGAATGAAATACACACTTTTTGGAACAGAATACACGTTGTAGAACAATGGACTGCACTGAAATGCTGAGGAATCGTTCCTTTTTTATATAACCATGATTTATCATTCATCTTTGGGGGTTTTTTTTTTGAATGGCAAGTTGAAAAGCAACTGTAAAGGTGAGTGTCCAAGTTTGTCACCCTGTGGCTTCTGGTAACATGGAATACAACAAAGCTGTCCCTCCAGAGAATGATCTTAAAGGGGAGCAGTTCACTAGATGTTCCCTGGTTTGACTGTCTTTTCCACATTCGCATATTGAGCTGCCCTTCATTTTCCATTCATAATTTGTTTGCATTTATCAATCATTGTATTTGGACTGACTCTGACATGAGGAAAGTAGGCCTGTGCTGGATACAAAATGGGTAAAATAAAACAGGTGGGAACAGGTGGTGTGAGCTTTTGATGACTGCACAGAGAATAGGACTACTTTAAGAAGACAGATTTCAGCTCTTCCCCTAATTTATTATCTACACAGTATCTTTCATGATCACATTGTCTGTAGGTCTGAGGAAGAGGAGCCCTGTAATTTGGCATGAAATAAGAAGGCATGGCGGGTGCAGAGAGCTTTGAAAGAATAAAGGAAGCAAAAAACATTGCTTTGTCTCTCAATTTCCTAACTTGTGAGCACAGAATATATTTAGTGTTGAACCTGGCCTTATGCATAATATTCAGTTAGAATCCAATAAGCCAAATCAGCTCTTTAGAGTTCTAGGCAGACATTTTCATATATTTATTTCCTTTGGGAATCCCATCCCTGACAGGAAACTGTGAATATAAATAAAAATAAATATTTGACACTTTGCACTTGTATCACGCTTTTCAGCCACAGATTTCATAGTGCTTTCAAAGTATCATTACCCCCAGTTTCCAGGTAGGAAACTGAAGCACCACGTGGTGAAGGTCACAAATATGAAAAGTGGCATCTAAATTTGTGGGCCTACGAAGTGCCTGGTTTCCAGAGATGTTTAGCACCTAGGATTCCCACTGAAGTCAAACGCAGCTGCTCATGCTTAGGCAGTAGGGCTGATATTTTCAAAACAGCTCAGTGTCCACAGTCGGAGCCTGACTGTCAGGATTGCTCACCCTTTTGGCTGGAGGTTGAATGCTGAGCTCCTTTGAAAACCTCGCCCTTTATTTAGGTGCCTAAATGGGAAGTGAGCTCTTTAGAAGATCGGATTGTTTAAGAATCTGGCCCCACATAGCTCAAGGCGGGCACTCATGAACCGAGGCACCTAAAATAAGAAGCAGCCTCTGGAAAACTGGGTTTTAATAATTTGTCCAGCGTCACCGGGTAACCGTGATGCGGTGAAGAACCGTGTTTTGTGAGTCCCAGACTGCTGGTTGGTGCTCCAGGCCACGGCTGCCTCACTGAACTACCACATTTGCATGTGTAAGTGGGTTCTTGTCTTTATAAGTCAGGCAATGGAGCATTTACCTGTTATGTGCACATGCAAACACCCCTTTTGGACATGAACACATACCAATGAATCCTCACCTGGGCTGCACGTTAAAGCAGCCTATAGGCTGCTCTAATGTTAGCCAGTCTGTAATATCCTATTGTAATATCCCACTTCTTGTTCCTGGAATGCCCCCTACCACCTCACCATCCCCCCTACATTATGGAGCAGGGAGGTGCTGACATAGAGCTACCACAAAGGGGCCTCAGTGGGGTCGAGAATCTCGCCCCTAGAGTGTGCAGGCACAGCGACTGCATGTGCAAATTTTGCAGGGCCCTTGGGTGCCCACCCAGCTTTGAAAATGCTCTGAAAAGCACAGCAGACATGTACCCACTGAGAGAATCAAGGGAATCTGCAAAGCGCTCAGCTAAAAACAAACCCTCTATAATATGCCCCTCAGGGACCCAACAATTTTCAGCTGACAGTGCCATAGACTTATCGCCATTTAATTTTGAATTTACAGAAAGCCTCTGTAAGTGATTTTGACTTTCCATCAGAAAAATAGGGGTGTGCTGTCTCTAAGCCTCTGAGTATTTTAGCCTAAGATCAATAGAATGCATTAAACAAATTGCTTTCCCACCCCATCCAGACTGAGTGGCTCCACCATTTATTTTTTTTTAGATGCATGGTCTGCAGCCTGTGATGATATACGGGGTGCTTGTGTTGGTGGAGCTCAGTCAGTAAAGGGGTGCAACAAAACTCGCAGTTTCAACCTTAGAATTAAAAAAAAA